>NC_086454.1:188852576-189163965 GCF_028390025.1 Pseudophryne corroboree
GTGTACTGCAATGCAGCGGGAGTAAGTGGTATAATGCAATGCACTGAGACTAGGTGGTGTAATGTAATCCAGTGAGACTAGGTGGTGTAATGTAATGCAGTGACACTATGTGGTGTAATGCAATGCAGTGAGACTAGGTGGTGTAATGTAATGCAGTGAGACTAGGTGGTGTAATGCAATGCAGTTAGACTAGGTGGTGTAATGTAATGCAGTGAGACTAGGTGGTGTAATGTAATGCAGTGAGACTAGGTGGTGTAATGTAATGCAGTGAGACTAGATGGTGTAATGCAATGCAGTGAGACTAGATGGTGTAATGCAATGCAGTGAGACTAGGTGGTGTAATGCAATTGACTAGGTGGTGTAATGCAATGCTCGAGACTAGATGGTGTAATATAATGCAGTGAGACTAGGTGGTGCAGTGCAGCGAGACTAGGTGGTGTAATGCAATGCAGCGAGACTAGGTGGTGTAATGTAATGCAGCCAGACTAGATGGTGTAATGCAATGCAGTGAAACTACTGTAGGTGGTGTAATGCAATGCAGCGAGAGTAGGTGGTGTAATGCACTGCAGCGAGACTAGATAATGTAATGCAATGCAGTGAAACTAGATGGTGTAATGCAATGCAGTGAGACTAGTTGGTGTAATGCAATGCAGTGAAACTACTGTAGGTGGTGTAATGCAATGCAGCGAGAGTTGGTGGTGTAATGCACTGCAAAGATACTAGATAATGTAATGCAATGCAGTGAAACTAGCTGGTGTAATGTAATGCAGTGAGACTAGGTGGTGTAATGCAATGCAGCGAGAGTAGGTGGTGTAATGTAATGCAGTGAGACTAGATAATGTAATGCAATGCAGTGAAACTAGATGGTGTAATGCAATGCAGTGAGACTAGGTGGTGTAATGCAATTGACTAGGTGGTGTAATGCAATGCTCGAGACTAGATGGTGTAATGTAATGCAGTGAGACTAGGTGGTGCAGTGCAGTGAAACTACTGTAGGTGGTGTAATGCAATGCAGCGAGAGTAGGTGGTGTAATGCACTGCAGCGAGACTAGATAATGTAATGCAATGCAGTGAAACTAGAAGGTGTAATGTAATGCAGTAAGACTAGATGGTGTAATGCAATGCAGTGAGACTGGGTGGTGTAATGTAATCCAGTGAGACCAGATGGTGTAATGCAATGCAGTGAAACTAGGTGTTGTAATGCAATGCAGCGAGACTGGGTGGTGTAATGCCATGCAGTGTGACTAGGTGGTGTAATGTAATGCAGTGTAATGAACCACCTAGTCTCGCTGCATTGCATTACACCACCTAGTCTCGCTGCACTGCACCACCTAGTCTCACTGCATTACATTACACCATCTAGTCTCAAGCATTGCATTACACCACCTAGTCAATTGCAATACACCACCTAGTCTCACTGCATTTTTGCATTACTGCAGTGTAATGTAATGCAGTGCAGCCAGACTAGGTGGTGTAATGCAATGCAGTGAGACTAGGTGGTGTAATGTAATCCCGTGAGACCAGATGGTGTATTGCAATGCAGTGAAACTAGGTGGTGTAATGCAATGCAGCGAGACTGGGTGGTGTAATGCCATGCAGTGTGACTAGGTGGTGTAATGTAATGCAGTGTAATGTAATGCAGTGAGACAAGGTGGTGTAATGTAATGCAGTGAGACTAGGTGGTGTAATGTAATGCAGTGAGACTAGGTGGTGTAATGTAATGCAGCCAGACTAGGTGGTGTAATGCAATGCAGCCAGACTAGGTGGTGTAATAATGCAATGCAGTGAGACTAGGTGGTGTAATGTAATCCAGTGAGACTAGGTGGTGTAATGCAATGCAGTGAGACTAGGTGGTGTAATGTAATGCAGTGACACTATGTGGTGTAATGCAATGCAGTGAGACTAGGTGGTCTAATGTAATGCAGTGAGACTAGGTGGTGTAATGCTATGCAGTGAGACTAGGTGGTGTAATGTAATGCAGTGAGGCTAGGTGGTGTAATGTAATGCAGTGAGACTAGATGGTGTAATGCAATGCAGTAAGACTAGATGGTGTAATGCAATGCAGTGAGACTAGGTGGTGTAATGCAACTCAGCGAGACTAGGTGGTGTAATGCAATGCTCGAGACTAGATGGTGTAATGTAATGCAGTGAGCATAGGTGGTGCAATGCAGCGAGACTACGTGGTGTAATGCAATGCAGCGAGACTAGGTGGTATAATGCAATGCAGCCAGACTAGATGGTGTAATGCAATGCATGAGATGAGACTAGGTGGTGTAATGCAATGCAGCCAGACTAGGTGGTGCAATGCAATGCAGTGAGACTAGGTGGTGTAATGTAATCCAGTGAGACTAGGTGGTGTAATGCAATGCAGCCAGACTAGGTGGTGCAATGCAATGCAGTGAGACTAGGTGGTGTAATGCAATGCAGTGAGACTAGGTAGTGTAATGTAATGCAGTGAGACTAGGTGGTGTAATATAATGCAGCCAGACTAGGTGGTGTAATGCAGTGCAGCCAGACTAGGTGGTGTAATGCAATGCAGTGAGACTAGGTGGTGTAATGTAATCCAGTGAGACTAGGTGGTGTAATCAATGCAGTGACACTATGTGGTGTAATGCAATGCAGTGAGACTAGATGGTGTAATGCAATGCAGTGAGACTAGGTGGTGTAATGTAATGCAGCCAGACTAGGTGGTGTAATGCAGTGCAGCCAGACTAGGTGGTGTAATGCAATGCAGCGAGACTAGGAGATGTAATGCAATGCAGCCAGATTAGATGGTGTAGTGCAATGCAGTGAGACTAGATGGTGTAATGCAATGCAGTGAGACTAGGTGGTGTAATGCAATGCAGTGAGACTAGGTGGTGTAATGCAACTCAGCGAGACTAGGTGGTGTAATGCAATGCCCGAGACTAGATGGTGTAATGTAATGCAGTGAGACTAGGTGGTGCAATGCAGCGAGACTACGTGGTGTAATGCAATGCAGCGAGACTAGGTGGTGTAATGCAATGCAGCCAGACTAGATGGTGTAATGCAATGCAGTGAGATGAGACTAAGTGGTGTAATGCCATGCAGCCAGACTAGGTGGTGTAATGCAATGCAGCCAGACTAGGTGGTGTAATAATGCAATGCAGTGAGACTAGGTGGTGTAATGTAATCCAGTGAGACTAGGTGGTGTAATGCAATGCAGTGAGACTAGGTGGTGTAATGTAATGCAGTGACACTAGGTGGTCTAATGTAATGCAGTGAGACTAGGTGGTGTAATGCAATGCAGTGAGACTAAGTGGTGTAATGTAATGCAGTTAGACTAGGTGGTGTAATGTAATGCAGTGAGACTAGATGGTGTAATGCAATGCAGTGAGACTAGATGGTGTAATGCAATGCAGTGAGACTAGGTGGTGTAATGCAACTCAGCGAGACTAGGTGGTGTAATGCAATGCTCGAGACTAGATGGTGTAATGTAATGCAGTGAGACTAGGTGGTGCAATGCAGCGAGACTACGTGGTGTAATGCAATGCAGCGAGACTAGGTGGTGTAATGCAACTCAGCGAGACTAGGTGGTGTAATGCAATGCCCGAGACTAGATGGTGTAATGTAATGCAGTGAGACTAGGTGGTGCAATGCAGCGAGACTACGTGGTGTAATGCAATGCAGCGAGACTAGGTGGTGTAATGCAATGCAGCCAGACTAGATGGTGTAATGCAATGCAGTGAGATGAGACTAAGTGGTGTAATGCATTGCAGCCAGACTAGGTGGTGTAATGCAATGCAGCCAGACTAGGTGGTGTAATAATGCAATGCAGTGAGACTAGGTGGTGTAATGTAATCCAGTGAGACTAGGTGGTGTAATGCAATGCAGTGAGACTAGGTGGTGTAATGTAATGCAGTGACACTAGGTGGTGTAATGTAATGCAGTGAGACTAGGTGGTGTAATGCAATGCAGTGAGACTAGGTGGTGTAATGTAATGCAGTGAGACTAGGTGGTGTAATGTAATGCAGTGAGACTAGATGGTGTAATGCAATGCAGTGAGACTAGATGGTGTAATGCAATGCAGTGAGACTAGGTGGTGTAATGCACCTCAGCGAGACTAGGTGGTGTAATGCAATGCTCGAGACTAGATGGTGTAATGTAATGCAGTGAGACTAGGTGGTGCAATGCAGCGAGACTACGTGGTGTAATGCAATGCAGCGAGACTAGGTGGTGTAATGCAATGCAGCCAGACTAGGTGGTGCAATGCAATGCAGTGAGACTAGGTGGTGTAATGCAATGCAGTGAGACTAGGTGGTGTAATGTAATGCAGTGAGACTAGGTGGTGTAATGTAATGCAGCCAGACTAGGTGGTGTAATGCAGTGCAGCCAGACTAGGTGGTGTAATGCAATGCAGTGAGACTAGGTGGTGTAATGCAATGCAGTGACACTATGTGGTGTAATGCAATGCAGTGAGACTAGATGGTGTAATGCAATGCAGTGAGACTAGGTGGTGTAATGTAATGCAGCCAGACTAGGTGGTGTAATGCAGTGCAGCCAGACTAGGTGGTGTAATGCAATGCAGCGAGACTAGGAGATGTAATGCAATGCAGCCAGACTAGATGGTGTAGTGCAATGCAGTGAGACTAGATGGTGTGGTGTAATGCAATGCAGTGAGACTAGGTGGTGCAATGTAATGCAGCCAGACTAGGTGGTGTAATGCAGTGCAGCCAGACTAGGTGGTGTAATTCAATGCAGCCAGACTAGGTGGTGTAATGCAATGCAGTGAGACTAGGTGGTGTAATGTAATCCAGTGAGACTAGGTGGTGTAATGCAATGCAGCCAGACTAGGTGGTGCAATGCAATGCAGTGAGACTAGGTGGTGTAATACAATGCAGTGAGACTAAGGGGCGGCGACAAAGCATTTGGGGGGAGTGTTCCAGGAAATGCAGGCATGTCATGGCCGATTTCAGGGACTGGCCGCTGACGTCGCCTGTGTTTCCTATGATCGTAAACATGGCGGTGAAGCGCGTGCCTATGCAACCAGGCTGCATAGGCAAGGGTCAGAAGGCGAATGCATTCATCGGTGCATTCGCCTTCTAGTGAGGATGGTTGCCTACTGAGAGGCTTGACAGTACGGAAGATTCCTTGCACGGTCTTTCCCACTGGATCTCCTGGTCTTATGGTCAGGATCTCATCTTCACACGCACCAGCGGATACGCCTGTTGCCGAAAGCCAGAATTTCACTCCTCTGGTGGCTGCAAACTTCTCACCTACTCGAGGGCCGCAGGTTCGGGATTCAGAATTGTATTCATCTAACTACAGATGCAAGTCTCAGGGGTTGGGAAGCAGTCACTCAGGGGGAAACTTCCAAGGAAAGCGGTCAATTCAGGTATCTCTCCTGCCAATAAACATTCTGGATCTGAAGGCCGTGTACAACGACCTTCTACAATCGGAACATCTTCTGCGAGATCCAGCAGTTCAGGTTCAGTCGGACAATGTCACAGCGGTGTCCTACATAAACAAGCAGGGCGGAACGAAGAGCAGGGCTGCAATGTCAGAGGTGACAATAATCCTCTGGGCAGAGAAGCATGCGCGGGTGCTGTCAGCGGTCTTCATTCTGGGAGTGGACAACTGGGAAGCAGACTTCCTCAGCAGACACGATCTTCATCCAGGAGAATGGGGCCTCCACCCGGAGGTATTCGCAGAGGTAACAAGCCGATGGGGTGTACCTCAGATAGCCATAATGGCCTCTCGCCTTAACGAGAAGCTTCGGAGATACTGTTCCAGGTCACTTAACCCACAAGCAGTGGCGGTGGACGCCTTGGTAACTCCGTGGGTGTTCCAGTCGGTGTATGTGTTCACTCCACTTCCACTCATCCCATTCTCAAGCTAATAAAGAGAACAAGAGTTCAGGCGATCCTCATTGCTCCGGACTCTTCGCGAGGACGGCATTCCGAACAAAGTAATTCCTACCCTGATACAGCCTAGGAAGGGGGTAATGTCTAATCATTACCATCACATTTGGAAAATGTACATGTCTTGGTATGAATCCAAGAAGTTTCCTACGGTGGAGTTTCAACTAGGATGGTTTCTCCTCTTTCTGCAAGCAGGTGTGGTTGTGGGCCTACGCTTTGGCTCCATAAAGGTCCAGATTTTGGCCTTGTCCATTTTCTTCCAGAAACAATTGGCTGCTCTCCCTGAGATTCAGACTTTCTTGATAGGGATTCTGCACATCCAGCCACCCTTTGTGCCTCCTACGGCACCTTGGGATCTTAATGTGGTGCTGCTGTTCCTGCCTGAGCCTTTACAGGAGGTGGACGTCAAGTTTCTAACTTGGAAGGTGGTCAAACTGTTGGCATTGGCATCTGCTCGACGGGTGTCGAAATTGGGGGCATTGTCATGCAAAAGCCCCTACTTGTTTTTCCATGAAGATGGAGCTGAGCTCAGAACGCGCCATATCACCAACCTATTGTGGTGCCAGTGGCTACTGACTCCTCAATTACCTCACAGTCCTTGGATGTTGTGAGGGCTTTGAAAGTTTCTGTGATGAGGACTTCTCGTCACAGGTAGTCGGACGCTCTGTTTCTCCTTTATGGTCCCAACACGGTGGGTATCCTGCTTCTAAGCAGACATTTGCTCGCTGGATCGGGTTTACAATCCAGCATGCTTATTCTACGGCAGGCCTGCCGTGTCCAAGATCTGTTAAGGCCCACTCTACTCGTACAGTGGGTTATTCCTGGGCAGCTGCCCGGGGTGTCTCGGCTTTACAGCTTTGCCGACCAGTTGCTTGGTTGGGGTCAAACACGTTTGCTGAAGTTCTACAAGTTCGATACTTAGACATCTGAGGACCTTAAGTTTGGTCACTCCGTTCTGCAGTATCCTCAGCACTCTCCCTCCCATACTGGGAGCTTTGGTACATCCCCATGGTACTAAATGGAACGCCAGCATCCTCTAGGACGTAAGAGAAAATAGGATTTTAATTATCTACCAGTAAATCCTTTTCTCGTAGTCCATAGAGGATGCTGGGCGCCCGCCCAGTGCTTCGTTTCCTGCGTTGCTACTTGGTTAAGTATTGGTTCAGCTGTTGCTGTTCCTCTTTCATGCATGGTTAGCATGGTTTCTTCAGGTTACATGCTGATTGGCATGGTTGCTTTCTGTTTCATGCTAGATAACATGTTTTCTTCGTGTTGCATGATGGTTTGCATGATTTCTTCATGTTTCATCCTGGTTGGCATGATTTCTTCATGTTGCCTGCTGGTTAGCATGGTTTCTTTATGTTACCTGCTGGTTGACATGGTTTCTTCATGTTTCATGCGGTTTTGCATGATTTCTTCATGGTGCATGCTGGTTAGCACGGTTTCTCCATGTTGCATGCTGGTCAGCATGTTTTTTTTTCGATTCGGTGTGAGCTGGTGTGAATCTCACCACTATCTGTATTTCCTTCTCTCGAAGTATGTCCGTCTCCTCAGGCACAGTTTCTAGATAGGAGGGGCATAGAGGGAGGAGCCAGCCCACACTGTTAAACTCTTAAAGTGCCAGTGGCTCCCAAAGGATCCGTCTATACCCCACATGGTACTAAATGGACCCCCAGCATCCTCTACGGACTACGAGAAAAGGATTTACCGGTAGGTAATTAAAATCCTATTTTCATTGATTTAACGTGCTTAAAATAGCCTGTGCACTCTATCACTTTGCTGTATTTTACTTCAGGACAGCAAATTAAAACTGCATAGGGAATTTAAGCTATTTTTATTAGAGATGAGCAGGTTCGGTTTTACTCGGATTTACTCGGTTCTCAAAACGGCATCTTATTGGCTCACTGATGTCAGGTGTTTTGGATATCCAATAAGAAAAATCCGGATAAAACCGAACTGGCGTTAATTCTGCCGTTACATTCGAACCCGCTCATCTCTAATTTTTATTTACCTACTCATCCAACAAAAAGACCAGGGGACCAGCTGGAAAGCTCACACAAACACCAGAAAGTGAGAGCAAATATGGTCTGCTGTGGTTAGTATGCCTGGGCTGATTCCTAGTCTCAATCTGGCTTTGCCACTTGTCAGAGATCCATCTGGCTGGGGAACTAGTCTATTTGTTATATGGAAATTCAGTTCATTTAATGTTGGGGTTGATAAGGATGAGAGAAATAGAAAAGAAGATAATTTATTAAACAAAAATATAGGATTGTTAAAATGGGAGGGGGTGCATATTGTAATTATTGTATGGTGGGGATATTGATTGATTGTCAAGATGGTTTGACTGATTTGATTGATACACCATGTGTATAGAAACTATGCAGGTGATTTATCAAAGCTTGGAGAGTACTAACTAATCAGCTTCCAACTGTCATGTTAAAGACTATGTTTGAAAAACGATAGGAGCCGATTGATCAGTACTTGAATCTCTCTCCCCCTTATCACTCTCCAACCTTTGATAAATCTCTTACTATATTTTTCCCAAACAGGACCCCAACAATCTATGATACAGCCAAGTAGCATCTGAGATTAAGACACCAGCAGTAGTGCCAGCTAGCCAAAGCAGGATTGGTAAGAGGATGAAGGGCTGGTGGCTCCTGTAAAAAGATATGTCTGTTTACAGTAAGATAGCCATGTGCCTACTCCCACTAAGATAGAAGGCAGGTGGGAGTGTGGAACGCCACGGGTGACCCCCCCAGCTCCTGGCTGCAGCCGCCGGGCCGGAAGCCCACATTGTGTGGCATGTCATCACTGGGCGACGCGGGCAACAAATCAGGGGCTGCCGCGGGAGAGGCCAGGGGCTGCTGTACGTGGAGTCCAGGAGGAGAGGAGAGGAAGCCCCTGCTGCTGCAGCTGCATAGGCGTGCGCAGGGGGGGTGCCTGGTGCGCACAGGCACCCCCTAATGTCTGTCACCCCCTCACACACACCTGCTGCTGCTGCAGTATCGGCGATCGCCGAGTGTGCTCATTTCTGTTCTCCCGCCCATTGCGCCCGCCACCCCCTCCGCTCAGTCTGGCTGTCATTCATTTGTATGGGTGCAGCATCACTGACATACTCCTACTCCCAATTCCTCTAACCTGTGGGATGTGTCGTGATGATGTCATGCCGCGTGTATGCCCGCTCATGCTCCTACCCATGCTCTCTCTCTCCTCATCATGTGCCAACGCCACAGAATACACCGTTCCTCTTGGAGGAGGACAAGTTCAAATTCAATATCAATATATATTTCGAGAGATTGGGATATAATCTATGGTAATAAAATATACAAATTTAACATATATTAAACAGATTTTATATATGTGTGCATCAATTCTCTATATTATTTAGTTTGCATTGAGTGCCAATATGTGGTGGTAGCCACGCTTGATAGGTGGTGCTAGACACGCCCATTGGGTGGTGCTAGACATGTCCAATAGGCGGTGCTAAACACGCCCTTCTAATCGTGCACCCCCTAATAAAATGTCCTGCGCACGCCTATGTGCAGCTGTTGAGAGAGCCGAAGGGAGGCCTGGAAACGGACACTGCTGCTGCTACCACTACTGCTGGAGAGAGAGAGGGGAAGGAAGGTACTGCGACGGACGGACCACGAGCACAACGGGGTCGGCAGTCCAGGTAGGCCCTCATTGAGGCTTTCTCTGTGTATACCCCAATTGTTTTGTTTGCTGTGTTTAGACTGTAGTGGGCACTAGGCCCTATTTACTATACTGTGTTTGCTGTGTTTAGATTGTAGTGGACACTAGGCCCCATTTACTTTACTGTGTTTGCATTGTTCTGGTGCTAGGCCGCAGGCATTGTTTGGGCGCTAGGCATCGGGTACGCAGAGCATAGGCCGTCCCCGGGTAGTTGCTCCGCAGCCAGGCCCCAATTAAAGGTAGGCTGTTTTGTAAAGTGAAGTCGTGTAAGTAGTCAGGAGCGGCCACTATGCTCCAGCCCGGTACTGCGTCGCAGCCCTGTGGTGCTTCTCTTCTGTATTCTATCCTAGGCGCAGGAAGTGAGACCACTCGGAACGCAAGCTGACAAGATAGTGTCTGGTGAGCAGTTCAGTGTTTCGTGTGTGCCCGCGCAAGTTTGTTGTCCCATTCCCCATCCCCCTCTTGGGCATTTTCGCCCAGGGTCGCACCTGGTGCTTCGCACCTCATGGGCTCCCAGTCTGAGGCCATAAGTGCCAATGATGACCTATCATCGAGCCCGCTGGGGGCGGGCGGTGTTTCCCTTCTCTTCCCTTCCTCCCTGTTCGTGTGTGTGTACGTGTTTGTCTCCTTACAGGAACGACGGAGAGGACCTCGGCCCATCCACGTTTAGTGATCCGGATCCACCCTCGGGGTGACCTAGGAGCGCCTGAAGGGGATAGAGAGACGGCACTTGGTAAGTATTGAATCCACCTGCAGCACATCAGGTTCACACACCCGCGCTTGGGGTCCTCCCACAGGAGCACCAGCAGTTTCTCTCAGGCAGGGCACTAAAATATCTACTTATGACAAAGAGAACATTGAATTATATTCATAAGGGTCTTTATTTACCATTCTCAGCATTTCATACTACATCACAAGCAATCTTCATGCAACACTGAAAAAAAATAGCAAACATAAAATACATTCATGTATATACCACTATTTGAATCTAGTGCCATGTATTTTATTTATTACATTATATCATAAACTACGCATCAGTCCAGTTACCATGCTATTCTATTGAGGTAAATTCATCAAAGCTGATCTGCTGATATCATACACAAAAAGCTGTGATTAGCTCAGAAAGATACCCCATAAGAGCACACTGTATCTATATCTGCATATGCAAATAGGACCAACGTTTAGCATAGTCTCCATGTAAAAAAAACAAAACCCAGTGATCGTGTTGTGGTGCAAACAATAAACAGCAAACATACTTACATATATTATTTACAATGATGCAAAAATGATTAATTACCTAAAGATAAGGAGCAATCACATTATAAGTATGTGAGTTATTGGGCTGCAAATGCCAGATGGTAATTACTGCACAGATGAAGAACGCAGTCACATGATATTGAGTCACATGGTGTTAAACATGAATGAGTGCTGCTACAAATCTTGGCATAGTACATTAAGCATTCCCAATGTGAGTACTCAGTGTTCTGTATTTTAAAAGAGACCCTTCTTCTGAGTTTAATTATGATAATTAACACTGTATTTAGAATTAATATGGAAAAAGGCATGGCATTTATTGAAGACAGAGAATTAACAGGTTAAATAAACTGTAAAAAAAAAATAAGTTTGGGGGTGGGGGTTGTTTTAAGGGGGTGACCGGCCTGTACCTAGACTTCAGTGCGCGCTGTCTGTTTACAAAGTATCGCAAGGAGGGGGATGGATATTAAATTCATGGCAGAAATGGACATTTTTCATTGGAGAAAAATTTCTGAAAGGGCAGAGTCTATAGATATGGTGAGGATGCAAATGACTGCTTTACTCCGGGGGACAGAAATCCTAGTTTAGGACCTGCATTACTACAGCAGTAATGACAGCAGTCCATTTATTCTATGGTGCTGTGTGGCTTAGATGGGGCTTTGAACCGTTAAAGCAGTGGTCCTCAAACTGTATGCAAGGTGCCGTGGGACACTGGCAGGGGTTCCTCAGGTTGATGGTCCAGGACCAATTCAAACTATTTGTGATCAATGTAATTGGCAAAACCAGTGCTGGTGGCTGCTAATCATAAAATATGTGGACAGACAGAAGCAAATCTTGTCCCTCACCACATAATTGAACCCAATTATGACATATAAACACAATTTACTTAATTTAATAGTTTTTTCTACATTTCTCAATAAGAACTTTTGGCCTAGCGTGCCGTGAAAAAACATTCTGATACTCTAGGGCGCCGTGATTCAAAAGAATTTGGGAACCACTGCCTTAAAGCAAAATGTCACAGGCAAACTGTGGAAAATTTTGTGGTCAAATGAAGAATTTCATAGGGAAGAGCAGTTGTGAACATTTCATTAATCTTTAAACACTAATTAGGCAATTGGCCAGAAACCACAGTGTGCGGCCCCAAAACCTCGTCAATGTCAGATACTAATCAGAATCTTATACAAATGTACTTTCTAATCATATAACAGGCTACATCTTGTTCAGTTTGGTTATTGCTCAACCTCTGAGTCAAGAAGCAGGATCACATGATTCACTACTGTTACGGGTCTGTTAGACAGCCCAGTACCCGGCCAGTGGCTGTGCTACTCTTTTTTTTTTTTTTTTTTTGGTATTTGGGTTGTATTTGCAAAATACCATTGTACATAAAAAAAATAATATTTAAAAGCACAATTTCATGTTATTAATATTACTATTTATATTACGTTCTTATTTTTGTTTAAAATGTACACAAAAAACAAACAAATAATAACACATAATCATTCTAAAAAGTTAAATTAAATTAAATCAAATGTACAAAAACGTACACCTTAATAAGGCAGGCTACATACTATAATGCAGTTGTTGAAATAAATTACCTGTACAATTGAAACAATTTGTGTTTTTCTATGAATAAAATGATGCTACCTATTGATTAAAGTTGTGCACAACAAATAAACATGTGTTTAATGGTTTTAACAATAATCATTAGTCATTTTAACACTACAGTGTTCTGTAGGGGTTTAAACGTACACCCATACTATGGATGTTTTGTTTTTAAATATCCAAAAGCAGCTGATACTGGTTCCCATTGGGAAGGATTTACTAGTCTACGACACACATCAATGAGAGCCTGAGAAATCTTGAAACATGGCTGGTGTGCACCCTTCTTCGTACAGCAGCTCAGGATAACTGAAAACAGGACAGTCCTCAGCTTTGCATCTAAACATGTCATTATAACAGAAGTGAGACGCAATGGACGAATCCTACTGATACACTTGTTTCCAACAGACTCACAACAGCACAAGTTGAGACCTTAAAACCTAAAAATTGTCAAACGCGTGGATGAATTTTTGTTTCTGTAATATTATTTGATTATATATTATAATTTTGATAAGATTTAGTTTTCATTGTGTAACTTTTTTTTAAATACATTTCCAAACTTGTATTTCATGAATTTGTTAGTTAACGGTCTAAATGTAAGTCCTGATTTCCCAGTGATCAGGTCAGCTATTATAGTATTTGTCAGGTTATAGTTGAATTCCAGCACAAATTCTCAGAATCAGTATTGCTGGTATTTGCCGTCTGGTAATTCTTTTACGCGTAAGGTCCGTTAAATGATGTCTGCTAATTTCACAATCGCATTAGATGATATAAAGTGTTTAGCAAGCTTTAACGAGTTGGGGGGCATCTTGTGATGTCCTTGTCAGGGAAATAGTGTAGATGTTAGTGATGAATGATCCCCAGCCACGACGGAAAGCTCGATCAATAGTCTAGAAAAGAGCGAGAAAATATATTAGAACAATGTCAGTTTATATTCTAGGCTGTTATGGAGAAGGCATCATTTTAAAGTGGCTGAAAACTTTCTTGAAATGCTAAATGTAATATGTTGTGTAGAATTAAATAAAAATAAGTGGTTTTATTACATTCATTATTTATGAGGCGCCACCTCTTGAGGCTACTATTAGATCGGCGCCTATTACATCCAGTTTTGAAGTTATGTTTTTACTACATCTGTACATTAATATTAACCAAAGTGCAACATAAAGAGCAATGTTGGTCACATTTAATGTATAGATAGAGACACGAAGATCGCCAGTTCTGAGCTATTCTCACACCTCAGGAGGCTGTGAAAAAAAAGCTCACCCATCGCGGCTACCGGGTGTCTAAATGGGGCAACAATTGAATTGCTCTGTTTTGCGCCCCCTAGTGGTAGCTACAGGGGACAACAATTGAAACAGCCCCAATGTGTTTATTTGATGCCAATAAAACCTTTTTCTGCTCATACCACAACATGTGATTTAAAGTGGCTTCTGATTGTTATAAATAGCACTCATGAATACTATGTGCTTAATGCAGGAATGTAATACGCCACATTCAGTAGAGGAGAACTGGTAATGTTACAATGGTTATGTCACAAGGATTTCACTGACTGAATAGAAGTTTGGCATGTACAGAAGCTCTGACTCAGATCTCTACTGCATGTAAGGACAGATCCTGCATCTGTCGTGGATCAAGGCAGTTTTAAGAGCCAAGCAGGCAATTGGAATGGCAATGCCAATGTATGCTCCTTAGTCACCACCTATTGTCATTCTGGGTGAAGCCTGGACCAATTCAGTAATCCTGGAGAGTGTAACATTTTGTGGATTTCACAAAAGAAGGGATAGCTGCAATCCTCACTCGGATTTTCTCCTATATAGGCACCTGCAATGCTCTCCCCTAAACAAAACCCAGAGTAGGACTTGAAAATCCTCAAATCATTTTTTAGGTATGGTCTGTAGTAGGTGCCAAGTTTTAAGCCATAATTTCATCTTTATATTATGAATCCTGTCTCACCATTAATATAATACCCCTTTCACACAGAAAACTAAATTACCGGGTGAAGAAGTTCTACCCGGTAATTTGCCGATAAAAATACGGGTCCTTTTTCTGTGTGAAAGGGATGAAATTCTCAGGACTCTGACCCAGGAATTTACCTGTGAATTTCTGCCCGGGTTGACTTTCTCACACAGGTGAAATATCCGTGTTGATCAGCAAATTACGGGGTAGAAATTCTTGACCCGGTAGTTTGCTTCTCTGTGTGAAAGGGGGGCCAGGCAGAGACTGGCAAAACGGCCCGGCACTAAAATGCCGGGTAATTGCCAGTATTTCTGTCTGAAATGGGTAAAGGAGTGGATTTTAGAAAATAATGGAGGTAAATCAGCTCTGTATAACTGAGAACAATCCCTTGTTAAATGAATTCCTATATATTTAATAGGGGCAGATTTCCAGGGAAACCTTGTAAGTTATCTATCATTTTAGGTGGTATTGTCATGTTACGTGCTACTGATTTTGAATAGTTGGTTTTGAAGTTGAAGAGGCATGCAAACCTCCGGCAGGCTATATTTTCATGTAACTTTCTGGTTTGATATATAAATGATCAATTCTGATAAATTTTTCCCAAAAAATTGTAGTGAGATTATTTGTGAGTATGTTGATCAGTTTGTTGTAGGGAATATATACGCAGAATCATATGATATCCTGGTCATAGGCTGATTCAGTCAGTGAGGCCAACAATTGAATTTTGCCAGTGACACACATGCATGTGTGCAGCCAAGTGAAATATTCAGTCGTTTGGCACTCAGGCAGAATAGTCTGATCCAATAGGGAGCAGGGCCACTGAGAGCGGGCGCGGGCCTGGGTACTGGGGGGATGTGGCCAATCTAGGATGAAAATTAAATAGAGGAGCACTGGTGGCACCGGCATCTGCACAGGGGAACATTTATCCCCCTTACCAGTAACCCCGGGCTCCCGCTTCCCCCTCTCAGGGCCTCTGATAGGGCACCATTGGTATGGCAAGTCAATCACCACAAACAAAACAACTTGAGGTAGTTATCTGACCACATTTGCCATCTGGCATGTAATAGATCCAAATTATATGCGGATTAGACTTGGCACTGTTTTGGGCCCCCACTTTATGCAATTTATGCCCAATGATGTCTAAATAAGCGACTTTTATGATGAAATTGCAGCAAGTATGGGCAATTTATGGGAGTTCTTACTGCACTAAGAAAAAAATCTTGATGTATTAACTAATTTTTAATCTGGAAAATATTGAAATCTCTCCTTATACATTAAAAACATTTACAGTAACTAAAATCAGATATGTGATTATTGTGAAGAAGAGACTGTGATCAGCATGGCAACTGCATGCAATACAAATATATTAATTTAATAGTGTCCCTCTCAACATTGGCAATGCAAAGTTTGGTAGCAATGAGTAATACTGTAGTAAATATTACACTGCTATTCTATGAAACTATCACTATAAAGAATTCAAGGATAATATAAAAAGGAACAATTTGTTCAAATAAAAAAAAAATCTATTTAATGGGCTCAAGGGTCACTGTAGTCTCCTGCACATCAACTTAATAATAATGAGCTCAAAGTTCAACTCTAAATAACATCATCCTGAATAATTAACATGTTCAATACTTAAAGAGGTCATTTAACTGAATTAAGTTATAATAAAACCGCACATTTTACAGTGTTATATGTTTATTGCAGTGTTCATGCATTGACCATAAAGTGCATTTACAAACAGAATCACAAAGAATATTGCTGTTCAAAAGTAATTTATAAGACTTTACTATTACTATGTGCCTGTCTTAGAGATGCTACATAGAAAATCATATATGTTCTATTAGGCTGTGAATAGGTGCTACAGGCTAGCATTAAGCACTAGTGAAAGTATGTTTGCTGTGTAGTTTTAACACAGCTCTCTGAAGGCTAGTTTTCCGATTACAGTGTAATGTATGGTACTTAGAACACAGAGAGGCAAAGTGACTTGTCCAAGGTCTCTGACACTATGATTCAACCTGTCTTCAAGGTTTATGTTATACACTTATGGGTATATTTACTAAAGCTTCTAAAAATGAAAAGTGGTGATGTTGCCCATAGCAACCAATCAGACTCTGTCTATCATTTTCTAGGATGCAATAGAATAATGATAGACAGAATCTGATTGGTTGTTATGGGCAACATCACCTCTTTTCATTTTTAGAAGCTTTAGTAAATTTACCCCTCAGAACATTTAACCACCTAGATATTCCTAAATCACTTCAAGTAGGTGGAAATGAAAGTGTCTTACCTTTTTGTAATGTTTCATCTTTTTGCACTTTTGTTTCTCTTCTTCATTTTCTACATCCTTGTGACTCTCTGAGTCATCTGACAGCTTTTGTCCATTAGTGGTGCTGGGTTTTTCCATGTCTTGGTATGAATCATGAATATCATCATTTCTTTGTGTCAGATCTTCTGGCTGGCAGGCAGGAGGCCCTGCTTCCACCAAACGTGTCTTCGGCAACCGCAGGCTTTTAGAGCTCCACTTCTTCCTGCAATAGTGAAGCTTTGGGGCATCAGTGATCAGAGGGATTTCCCATGAAAAGTTATTGTTCTCTCTGGTTCCTGAGATTTCCCCTTGACCATGGAGTTCATCTTGACATTCTGTCTCATCCAGTCGATCGTAAACTCTAGAAGAGTCCATAAATGTTGTTTGTTTGGGAGATCGTGGTATGCGTAGAGAATATGCTCGTCTGAATTTATTTGTAGACATTGTTTCTTCCGTAAGATTACAACAGATTTCTGGAGTTGTATTTCTAGTGTCTTCAGCAATATCTTTTCCTTTTTGTTTTGAATTTCCTTCGCCTAGCCTTTCTATCTGTATTGCACTTCTATACAATGTATATCAGTCCTGAAAATCCACCCCAAAAAAGAGAGTATCCAACGTACAGACTGCTTGTCTTCACCGTTACCTCTTGTATTGATGATCTCATGTACGTGTTCTGGTTATCTTCACCTGTGAATAGGTTCACTCCTCCGCCCTTTTTTATTCACTTCTCAACTTGTCCAGTGATTTGGTGAAATGCGGATTTCAAAAGGCCAGTGTACTTCCTTTCCACCTGAATTAATGCAGTTGGTTAAAGATATGTTCTACGTCCAATTGTTAGCTTGTTAAATCTCGTCACTGTTCAAAGCCAGTTACACGGTTTTCCTCCCTTTAACACTGTAATGAGTTTCATCTCCTTCTTGTAGACAAGTACTGTTTGTTCTGAGACAGTACACAGTGTCTAACATGCCTTTTAACCAGCTAATTTTGTGACTGCATCAAGAACAAGTAGGAAGTGGTGACTTCCTCTAAATACTTTCTGTCCAGCCTTGTGATTATTAGGTACACAGGAATGCTTTATGACTCACAACTTTGCATGCTGGAGCCTGTGTATATAGAGATCAGTGCCACATCTCACTGTTCCCTGGACTACGGTTATCAAGCAGTGATAAAGCTGAGCAAAGGTTGTTTGTACCTGGAACATAGAGGCAGGCAGTAGGGGACTAAAAAGGTCAGCATGTATTACATTGTCCTATTCTGATATTGTAAGACACAACAATCTGCAAACCTAGACTATATTAGGTTTTCCCGGGCCCTATGGCAATGCTCTAACTTGTAGAGTAAGAGCTTGAACACATAAGGAATTGATCTTCTAGATGGTAAATGGTGTTGGAGAACATATGCAAACAGACAGCAAGTGATTATTGATCTGTATGGTAAATAGATCTGCCATTACAGGTCCTAACACATTGGCAGGCTCAGCCGTACTTTCCTGTATGGGGGAAATAAACATACTGGTAGATTAATAATACCCCTTTTCCACCTACGAGCACGGGTCGCAGCCGGGTGCCTGACACGGGAGCTGCCCCCTGCTGCGACCCGTGCTCGGTCCCTTTCCCATCAGCAGTCACAACCCGGCATATGCCGGGTTGGTGACGCTTCTAGTGACGCGGCAGGGGCGGCGCAGGGAGATCACATGATCTCCCAGCGCCGCCCTTCCATACAGTGTAAACGGGAGCTGTGTTGCATCGATACGGCTCCCGTTTACACTACAACCCTACCCGGATCATTCCCGTGTCCTACCCAGGTAGATAGCCGGGTAGGATTCACGGGTCACTTGATCCGGGTTTACCCTTTTCCACTTGCCAAAAACACGGGTAAATGCGCGCCCCCGTGCATTTACCCGTGTTTTTTGAGCTAGTGGAAAAGGGGTATTAGCTTCTGACACACATGGACCATATTGTGTGCAGTAGGGAATTTGGGACCTTATTAAGGTTTTCTAGCAAACCAAAAAAGCACAATAATGGGCAAAACCATGTTGCACTGCAGGTGAGGCAGATGTAACGTGCATAGAGATTTAGATTTGGGTGGGGTGAATAACCCCCCTAGATTCTAAGCTCTAATCGGACAGGGATTGATGTACATAATTAAATAGTGCTGCAACAAAATGGCTGCCTCACCTTCTGCAAAATTTAAAGTGCTTTGCTTCCTATTGGGAGAAAGATGCCATGTAAACAGTGCCGCCGAGGGTTGACACCAAAATGCCGGCTCCTGCTTAGTGACAGGAGCCGAGTGCTGCACTGTTACATTATGTGCAGTACTCGGCTCCTGTCACTGTGTAGGAACCAGCACTGCAGGGACGGCACTCCCCGGGAGTGAGCCTGCACCTTCTAAACCCCCCCCAAAGTGACTAAAAAAAACATGTGTCGGGACGCAAAGCCCTGCAGCACCGTTAAACCTCTGCCCCTTCTCAGAAAGCCCCGCCTCATTTCCTCATTTCCAGTCATTCAAGCTGTGAAAATGGATGCCAGCCTGTGAAGCCCCGCCCCTTCTAGCAAAGCCCCGCCCCCTCTTTAGCCATCGCACCGGGTGTCCAAGATGTGAGTGACGCCTCTGCATGTAAATAAAGAATTATTATTAGAAACAGTATTGTATATCAGTAGAAGTCATTATTAGCCCTTTACTCATATTAATCCAGATTTATTGTAGTAGGTGACCAATATGAATGAATTTCAGTATGTGTTACCCATGGTTGATTCACAGTTCAACAGTTCATGGGTTGGAGAAACATCTGTGACGGGATGTAATGGCGTCCGAGTTTGCCAGAGGTGCGGGATGCCGGCCAAACGCAGACTTTTTTTTAAAGCAGTAGTCATTTACAAGGCAAAACCATTCCTTGTAAATTTACCAATGCTTTAAAAAAAAGTAAGAGTTCATTACATCCCACCGCTGATCTCTAATCATCTTTCCAATGTTGTGGTTCATCATCGGACAATCTAGTTTGGACTTTGGCCAATAGCCTTAGTAGTAGGTGCTTGTCATGTTTTTTTTTTTTAATGAGGTAACATACTCAACATCAAGCAAAAGGATCAATTTCTAATATAGGCTCACATTAGGCAAGCTGCCGGGGTACATGGGTTCTTGTCAACGGCCTGATTCATACAAATACAATGTTTGGTGGTCTGCGCAGATGCAGAATGGGTGCAATGTCGCTCATAGGCCCTCATTCCGAGTTGTTCGCTCGTTATTTTCCTTCGCAACGGTGCGATTTTCCGCTAACTGCGCATGCGCAATGTTCGCACTGCGGCTGCGTCAAGTAAATTTGCTAAGAAGTTTGGTATTTTACTCACGGCATTACGAGGTTTTTTCTTCGTTCTGGTGATCGGAGTGTGATTGACAGGAAGTGGGTGTTTCTGGGCGGAAACTGGACGTTTTATGGGTGTGTGTGAAAAAACGCTGCCGTTTCTGGGAAAAACGTGGGAGTGGCTGGAGAAACGGGGGAGTGCCTGGGCGAACGCTGGGTGTGTTTGTGACGTCAAACCAGGAACGAAACTGACTGAACTGATCGCAGTGGCAGAGTAAGTGTCGAGCTACTCAGAAACGGCTAAGAAATTTCTATTCGCAATTTTGCGAATCTTTCGTTCGCAATTCTGCTAAGCTAAGATTCACTCCCAGAGGGCGACGGCTTAGCGTGTGCACTGCTGCGAAAAGCGGCTAGCGAGCGAACAACTCGGAATGAGGGCAATAGCCTCTGTCAGCCTCAGCATAATTGACATGCTGCTGCGCTTGTTGGTGTGGCACCTAGAACCATTCTTCAAAACGGGGACATTTACGCCCCCATTTTGAAGTTGTGACAGGTCCAGGTCTGCATCGTTGGTGCTGGATCCATTGGCCAACCTGAGGAATCTTCAGTTTACGCAGGCTGGCTGGTTCCTGTAACCATCGCGAATCGCAGTGATCCGATGCAGCACTCAGAACCTCACTAATTCTAACAGGAAGCATCTATCTCCTACAGATGCCTCCTGCTGCATTCAAATTTAAATTAATTGGAATTCCACAGCTGCTTCCTTGCAGATGTGCAATTCCATACAAATATGAATCCATACCTCCCAACTGTCCTGATTTTAGTGGGACAGTCCCAATTTTTTGGGGCTGTCCTACCCGCGGGCCGCAGTGTCCCAAGGTGTGTGTATGGAGGGGGCAGTTGGGAGCTGTCATTCGCAGAATAGACGCTGTGCGCATACACGGGAGACAGAGGGGCTGGGGGCTTGCCAGCAGCTCACAGAGCTGGCTTGCGATTGCGGCACTCCCATGAAACCACACCCCCTTTTCTGGAAACCATGCCCCCTTTCAGACACAACGCGGCTCCACCATGCCAGAGAGTCCCGCTCCCCCATCTCCCGATGTTGGGAGGTATGTGAATCGGGCCCTATGTGTACATACACACAAGTTGAAACCAGATCTGAATTTAATGGGTATTCCTGTATCTCTTAATTGTATTCTATTGAGCATTAATTATTTGGAATGCTGTAGCCAACACTGACATACACAGAAAGCAAGGTCAGGAAAATGTGTGTGTATGTCAGGGCCGGTTCTAGACCTTGTGGCGCCCAGGGCGAAAAGGCGTGTGAAAAAATAGGGGCATGGCTTCATAGAGAAGGGGCGTGGCCCCTGTAGTTGTGCCCCCAGTAGATGTGCCCCCAGTAGTTATGCCCCCTGCAGATTTACCCCTATAAATGTTTTCCCTCCTGTAGATGTGCCCCTGTAGTTATGCCCCCTGTAGATTTGCCACCAGTAGATGTGCCCAAAGAAGTTGCACCCCCTGTAGTTATGCCCCCTGTAGATTTGCCACCAGTAGATGTGCCCAGAGAAGTTGCACCCCCTGTAGTTATGCCCCCTGTAGATTTGCCCCCATTAGATGTGCCTCCAGTAGAGATTCCCCCTGTAGATTTGCCCCCATTAGATGTGCCCCCTTAGATGTGCCGCCGGTAGAGATGCCCCTGTTGTTGTGCCCTCTAGTAGCGCCGCTTACAAATAGAGATGAGCGGGTTCGGTTCTCAGAGAAACGAACTGTACCGAACTTCACCATTCGAGTCCGGTTCCTAGCCAGGCTCAGGTTTTCCCGCCTGACTCGGAAACCAGAACGAGCAAAACGTCATCATCCCGCTGTCAGATTCTTGCGGGGTTTGGATTCCATATAAGGAGCCGCGCGTCCCCGCCATTTTCACTCCGGCATTGGAGAGTGTAGAGATAGGACGTTTCTGTCATGATTGGATGCCATTCTGACGCCAGAACGTGCATAACTGCAAATAAGATTGTACTGATCAATCTCTGCAAATGCCCTGTGTGTGATTATATATAAATCCTGTGTGAAAAGGTCATAAGAGACTTCGGCCTGACGTTCAACTGCTCCCATGCTGATCTTAAAGGGGGAGGTGTCATGATCCAGGCTATTTCAAGTAGGAATAGGCCTGTTAATAGTAGTGTGATATCAATATAGATGATACCAGGATATCCGAGTGACGTATCAATGGATGTGATGCCAATGCATCTGGGTTTCTGGGTTATATCGAAATGGGCATGATTGAAATTTGTATTATTCCAATTAATGTATCAATGTACCAGTATGTGATAACTGTCTTTGCATGTTAAATGGTAGAAGCTTGATTGATCTGCTGGCATTTCATTATAGCCACAGAACTCAGAGACACACTGGCTACGTAGGTGTGAAATTCCTCCTGACAAGTACTAGTTTACCTATCCCAGAATCAGAACTGAGATCTTAAAGTAAACGCAGGTCAGGCCTGAAATGTGTTTTCTCAACTGGCTTGTGTATCTCCCAACAGGTTGTTTCCTGACCCCAGGGGGTCACCAGAGAGACCGGAAAGACATGCTGGCTAGGGAAGGTGATTAAAAACTTCCTTCAGCCAGCTATAACAGTGTCTTAGTATGATTGATAAAGCTGATTGCCCAGCTTCAAAAGGAAGGGGAAGAGTCATTAGCCAGCCCCTGTGTATAAGAGACCCCATGTTACAGTTGAATTTACACAATTAACTCTGATCTGGAAAAGGCTAAAATTAACTCTCCCTGGGGAGGGGGGCTGAAGGGGCAGCCTGAGTTTTAAATAGGAGAAACAGAGGCTGCAAAGCGTCCATTATCAAAGAAGCGAGTCAGGAGAACATTCTGGCTCTTTAATGTTCCGATATCTCAAGAGGCTTCACTTCGTGCCATAATCCCATGCTCCATGTGCTAGGATCGGTGGGTTTATCTCCCTATTTTTATTTTCTTGAAATTATCTTTTCTGATGTGACTTTGACTTTTTATCATTATATTCTTGTAACTTTCTTTTTTCTGTAACATAAGCTTCGAAGTGTTTTACTTGAATTAAATAATCTAATTTTAGATCTGGTTTCTGTTGTGTATCCAACCCAACTCTCTGAAAGAGGCGTTACCAAAATATTACTAATTCTAGGTGCAGGCAAAAGCCATAAGTTTGCCTTCGGTCATATCCTAAAAGTTTGTACTTTGGCTGGTGGCAGTGATTGTCGAAAATTAACACACGTGCTCAGGTATCCAGTAGCGGTGTCACGTGGCAGGGATTCGCAGATTGGCGTATCTGGGAAACCGCAGTGCCTAGGATCATGACAGTGTCTCTGTTCTCTGTGTCCGTGTCTTGTGCTGAATCTGTCCAGTCACAGTGCTTGTGTCCTCTGCTGCCATATGTCCAGTGCTGTCCAGTGGTGCTGTATTGTGCTGCATCAGTTCAGTGGTGGTGTGTTGTGCTGCATCAGTCACAGTGGTGGTGTCCACTTCTGCCATATGTCCAGTGCTGCTGTATAATAAGTCCCTTACAGTGTTGCTGTGTTGTCCTGCATCAGACCAGTGGTAGTGTCCTAGGCATCATTCAGTCCAGTGACCATTCACAGTGGTGGTGTCCTCTGCTGCCATATGTCCAGTGCTGCTGTATAATAAGTCCCTTACAGTGTTGCTGTGTTGTGCTGCATCAGACCAGTGGTAGTGTCCTGGCCATCAGTCAGTCCAGTGACCAGGCAGTCACAGTGGTATACGCTGCTGCTATATATCCACTGCTGCCGTATTATTATAATAATAATAATAACAACAACAAGTCCCTTACAGTGTTGCTGTGTTGTGCTGCATCAGACCAGTGGTAGTGTCCTGGCCATCAGCCATCAGTCATTCCTGTGTCGTATATTGTGTTATATAACTCAAAAAAAATAATGGAGAACAAAAATCTAGAGGATAACATAGGGAAAGATCAAGAACCACTTCCTCCTAGTGCTGAAGCTGCTGCCACTAGCCATGACATAGACGATGAAATGCCATCAACGTCGTTTGCCAAGGCCGATGCCAAGTGTGATAGTAGAGGGCATGTAAAATCCAAAAAGCCAAAGTTCAGTAAAGATACCCCAAAAAAGAAATTTAAATGGTCTGAGGAGAAACGTAAACTTGCCAGTATGCCATTTACGACACTGAGTGGCAAGGAACGGCTGAGGCCCTGGCCTATGTTCATGACTAGTGGTTCAGCTTCACATGATGATGAAAGCCCTCATCCCGCTACAAAAATTAAAAGAGTTAAGTAGAAAAGAACTGTGCATTCTGAGATGGTATCACAAATCCCCAAGGAGAGTCCAAGTGTGTTGGCGGTTGCGATGCCTGACCTTCCCAACACTGGACGGGAAGAGGTGGCTCCTTCCACCATTTGCACACCCCCTGCAAGTGCTGGAAGGAGCACCCACAGTCCAGTTCCTGATATTGAAATTGAGGATGTCACTGTTGAAGTACACCAGGATGAGGATATGGGTATTGCTGGCGCTGAGGAGGAAGTTGACGATGAGGATTCTGATGGTGATGTGGTTTGTTTAAGTCAGACACCGGGGGAGACATCTGTTGTTTGTGGGATGAAGAAGACCATTGTGATGCCTTGGCAAACTACCAAAAAAGACACCTCTTCAGTGTGGAATTATTTCTCCACAAATCCAGACAACAGGTGTCAAGCCATCTGTTGCAAAGCTGATAACTGAGGCCTTGACACTTATGTTGATGTTAGACGTGCGTCCGGTGTCCGCCATTAGTGCAGTGGGATTTAGACAATTGAAGGAGGTATTGTGTCCCCGGTACCAAATCCCATCTAGGTTCCACTTCACTAGGCAGGCGATACTGAGAATGTACAAAGACGTCAGAAAAGAGTCACCAGTGTCCTACAAAATGCGGTTGTATCCAGTGTCCACTTAACCACGGACATGTGGACAAGTGGAACAGGGCAGACTAAGGACTATATGACTGTGACAGCCCACTGGGTAGATGTATGGCCTCCCGCAGCAACAACAGCAGCGGCAACAGTAGCAGCATCTCGCAAATGCCAACTCATTCCTAGGCAGGCTACGCTATGTATCACAGCTGAGGGACATCATCGCAGAATGGCTTACCCCAATTAGACTCTCCTGGGGATTTGTGTTATCGGACAACGCCACCAATATTGTGCGTGCATTACATCTGGGCAAATTCCAGCACGTCGCATGTTTTGCACATACAATTAATTTGGTGGTGCAGAGTTTTTTGGGGAAAAAAAACCAGGGGTGTTCAGGAGATACTGTCGGTGGCTCAAAAAATTGCAGGCCACTTTCGACATTCTGCCACCGCATGCCAAAGATTGGCGTGCCAGCAAACACTCCTGAACCTGCCCTGCCATCAACTGAAGCAAAAGGTGGTAACAAGGTGGAATTCAACACTCTATATGCTTCAGAGGATGGAGGAGCAGCAAAAGGCCATTAAAGCCTATACATCCACCTACAATATAGGCAAGGAGGGGGAATGCACTTGACTCAAGCGCAGTGGAGAATGAGTTCTGTCTTGTGCAAGGTTCTCCAACCCTCCGAACTTGCCACACGTGAAGTCAGTTCAGACACTGGGGGTCGTTCCGAGTTGATCGCTAGCTGCCGTTGTTTGCTGCGTAGCGATCAGTGAAGAAAATGGCTAATCTGTGCATGCATGACGTACGGGTACACAGAGCATCGTGGTTTTGCACAGGTTCTAGCAAAGCAGTCAGTCGCACAGCTGATCGCTAGGAGATTGACAGGAAGAGGGCGTTTCTAGGTGGCAACTGACCGTTTCCTGGGAGTGTTTGGAAAAACGCAGGCGTGCCAGGAAAAACGCAGGCATGGCTGGGCGAATGCTGGGCGGGTGTGTGACGTCAAAAGCCGTCCCTCCATTGTTAGAATCAACGAACACAAAGAGTAACTACAGGGCTGGTCTTGTTTTGCACAAAAAGATTTTGCAGGCGCTCTGCTGCACAAGCGTTCGCACTTTTGCAAAGCAAAAATACACTCCCCAGTGGGCGGCGAAAATGCGTTTGCACGACTGCTAAAAACTGCTAGCGAGCGAACAACTCGGAATGACCCCCCACTGCCAGGCTGAGTCAGGTCATTCCCCTCATCAGGATTTTGCAGAAGTAGCTGGAGAAATTGAAGGAGGAGCTAAGACGGAGCGATTCCGCAAGATATGTGGGACTTGTGGATGGAGCCCTTCATTCGCTTTGCCAGGATTCAAGGGTGGTCAATCTCCTATATAATAGCCCTATTCTGTGACCTTGTGATTCATTTGCTAACGCTGGGCGGAGTCACAACAGTGGGCGGAGTTATTCAAATGAGTCACAGAGATCTGGCCAAATCTACAGGAGACTAGGAGCAGAAGCAGATAGCATGGACATTGGGCATGTCACAGACAGGGCTGCATACCTCCCAGCTTTCTGCAGGAGCTTTCTCCAGGCAGAAGGAGGGAAACACTCGGCGAAAAGGGGGCGTGGCTTCACAGGAGGGTCCCCGTTTTCGTCAGTGAGGGGGCATGCCCAGCGCTCTGTGAGCTGCTGGCATGCCCCCAGGGGCTGATTATGAGTCCGGGGGGCCCAGGGCACTTGAGACAGGGGAGCCCTATCTCATTGCTGTGCCTGCTGGGGGTTGGGGGCGTGGCCTAATCGCGGACCGCGCGGCCACGCCCCCTTATGCAAATTCCGATTTTTGTTTTTATTTTTTTTATGGGATTTTGGCCCCTCAGCTAGGGCTAAATCCAGAGGAGGTGGTCGCTCCCCCCTACACACCCGCACAGGGAGAAGAAAGCAGGGAGACTGCTGCCTCCCTGCAACACCACAGACCTGCCAATATGCAGCAGCGTGTGCTGACTGTAGCACAGTGCTGCCACTGTTGCTGGCAGGACGGGGGGGGGGAGAGCTTCTGAGCTGGGACAGAGCTACTCCAGCCGGGGGGGCCTCTAAAACTGTGGGGCCATTTTGAAGTTGTGACAGGTCCAGGTCTGCATCGTTGGTGCTGGATCCATTGGCCAACCTGAGGAATCTTCAGTTTACGCAGGCTGGCTGGTTCCTGTAACCATCGCGAATCGCAGTGATCCGATGCAGCACTCAGAACCTCACTAATTCTAACAGGAAGCATCTATCTCCTACAGATGCCTCCTGCTGCATTCAAATTTAAATTAATTGGAATTCCACAGCTGCTTCCTTGCAGATGTGCAATTCCATACAAATATGAATCCATACCTCCCAACTGTCCTGATTTTAGTGGGACAGTCCCAATTTTTTGGGGCTGTCCTACCCGCGGGCCGCAGTGTCCCAAGGTGTGTGTATGGAGGGGGCAGTTGGGAGCTGTCATTCGCAGAATAGACGCTGTGCGCATACACGGGAGACAGAGGGGCTGGGGGCTTGCCAGCAGCTCACAGAGCTGGCTTGCGATTGCGGCACTCCCATGAAACCACACCCCCTTTTCTGGAAACCATGCCCCCTTTCAGACACAACGCGGCTCCACCATGCCAGAGAGTCCCGCTCCCCCATCTCCCGATGTTGGGAGGTATGTGAATCGGGCCCTATGTGTACATACACACAAGTTGAAACCAGATCTGAATTTAATGGGTATTCCTGTATCTCTTAATTGTATTCTATTGAGCATTAATTATTTGGAATGCTGTAGCCAACACTGACATACACAGAAAGCAAGGTCAGGAAAATGTGTGTGTATGTCAGGGCCGGTTCTAGACCTTGTGGCGCCCAGGGCGAAAAGGCGTGTGAAAAAATAGGGGCATGGCTTCATAGAGAAGGGGCGTGGCCCCTGTAGTTGTGCCCCCAGTAGATGTGCCCCCAGTAGTTATGCCCCCTGCAGATTTACCCCTATAAATGTTTTCCCTCCTGTAGATGTGCCCCTGTAGTTATGCCCCCTGTAGATTTGCCACCAGTAGATGTGCCCAAAGAAGTTGCACCCCCTGTAGTTATGCCCCCTGTAGATTTGCCACCAGTAGATGTGCCCAGAGAAGTTGCACCCCCTGTAGTTATGCCCCCTGTAGATTTGCCCCCATTAGATGTGCCTCCAGTAGAGATTCCCCCTGTAGATTTGCCCCCATTAGATGTGCCCCCTTAGATGTGCCGCCGGTAGAGATGCCCCTGTTGTTGTGCCCTCTAGTAGCGCCGCTTACAAATAGAGATGAGCGGGTTCGGTTCTCAGAGAAACGAACTGTACCGAACTTCACCATTCGAGTCCGGTTCCTAGCCAGGCTCAGGTTTTCCCGCCTGACTCGGAAACCAGAACGAGCAAAACGTCATCATCCCGCTGTCAGATTCTTGCGGGGTTTGGATTCCATATAAGGAGCCGCGCGTCCCCGCCATTTTCACTCCGGCATTGGAGAGTGTAGAGATAGGACGTTTCTGTCATGATTGGATGCCATTCTGACGCCAGAACGTGCATAACTGCAAATAAGATTGTACTGATCAATCTCTGCAAATGCCCTGTGTGTGATTATATATAAATCCTGTGTGAAAAGGTCATAGGAGACTTCGGCCTGACGTTCAACTGCTCCCATGCTGATCTTAAAGGGGGAGGTGTCATGATCCAGGCTATTTCAAGTAGGAATAGGCCTGTTAATAGTAGTGTGATATCAATATAGATGATACCAGGATATCCGAGTGACGTATCAATGGATGTGATGCCAATGCATCTGGGTTTCTGGGTTATATCGAAATGGGCATGATTGAAATTTGTATTATTCCAATTAATGTATCAATGTACCAGTATGTGATAACTGTCTTTGCATGTTAAATGGTAGAAGCTTGATTGATCTGCTGGCATTTCATTATAGCCACAGAACTCAGAGGCACACTGGCTACGTAGGTGTGAAATTCCTCCTGACAAGTACTAGTTTACCTATCCCAGAATCAGAACTGAGATCTTAAAGTAAACGCAGGTCAGGCCTGAAATGTGTTTTCTCAACTGGCTTGTGTATCTCCCAACAGGTTGTTTCCTGACCCCAGGGGGTCACCAGAGAGACCGGAAAGACATGCTGGCTAGGGAAGGTGATTAAAAACTTCCTTCAGCCAGCTATAACAGTGTCTTAGTATGATTGATAAAGCTGATTGCCCAGCTTCAAAAGGAAGGGGAAGAGTCATTAGCCAGCCCCTGTGTATAAGAGACCCCATGTTACAGTTGAATTTACACAATTAACTCTGATCTGGAAAAGGCTAAAATTAACTCTCCCTGGGGAGGGGGGCTGAAGGGGCAGCCTGAGTTTTAAATAGGAGAAACAGAGGCTGCAAAGCGTCCATTATCAAAGAAGCGAGTCAGGAGAACATTCTGGCTCTTTAATGTTCCGATATCTCAAGAGGCTTCACTTCGTGCCATAATCCCATGCTCCATGTGCTAGGATCGGTGGGTTTATCTCCCTATTTTTATTTTCTTGAAATTATCTTTTCTGATGTGACTTTGACTTTTTATCATTATATTCTTGTAACTTTCTTTTTTCTGTAACATAAGCTTCGAAGTGTTTTACTTGAATTAAATAATCTAATTTTAGATCTGGTTTCTGTTGTGTATCCAACCCAACTCTCTGAAAGAGGCGTTACCAAAATATTACTAATTCTAGGTGCAGGCAAAAGCCATAAGTTTGCCTTCGGTCATATCCTAAAAGTTTGTACTTTGGCTGGTGGCAGTGATTGTCGAAAATTAACACACGTGCTCAGGTATCCAGTATCGGTGTCACGTGGCAGGGATTCGCAGATTGGCGTATCTGGGAAACCGCAGTGCCTAGGATCATGACAGTGTCTCTGTTCTCTGTGTCCGTGTCTTGTGCTGAATCTGTCCAGTCACAGTGCTTGTGTCCTCTGCTGCCATATGTCCAGTGCTGTCCAGTGGTGCTGTATTGTGCTGCATCAGTTCAGTGGTGGTGTGTTGTGCTGCATCAGTCACAGTGGTGGTGTCCACTTCTGCCATATGTCCAGTGCTGCTGTATAATAAGTCCCTTACAGTGTTGCTGTGTTGTCCTGCATCAGACCAGTGGTAGTGTCCTAGGCATCATTCAGTCCAGTGACCATTCACAGTGGTGGTGTCCTCTGCTGCCATATGTCCAGTGCTGCTGTATAATAAGTCCCTTACAGTGTTGCTGTGTTGTGCTGCATCAGACCAGTGGTAGTGTCCTGGCCATCAGTCAGTCCAGTGACCAGGCAGTCACAGTGGTATACGCTGCTGCTATATATCCACTGCTGCCGTATTATTATAATAATAATAATAACAACAACAAGTCCCTTACAGTGTTGCTGTGTTGTGCTGCATCAGACCAGTGGTAGTGTCCTGGCCATCAGCCATCAGTCATTCCTGTGTCGTATATTGTGTTATATAACTCAAAAAAAATAATGGAGAACAAAAATCTAGAGGATAACATAGGGAAAGATCAAGAACCACTTCCTCCTAGTGCTGAAGCTGCTGCCACTAGCCATGACATAGACGATGAAATGCCATCAACGTCGTTTGCCAAGGCCGATGCCAAGTGTGATAGTAGAGGGCATGTAAAATCCAAAAAGCCAAAGTTCAGTAAAGATACCCCAAAAAAGAAATTTAAATGGTCTGAGGAGAAACGTAAACTTGCCAGTATGCCATTTACGACACTGAGTGGCAAGGAACGGCTGAGGCCCTGGCCTATGTTCATGACTAGTGGTTCAGCTTCACATGATGATGAAAGCCCTCATCCCGCTACAAAAATTAAAAGAGTTAAGTAGAAAAGAACTGTGCATTCTGAGATGGTATCACAAATCCCCAAGGAGAGTCCAAGTGTGTTGGCGGTTGCGATGCCTGACCTTCCCAACACTGGACGGGAAGAGGTGGCTCCTTCCACCATTTGCACACCCCCTGCAAGTGCTGGAAGGAGCACCCACAGTCCAGTTCCTGATATTGAAATTGAGGATGTCACTGTTGAAGTACACCAGGATGAGGCTATGGGTATTGCTGGCGCTGAGGAGGAAGTTGACGATGAGGATTCTGATGGTGATGTGGTTTGTTTAAGTCAGACACCGGGGGAGACATCTGTTGTTTGTGGGATGAAGAAGACCATTGTGATGCCTTGGCAAACTACCAAAAAAGACACCTCTTCAGTGTGGAATTATTTCTCCACAAATCCAGACAACAGGTGTCAAGCCATCTGTTGCAAAGCTGATAACTGAGGCCTTGACACTTATGTTGATGTTAGACGTGCGTCCGGTGTCCGCCATTAGTGCAGTGGGATTTAGACAATTGAAGGAGGTATTGTGTCCCCGGTACCAAATCCCATCTAGGTTCCACTTCACTAGGCAGGCGATACTGAGAATGTACAAAGACATCAGAAAAGAGTCACCAGTGTCCTACAAAATGCGGTTGTATCCAGTGTCCACTTAACCACGGACATGTGGACAAGTGGAACAGGGCAGACTAAGGACTATATGACTGTGACAGCCCACTGGGTAGATGTATGGCCTCCCGCAGCAACAACAGCAGCGGCAACAGTAGCAGCATCTCGCAAATGCCAACTCATTCCTAGGCAGGCTACGCTATGTATCACAGCTGAGGGACATCATCGCAGAATGGCTTACCCCAATTAGACTCTCCTGGGGATTTGTGTTATCGGACAACGCCACCAATATTGTGCGTGCATTACATCTGGGCAAATTCCAGCACGTCGCATGTTTTGCACATACAATTAATTTGGTGGTGCAGAGTTTTTTGGGGAAAAAAAACCAGGGGTGTTCAGGAGATACTGTCGGTGGCTCAAAAAATTGCAGGCCACTTTCGACATTCTGCCACCGCATGCCAAAGATTGGCGTGCCAGCAAACACTCCTGAACCTGCCCTGCCATCAACTGAAGCAAAAGGTGGTAACAAGGTGGAATTCAACACTCTATATGCTTCAGAGGATGGAGGAGCAGCAAAAGGCCATTAAAGCCTATACATCCACCTACAATATAGGCAAGGAGGGGGAATGCACTTGACTCAAGCGCAGTGGAGAATGAGTTCTGTCTTGTGCAAGGTTCTCCAACCCTCCGAACTTGCCACACGTGAAGTCAGTTCAGACACTGGGGGTCGTTCCGAGTTGATCGCTAGCTGCCGTTGTTTGCTGCGTAGCGATCAGTGAAGAAAATGGCTAATCTGTGCATGCATGACGTACGGGTACACAGAGCATCGTGGTTTTGCACAGGTTCTAGCAAAGCAGTCAGTCGCACAGCTGATCGCTAGGAGATTGACAGGAAGAGGGCGTTTCTAGGTGGCAACTGACCGTTTCCTGGGAGTGTTTGGAAAAACGCAGGCGTGCCAGGAAAAACGCAGGCATGGCTGGGCGAATGCTGGGCGGGTGTGTGACGTCAAAAGCCGTCCCTCCATTGTTAGAATCAACGAACACAAAGAGTAACTACAGGGCTGGTCTTGTTTTGCACAAAAAGATTTTGCAGGCGCTCTGCTGCACAAGCGTTCGCACTTTTGCAAAGCAAAAATACACTCCCCAGTGGGCGGCGAAAATGCGTTTGCACGACTGCTAAAAACTGCTAGCGAGCGAACAACTCGGAATGACCCCCCACTGCCAGGCTGAGTCAGGTCATTCCCCTCATCAGGATTTTGCAGAAGTAGCTGGAGAAATTGAAGGAGGAGCTAAGACGGAGCGATTCCGCAAGATATGTGGGACTTGTGGATGGAGCCCTTCATTCGCTTTGCCAGGATTCAAGGGTGGTCAATCTCCTATATAATAGCCCTATTCTGTGACCTTGTGATTCATTTGCTAACGCTGGGCGGAGTCACAACAGTGGGCGGAGTTATTCAAATGAGTCACAGAGATCTGGCCAAATCTACAGGAGACTAGGAGCAGAAGCAGATAGCATGGACATTGGGCATGTCACAGACAGGGCTGCATACCTCCCAGCTTTCTGCAGGAGCTTTCTCCAGGCAGAAGGAGGGAAACACTCGGCGAAAAGGGGGCGTGGCTTCACAGGAGGGTCCCCGTTTTCGTCAGTGAGGGGGCATGCCCAGCGCTCTGTGAGCTGCTGGCATGCCCCCAGGGGCTGATTATGAGTCCGGGGGGCCCAGGGCACTTGAGACAGGGGAGCCCTATCTCATTGCTGTGCCTGCTGGGGGTTGGGGGCGTGGCCTAATCGCGGACCGCGCGGCCACGCCCCCTTATGCAAATTCCGATTTTTGTTTTTATTTTTTTTATGGGATTTTGGCCCCTCAGCTAGGGCTAAATCCAGAGGAGGTGGTCGCTCCCCCCTACACACCCGCACAGGGAGAAGAAAGCAGGGAGACTGCTGCCTCCCTGCAACACCACAGACCTGCCAATATGCAGCAGCGTGTGCTGACTGTAGCACAATGCTGCCACTGTTGCTGGCAGGACGGGGGGGGGGGAGCTTCTGAGCTGGGACAGAGCTACTCCAGCCGGGGGGCCTCTAAAACTGTGGGGCCAACGGTACGTATCCCCCGCCCCCCCCCCCCCCCCCCCCCTTAATCCGGCTCTGCTGCTGGAACCCCCCCATTAATCCGTACCCCCTGATGCCCCCTCTCCCTCTGGGCCAGATGTACTAAGCTTGAAAAGTGATAAATATCACTGTGATAAAGTACCAGCCAATCGGCTCCTAACTGTAATTTTTCAAACAGCCTGTGACATAACAGTTAGGAGCCGATTGGCTGGTACTTTATCAAAGTGATATTTATCACTTTTCAGGCTTAGTACATCTCCCCCTCTGTCTCCACTATTCACCGCTGCTCTGCTAAGCAGAACAGCGAGTACAGGAGCTTTCCAACTGCCCCCCCCCCCCACCGCAGGACACTGCGACCCGCGGGTGGGACAGCGGGACAGACCCCAAAAAATGGGACTGTCCCGCGAAAATCGGGACATTTGGGAGGTATGGGGGTGTGTGAGGGGTATGTCATACAGACAGACGGGCACCGGCTCACTGTGTGCTTGACCCCCCACATCGGCATACTCAGCAGGGTCTCTCTGGTGCGGAGGAGCGTCACTTTCTGACACACTCCACGCTTCTTAGCTGCAGTTTAGTGAGGCACCTGCCGCTGTGCAGGTTCCATACTGCCTCTGTTATCTCCAGCCCCGGCAACCCCACCGCTAGCTGCAGCGCTGCCACCCGCAGTGGAGTGCGCCCAGCTCATTCACACACTTTAGCTGGCGGGTAGCGCTGCAGAAATCCGAGCTGCTTGCAGGCTCTGACCCACTCCTCCCTCCAGCCGCAGCGTCTCCTGGGAGCTAACCAGTCACTCCCAGTCTCCCCTTACCACAGTGCCCGGAAGCCGTGAGGTCCGTGCCACGTGCATGCTATGACCCCCTCCTCCCTCCAGCCGCAGCATCTCCTGGGGGCTAACCAGTCATTTCCAGTCTCACCTTACCACAGTGCCCGGCAGCTGCGCGAGGTCTGCGGTGTGTGACTGAGGAGGGGGGGGAGGGATGCGGACTGGCAGAGAAAGCAGGACTCCAGCCCGAGAGAGTCAGCCATGCCAAGTCTCCAGCAGCAGCAGATCCCAACAGGTTGGAATGGAACAGCAGCAGCCAGCAGCAGTGACTCCGGTAAGACACATCTGTCTGTCACCACTGTTTTGTCCCTAATACCAATCTCTCCCATGCCCTGTGTTCTGTCATGTCCCTGGCCTTGCCCTGCCACCCTTATTCTGGCCCTTTCACCCTTATCCTGGCCCTGTCACCCTTATGCTGGCCCTGTTACCCCTATCCTGGCCCTGTCACCCCTGTGCTTGCCCTGTGAACCCTATACTGGCCCCGTCACCCCTGTCCTGGTCCTGCCGCCCCTACCCTGGCCCTGTCACCCCTATCCTGTCCCTATCATTTCTGTCCTGGCCCCGTCACCCCTGTCCTGGCCCTGTCACCCCTGTCCTGGCCCCGTCACCCCTGTCCTGGCACCGTCACCCCTGTCCTGGCCCCGTCAACCCTGTACTGACCCTGTCACCCCTGTCCTGGCCCTGTTACTGCATACCCTCCAACTACCTTTTATGGCATATACAGTACCCGCAGCGCCTCCAGACCTCTCCCCAATGCACCACACCTCCGCACCTTCCCCTCCACCACATGCGGCACTCCACCCCTCCCCCACATGCTGTGCCTCCAGACCCCCTACACCACCCGTGGCTCCCACTCCTCCACCCCTTCACCACCCACAGCACCTCCAGGCCCCTTCCACCATTCACCCCCCTTATACGTCTCCCCCCACACCTGCCCCCCTCCACCCGCAGCATCTGCAGACACCCTCCTCCATCAGCGGTCCCCCCCTCACCCACCCCTCCCCCACCAATGGCACCCCTGCACCTGCCCCTCCACCACCTGCAGCACCTCCGGACCTCCTTTCCCATCCGCCGCAACACCCGTACCTGCCCCTACCCTACCCATGGTGCCTGCGGTCCCCTACCCAACCCCCGGCACACCCGTCCCTTCCCATCCCACAGCACCTCCGGAACCCTTCACCCATCCACAACATCCCCACACCTGCCCCTCTCCCACCCGTGGCACCCCTGCCCCTCCCCCACCTGCGGTGCCTCCGGACCCCTCCCCCACCTGCGGTGCCTCCGGACCCCTCCCCCATCTGCATCCCCCACTCCTCTGCCCCTCCCCCACGCGCAGCACCTCCCGAACCTTCCCCATCCGGGCCCCACCCCCACTTCTGCCTCCCCTCCACCCGCAGCATCTACAGACACCATCCGCAGTCCCCCCCGCACCCGCTACATTCTGTACATCGTGCCCTGCAGGTGCTGTTCACGCCGTCGCAAGGGGCTGCGCCTCCTTCACCATCGCACGCCCTTTCATTGTGCAATATTTAACCACTAACAAAGGAATGCAGGTAATACTCCATATAATACAAATATTAAACCCCAGAAAGGCATGCAAGGGTTAAGGGGGCGTAGCCCCTTGCGACGGTGTGAAGAGCGCCCGTAGGGCGCGATAAAGCACCTAGTCTGTTGAAATCAGAGCACTACATTTTGGCCACTGTGCTCGATCCTAGGTTTAAAGCCTACGTTGTATCTCTCTTTTCAGCAGGCACAAGTCTGCAGAGGTGCAAAGACCTGCTGGTGAGTAAATTGTCAACTCAAGTGGAATGTGACCTGTCAACAGCTCCTCCTTCAATTTCTCCCGCCACTGGGGCTGCAAGGAAAAGGATAAGATTTCCTAGCCCACCTGCTGGTGGTGATGCAGGGCAGTCAGGAGGAGTTCTAACATCTGGTCCGGACTGAAGGACCTGCCAACGATTACTGACATGTCTACTGTCACTACATATGATTCTGTCACCATTAAAAGAATGGTGGAGGATTATATGAGTGACAGCATCCAAGTAGGCATGTCAGACAGTCCGTATGTATACTGGCAGGAAAAAGAGGCAATTTGGATGCCCTTGCACAAACTGTCTTTATTTTACCTAAGTTGCCCCCCCCCCCTCCAGTGTGTACTCCGAAAGAGTGTTTAGTGCAGCCAGTAACCTTGTCAGCGATCGGTGTAGGAGGTTACTTCCACAAAATGTGGAGAAGATGATGTTCATCAAAGTGAATTGTAAATTCCTCCAGGAAGACCTGTACCAGTAATTGCCTCCAGAAAGTACAGATGGACCATGTGATGGTGGATTCCAGTGGGCACGAATTAATACTCTGTGAGGAGGAGGATGTACACTGTGAAAGGGGTGAGGAATCGGAGGATGAGGTCGACATCTTGCCTCTGTAGAGCCAGTTTGTGCAAGGAGAGATTGATTGCTTCTTTTTTTGGTGTGGGCCAAAACAAACCAGTTATTTCAGCCACAGTCGTTGCAGACCCTGTCGCTGAAATGATTGGTTTGTTAAAGTGTGCATGTCCTGTTTATACAACATAAGGGTGGGTGAGAGGGCCCAAGGACAATTCCATCTTGCACCGTTTTTTCTTCTTATCATTATATGCTGTTTGGGGACTATTTTTTTAAAGTGCCATCCTGTCTGGTACTTCCGTATATGTCCAGTGGTATTGCCATTTAATTCCAGTGATTTGGACGTATAATTCCAGTGATTTTGCCATTTAATTCCAATGATTTGGACGTATAATTCCAGTGATTTTGCCATGGAATTGTTTGTGTCGCTTGGCTTAGTCATACAGCTACCTCATTGCACCTCTTCGACATCTTTGCATGAGGTGCTGTTTGGGGCCTAGTTTTTGAAAAATGACATCCTGTCTAACACTGCCGTATTGAGTCCAGGGGTACTGCTGTATAAGTCCACCAATTGCAAAAAATTTTAAAAAATGACAGGGGCGTGCTGGAGATGCGGGCAGTGGACCTGACAATTGCGGCCCACTCTCGACATTCAGCCACTGCGTGACACTACTAGATGGGCCAGGTGGTTGTGTCGCTTAGCTTAGTCATACAGCAACCTCGGTGCACCTTTTTTCTTCTGTGCATCATGTGCTGTTTGGGGCCTTTTTTTGATATGTGCCCTCCTGTCTGCCACTGCAGTGCCACTCCTAGATGGGCCAAATGTTTGTGTCGCTTGACTTAGTCATACAGCTACCTCATTGCACCTCTTCTACATGTTTGCATGAGGAGCTGTTTGGGGCCTAGTTTTTGAAACGTGCCATCCTGTTTGACACTGCAGTGCCACTCCTAGAAGGGCCAGGTGTTTGTGCCGCACAATTGTGGCGCAGAGCTTGGCCATCCAGCTGCCTAATTGCACCTCTTTTTCTTCTTTGCATCATGTGCTGTTTGGGGACTCGTTTTTGAATAGTGTCATCTTGTCTGCAACTGCAGTGCCACTCCTAGATGGGTCAGGTGTTTGTGCCGCACACTTGTGTCGCTTAGCTAAGTCATACAGCCACCTCGGTGCAACTTTTAGGCCTAAAAACAATATTGTGAGGTGTTCAGAACAGACTAGTGATGAGCGGGTTCGGTTCCACGGAAACCGAACCCCCCCGAACTTCACCCATTTTACACGGGTCCGAGGCATACTCAGATTCTCTTGTATGGCTCGGTTAATCCGAGCGCGCCTGAACGTCATCATCCCGCTGTCGGATTCTCGTGAGATTCGGATTCTATATAAGGAGCCGCGCGTCGCCGCCATTTTCACTCGTGCATTGGAAATGTTAGGGAGAGGACGTGGCTGGCGTCCTCTCCGTTTGTGCTTATTGCTTAATTGTGGGGACTGGGGAGCAACTGTATTATATAGGAGGAGTACAGTGCAGAGTTTTGCTGATCAGTGACCACCAGTTTTATCCGTTCTCTGCCTGAAAAACGCTCCATATCTGTTCTCAGTGTGCTGCATATATCTGTGCTCACACTGCTTTATTGTGGGGACTGGGGACCAGCAGTATTATATAGGAGGAGTACAGTACAGAGTTTTGCTGACCAGTGACCACCAGTATACGTTGTCTGCCTGAAAAACGCTCCATATCTGTGCTCAGTGTGCTGCATATATCTGTGCTCACACTGTGGGTACTGGGGACCACCAGTATATTATAGAGGAGGAGTACAGTGCAGAGTTTTGCTGACCAGTGACCACCAGTTTTATCCGTTCTCTGCCTGAAAAACGCTCCATATCTGTGCTCAGTGTGCTGCATATATCTGTGCTCACACTGCTTTATTGTGGGTACTGGGGACCACCAGTATATTATATAGGAGGAGTACAGTGCAGAGTTTTGCTGACCAGTGACCACCAGTATATATAGCAGTACGGTACGGAAGGCCACTGCTCTACCTACCTCTGTGTTGTCAAGTATACTATCCATCTAGATTCTATACCTGTGGTGCATTTTAGTTTTGCCGTTTGCTGACAGTGACCACCAGTATATATAGCAGTACGGTACGGAAGGCCACTGCTCTACCTACCTCTGTGTTGTCAAGTATACTATCCATCTAGATTCTATACCTGTGGTGCATTTTAGTTTTGCAGTTTGCTGACAGTGACCACCAGTATATATAGCAGTACGGTACGGAAGGCCACTGCTCTACCTACCTCTGTGTCGTCAAGTATACTATCCATCTAGATTCTATACCTGTGGTGCATTTTAGTTTTGCAGTTTGCTGACAGTGACCACCAGTATATATAGCAGTACGGTACGGAAGGCCACTGCTCTACCTACCTCTGTGTCATCAAGTATACTATACATCTAGATTCTATACCTGTGGTGCATTTTAGTTTTGCAGTTTGCTGACAGTGACCACCAGTATATATAGCAGTACATTACGGAAGGACACTGCTCTACCTACCTCTGTGTCGTCAAGTATACTATCCATCTAGATTCTATACCTGTGGTGCATTTTAGTTTTGCAGTTTGCTGACAGTGACCACCAGTATATATAGCAGTATGGTACGGAAGGCCACTGCTACCTACCTCTGTGTCGTCAAGTATACTATCCATCCATACCTGTGGTGCATTTCAGTTGTGCGCAGTATATATAGTAGTAGGCCATTGCTATTGATACTGGCATATAATTCCACACATTAAAAAATGGAGAACAAAAATGTGGAGGTTAAAATAGGGAAAGATCAAGATCCACTTCCACCTCGTGCTGAAGCTGCTGCCTCTAGTCATGGCCGAGACGATGAAATGCCATCAACGTCCTCTGCCAAGGCCGATGCCCAATGTCATAGTAGAGAACATGTAAAATCCAAAAAACAAAAGTTCAGTAAAATAACCCAAAAATCAAAATTGAAAGCGTCTGATGAGAAGCGTAAACTTGCCAATATGCCATTTACGACATCGAGTGGCAAGAAACGGCTGAGATCCTGGCCTATGTTCATGGCTAGTGGTTCGGCTTCACATGAGGATGGAAGCACTCATCCTCTCGCTAGAAAACTGCAGTGCCACTCCTAGATGGGCCAGGTGTTTGTGTCGGCCACTTGGGTCGCTTAGCATAGTCACACAGCTACCTCATTGCGCCTCTTTTTTTCTTTGCATCATGTGCTGTTTGGGGACTATTTTTTTGAAGTGCCATCCTGTCTGACACTGCAGTGCCACTCCTAGATGGGCCAGGTGTTTGTGTCGGCCACTTGGGTCGCTTAGCTTAGTCACACAGCTACCTCATTGCGCCTCTTTTTTTCTCTGCATCATGTGCTGTTTGGGGACTATTTTTTTTGAAGTGCCATCCTGTCTGACACTGCAGTGCCACTCCTAGATGGGCCAGGTGTTTGTGTCGGCCACTTGTGTCGCTTAGCTTAGTCACACAGCGACCTTGGTGCGCCTCTTTTTTTCTTTGCATCATGTGCTGTTTGGGGACTATTTTTTTTGAAGTGCCAACCTGCCTGACACTGCAGTGCCACTCCTAGATGGGCCAGGTGTTTGTGTCAGCCACTTGGGTAGCTTAGCTTAGTCACACAGCTACCTCATTGCGCCTCTTTTTTTCTCTGCATCGTGTGCTGTTTGGGGAGTATTTTTTTGAAGTGCCATCCTGTCTGACACTGCAGTGCCACTCCTAGATGGGCCAGGTGTTTGTGTCGGCCACTTGGGTCGCTTAGCTTAGTCACACAGCGACCTTGGTGCGCCTCTTTTTTTCTTTGCATCATGTGCTGTTTGGGGACTATTTTTTTGAAGTGCCATCCTGCCTGACACTGCAGTGCCACTCCTAGATGGGCCAGGTGTTTGTGTCGGCCACTTGTGTCGCTTAGCTTAGCCATCCAGCGACCTCGGTGCAAATTTTAGGACTAAAAATAATATTGTGAGGTGTGAGGTGTTCAGAATAGACTGAAAATGAGTGTAAATTATGGTTATTGAAGTTAATAATACTATGGGATCAAAATGACCCCCAAATTCTATGATTTAAGCTGTTTTTGAGGGTTTTTTGTAAAATACACCCGAATCCAAAACACACCCGAATCCGACAAAAAATTTTCAGGGAGGTTTTGGCAAAACGCGTCCGAATCCAAAACACGGTCGCGGAACCGAATCCAAAACCAAAACACAAAACCCGAAAAATTTCCGGTGCACATCTCTAGAAAAGACTGGAAATTATTGTTATTGAGGTTAATAATACCGTAGGAGCAAAATTACCCCCAAATTCTGTGATTTTAGCTGTTTATGTTTATTTCCAAAACTCATCCAGATCCAAAACCAAAACACGAAAGGTGGTTTTGGCAAAACCAAGCCAAAACCAAAACACAAAACACGAAAAGTGCCAGCCACACATCTCTACTCACAAACAATACTGACCAGCCCCACTTCTGCTTCCCGACCACTGCTACCGCAGCTACTCCATTTATGGCCGCTCTCTCCCATAGCGCCACACAGACACTAGAGGTCAATTATGACCTCTATCATCTGACAATGGTGCCGGCTGCAGCAGGCATCCACACAATCCACGGCGCTTGCTGCAGCTGGAGTACAGGATGAGGGGTGCTGGTGGGTGGCATGCACCTGCGGGGTGACTGCGGCCAGGTTCCGGTATGAAAGATAGATAGTGTCTAGTTGGACAGTCAATAGATAGACACCATATATTAGACAGACATTAGGTCGACAGGGTCAAAAGGTCGACATGGAAAAGGTCGACAGGTCAAAAGGTCGACAGGGTCAAAAGGTCGAAATGAAAATGGTCGACATGAAAAAGTAAGACACCATGTTTTTTTTGCATTTTTATGGTTTGTGTGGATAGTTTTGTCATCTGGGACTCCCAATTGTAGAAAGGCCTGCGCTCGCCACAAGGTTTATAGCCAACTCTATGCCGACATGGATAGAGAAAGTATGAAATAATCCAAAAACATGTTACATAAAAAAAAACATTTGTCTATCTTTTTTGTCGACCATTTTCATGTCGACCTTTTGACATGTCGACCTTTTCCGTGTCGACATTTTGACCATGTCGACCTTTTGACCCTGTCGACCTGATGTCTGTCTAATATATGGTGTCTATCTATTGACTGTCTTACTAGACACTGTCTATCTATCAAACGGATAGGCTGCGGCCACTCCTGATTGAGGTAGATCAAATCATGCACAGAAGCTATTTAAATGTGCAATGGGAGCTGAGTACAATTCAATCTGCACCATAGTCTTATCCGCTGTGAGCGTCAAAGTGCATTTAATAGGTTTTGAGACTGCACATGTAAGGGTCAATGCAGAATGAAGTGTACACCCATTTGCAGAGCATATCTTATGCATTTTCTCAGTATACATTCTCCAGTACCAAACGTATGAAATTATGGGCAAAGTTGTATCCATTTCAATTGCATCTCCACTGAGGGTGTGTAATTAGGCTGTAATGCATCCAGCTGCGGCTCTTACCTTGGTGGAGGAGGGGGACTGCCACTGGTCATGCTACTGGGTCCCTGCTCCCTTGTCCCTGCCACCCGCCAGATCCTGGCGTCTGTATAATACAGTTCATAGACACCAGAACCAGTGCATGCGTAGTAGCAGTGATGGTACTGTGCATGCGCAAACCCCCGGATTCTATGGATTGAATCAGTTGTATCCCTTAGTAGCCAGCTAGGGCTGATGAGGCAGGGAGTGGCTCTACTAATCGCAGCTTGATCTGGCAGTCCCAGAGAGAGGAAACACCTCCCAATGGGACTGCCTGTAGTGTCTGTGACTGACAGCTAGGACTTCCAATAGGAAGTCACTGCCAGTCACAGTGAAGCCAGTGCAGTCTCACGGACTACAATTGGCTTCATGGACACTGAACTGAAGTGGCTGAATTTACCTGGGGGTTCTGCAGTCTTGCAGCCCATAGATAAAATCTGCCACTGAATGAAGAGTTTCTCACATATTTCTGGGCTATGCTGAATTAGACAGAAGTGGAAGCACTGTACCCATTTGATGATGATCATCAAACTAGGGTTACGGATAGTGGGCTGGTGCAGTAAAGAGATGTGCACAACTCTGTATACACATTTATTTCCATGCTGCAATGAGCCTGATTCAGAGGAACAGTGTTTATGCTGCAAGCAGATGGCCGAGGTGTAAGTCTGCGCATGCCTCGGAGTCTCACAGTGCATGTATCACATTTGTTATTGCTCAGAGACAGAATCAGCACAGGGGGCAATATTTACTAATATTCGTGTTTGAGTCGGTTTGTGTAGTGTTTAAACTCGTTTTGTATCGGGTGCATTTTCATGCAACTTTTTGAAACTATATACGCAAAGTTATGAAGCAGTCGACTTTATGGTTTTCGTGTTTTCCGATGTCGATGCCAGTCGTTTTTTTTTTGGACCATTCTCGGCCGTCATTGTCAGTTGCGTACGTCTTTTGGTTGTTTTTACCGGTATTTTTTCTAAGTTAAACGCGGCAAGGTTTTTTTAAGACTTCGGCCGCATTTTAACTTTTAGTTTCATTTTTCATCCCAGTTCGTGATTGGTTGTGTTTCAGATGTAGGAGTGTCTGTGCGCAACCATATAAATACGCCCCAAACCGTCCGCACCTCGTGGGTTTAGTTAGTGGTGAGGAGGAGGGAGGTTGTGCTGTGGAGGTAGGTGAATTTGTGGTTTGGTGAGGAGTGTTGGTAGCGATTTCTGAGTGTGGTATTGTGTTTGAAAGTCGTCTTGTCATTTTTGTAGTCTTGTTTTTTGTGGTTTGTCTCATTTTTTGTCCAAGTTATTTTTCTTTATAGTCCCTTGTCAGTGTGTGTGTGTGTGTGTGTGTGTGTGTGTGTGTGTGTGTGTGTGTGTGTGAGTTGTGTAGTGGTAGTGGAGGAGTGTGTTGTTTGTTTATTTTTTTTCTGTGTTAAGTGTTTAAACACACAATTATGTGTGACTCAGAGGTGGGTGAGGTGGAGGGTGTGAGTGAGGGGGAGGAGGTCGGTCAGGTGGAGGAGGTGGGTGAGGTTGCTGCAGCAGCCGCAAGTGACAGTGATAGTGACAGTCAGACAGGTCCGCAGCCACGCACCACTACTAAGACTGGGCGGAATGTAAAGTTTAGTTTTGCTGAAAATGTGGCATTGGTGCGTGAGCTGATGAAGTATCAGCGGCAGCTATTTGGGCCTGAGTCCGCCAAGGTGCCAACACGGAGAAAGACGGTGTTGTGGGCGAAAGTTGTTGCTGCTGTCAATAGTGAGGGGGTGGTCAAGCGGACGGAGGACACGTGCCGCAAATGGTACTATGACATAAAGCGACGTGTCAAGTCCAAAATGGCCAAGGAGGCGAAGTCGGCTCGAAAAACCGGTGGTGGTCAGCCCTATATTGCAAGATATCTGGAGTATGAGGAACCCATGCGGAGTGTAATACCTCCTGAAGTAGTCTCTGCAACCCATGTCCGGGATTCAGATAGGCCCAGGAAGAATGGTGAGCATGTGTATTTGCATTAACATTCTATGACCTTATTATTTTTTTTTATTATTTTTTTTAAATGTGTGTCATGTCACGTTGCATATTACTCCCATCTTCAAGTGTGTGTCAGCAAATACATTGTTTTGGGTAATGTTTTATACAAAAGCCAATGTAACATCTTACTTTATTGTATGTCATGTGTTTTTTCCAGTATATTTTGCATGTGTAGTTTGGACTTGGTGTGTCATTGAATTGTCCTGCAATAATGTTTTTCTTTTGGACATTTTTTGTTTTTTAATTTGGACTATGTTTTATATTTAGGTTATCCGTGTGCAATGTTTCAAAAACAGTGGTTGTCATGTTAGAGGCTAGAGTAGTGGAAAGTGGTTTGGAAACCACTTACATGTGTAATGTCATTATTACAGAATGTAATATTTTTTATTAAAAAAAACACTATTTGTTTGTTCAGTTTGAGTTTGTATTTGTACCATGACACAACACTGCAGTGTAATTTTTTAATTTGTTTTTTTTTGTTTTTGTTTGGCTCATATAGTGGTAATGTGTATTTGGAGTGCCACATCACAGAGCAATTTATATATTGCATCTGTAATATTTTTCCTTTCATTACAAAATGAAGATGTGTGTGTTTGTGGTTGTTAATGTATGTATTTTTACTTGTGGCCTATGTCAGTGTCCTGTACATGTTTTCCTGAGTTGAACTTTCCATAGTGCATATGGCTATTGGACAATGTTTATTGTTTTATGTAGTGGTTTTTTTGTTTCCGGTCCTTATGTTTTTCATAAAAATAAAGCAAGCATTTCTTAAAAAATAAATAATTTATAAGCATAATGGGTGAATGTATCAACAATAGCATGAATACATGAGTTTTTTTATTTTTTTTACAGTGTTTGAAAAAAGCAGTACTACTTGTTCTCCAGTAACTCCCATCACATCTGATGATGATGATGCTGCGGAAGCAGGTAAAGTGTCCATTGTAGCATAGGGTATGTTTGTAAAGGAATGGCCATAACAAAATGTCACTTTCATTAATAGGTCCATCAAAAGAAGTCTGGAGCAGCAGAAGTGGGACTTCTGTAAGACATCACCACAAAAAACCTGTGGCAGCAAAGAAAGCAAGGTCTGATGTCCAGGGCCAACCACAGCAGGCTACCCCGCCACAAAGATTATCGACAGTATGTTCGGTCCCCCCACTCCAAATTTTGGACACACCTCCAAGACGCCATCCACACTCCCCTCATCTTGATTGTGAGTAACAAACTGAAATAAATGTAAACAATTTTAGATCGTAATCAAACTTTTTCTTAACCGCATTAAGTCAAAACACATCAAAAACTTATATACTTACATATAAAACATGAAATGGAATCCAAGCAAAATGGCCTTGTCCACATCCAGTAAAGATATGTATGTCCACTTGAGCCATACAGTAGCACATTGTGTGTAAGATGCTGCAACAGAAACTCATGTTTAATGTTTGCAAATTGTAAGGTTGTTTATCAAATTTTCACATGTGTGTTTGAGCTCACATTGCCAAATACATATAAAAACATTACTATGTTTGTTTTAGAAAAGCTATAAGGTAACACATTATGGATTACAATGTGTTTTTATGGTGGAGTATGTCTGATCTACAATAAAACTAAAGTGTTTGCTTTCACAATTAAGTAACCAGACACATTTGCCACAAACAGGCATATGTATGTATTTAAGTTATGAGTGATGATGTTGCTAAGCAGAATATCTGAAAGCAACAGTGAATGACATGTGTTCCATGTGTAGTGATTTGTTTTCATTTATCAAACATATGGATAGCTAACGGCGAATTTTTCGACATTTCAGCTTCTAGTCCTGGTAACAGCATCCCTCCACAACAACAGCAACACAGTGACATGGAGGAGACAATCATCTTAGAAATGCAGCCATTAAGCCAAGGAATCAGCCCCCCAGCACCTGTGAGTACACCACCACAGCAAAGCACACCACCACCACAACACAGCCCAACAACACCAGTAACACAAGGCCCTGATCAGGTGTTTTGGACCATTTGGGCTAGACAGCAGGCCACTAATGAAGATTGCCTGCGTAGGCAGACACAAATGTTTGCAAGCCTACCATGTCACCTCAGAAGAATAACCAGAAATATGAGTAGACAAAATTAACAAACAACCAGAATTGGCAATACCATGGAACTCATGCGTACAGACATTACACAGGTCATAGGCAACTTACAGCGCATAATGGAAGAACGGCACAGACTAATGGAAGAACAGCACAGACAACAGCAAAGTTATATGAACATTTTTCAAAACAATCAAAAGATTCATGAAAGTTTATTCCGAATTGTAGACAATCAAAATGCTGCTACACGTGAACTCAATGCCACCCTCACTAACCTGAATGAAACACTTAGATCCATGCACCAACAGCAAACAAGCAGCAGTTCTGGTACGACTACTCCAAATATCACACCAGTCTCATCACCACGAAGACGCCCCACCAGAGCACGACAACATGACAGTGCTAAAGGCAAAGGGCAGGACAAGCAGGCACCCAAAACAATTAACACAAAACCAACAAATTTTACATTTCTGAGAAGTAACTCAAAATAGTAAGTGTATGTTTGGCAAAATATATATAACACTTAGCTCCTTGACAATTTATACAACATCATAAATTATAAGTGGTACAAACAACAGCATAAAATTTGTACGCACATTTATTCTTTACCATCTTTGGTTTCTTTTGGAGAAGGGAACTGTTGTTGGAGCTGCACATACATGTTAGCAGGAAGTAACCAGACCACTTGATTTTTTTCTAATCATTACTCTTTCTAGATTCCAATAATTCTCATATCCTGCAGCCAATCCACATTACAATGTGATTGTTAACTATTTTACCTTTCTTCTCTATACAACATTACAAGAATAACACAATTGAGTTGTGTAAAAAGCTTTTAATATGTTGTCATTGAATTGAGATAATTCATTGCCAAAATGAATGTCATTATTGTTGGGCCATGTTTGTGTGTGTTAAAAATGAGTAATAATGTTATTACACATGATGCAGAAACCAAAAAATAAGAAATTTTTAACCAAAAAAAAATAATGTGTATAATAATGTATATATGTGGCAAACTGTGTATTTACTTACAAATCAGCAAGTTTACTGCAGCAAACAATATGAAATAAATTATTTTGGATGAGAGTAAATTTGTGTCCCTTAAATATGATGGAGCATCACACATAGGGACACATGCATTCCTCAAGGCTAACATATTATATGTTGAGGACTATTTATTTAGAACACAGGTTCTCAAACTCGGCCCTCAGGATCCCACACAGTGCATGTTTTGCAGGTCTCCTCACAGAATCACAAGTGACATAATTAGCTTCACCTGTGAACCTTTTAAAATGTGTATGTGAGTAATTCATACACCTGTGCTTCTACTGGGTTACCTGCAAAACATGCACTGTGTGGGGTCCTGAGGGCCGAGTTTGAGAACCTGTGCATTAGGACGTTACACGCAATCATAAAGTAAAATACTAAATAAATTACTATGTGGATTATGTGTGCTTGTAATAAATTATCAGTGCAAGTTTACGAACACTTATCCAGACTTAATGCATGCCACTCATGGGGGGTCATTCCGAGTTGTTCGCTCGCAAGCTGCTTTTAGCAGCTTTGCACACGCTAAGCCGCCGCCTACTGGGAGTAAATCTTAGCTTATCAAAATTGCGAACGAAAGATTCGCAATATTGCGAAAAGACTTCTCTGTGCAGTTTCTGAGTAGCTCGAGAAGGTACTAAGGAGGAGCTGCCACTTTGTTGTCACCCGTTGGAAGGTGACATCCAGATGTGGTCCGCACCCCACCCCCCCAAGTGGTGCCACTGGGCAGAAGTCTTGTGGGCCCCATCAGATTATTTTTATATTTATATATATATATATATATATATATTAAAGAGCAACTGAATTTGCTGCTCTTTATAAGATATATATATATATATATATCTAGTTCATCCCCCACATACACCACAGTCTGTGTCTCCCCCTCTCTTTCCTCCCGCACACCCCACTGTCTGTCTCTCCCCAATGACTCCATGCTGCATTCCCAGCTCCCCCACCCCATTCCAAAGCCTTGTATCCCCTCACCAATCCACTCTTACCCTGGGGAGAGACTTCCCAGTGTGATACCGGGACTAGAGACTTGACTATCTCAATAAATATAGGTATCACTGGGTGTGTGGGTGAACCAAAGTAAGTGTTACTTGCCCTTGTTGTTATTACTGTGGTGCTTATCACTTATGAGACTGTGGAATAGAAGGGACATTAAGACCCAGAAGAAGCAGTTTTTAAAGTGAACTAAAAGCTTGCGCGCCATTGGCGGGACACAGTTGAGACATTTATATTGCAAAACTTACCTGTTACTTCCGTGACAGAATCCTCAGTCATCACAGAGTCAAGGCGCTCAGTTAATTCTTAAAGAGTAGGATATATTACTAGAGAGTGAGAGTTTGGTTCCTGATGGGAGTCTAATAACTGCCCAAATCCCTTTTCGAAGCTTATGCACAGCGAGAGAAACTGAGTTAAACCTACCAGTGCTAGGGTACCATTGGCTTATGGTGTCCGAGAATATCAAAATAGTGCAAGGAGAGCTATATCCGAGGGGTAGGAGTCAGCTATTTGGTTAACTGTAATATTAAACTTGACTTCAACTACAGCGTGGATCTGGAAATAACCCGGGTCGGCTCATGTGCACCAATGACAGAGTTTTCAGCTGAACTGTTTTCTTATCATAAACCCTTTCAGTACTGAAGGTATTAAAGTTTAAGTTATTATTTACGGTTAAGTTGTTCCTGCATGACTAATGGTTGTTCTTGTATGCTTAATGTTAACCTGTTAAGAGCATTTTGAGTAAGTAACCTTGCTTCAGGTCATCGGGTTTTGAGCTTGAAGAGGAAAGAGGTGGAGATGTGTGTTCCAGTTTAATAAAATTGATTTCATTGTCATGCCATATTGGTCCAAAGTTGAACTTTTATGAATCCATATTGGTATATATAAATTCTGTACCTTTATAAAATTATTTAGTGATCATTTTGAGGTTGAAAGGGTTTCCCGTGTGAACAATCCATTGTGAATAAAATACTTCTTAGTACAACTTCCTCTTCTCATCTCTGTACTTTTGCAAGAAACTATGCATTAGAAGAAGTGACAAGGTAATGTTTAAGAGATTACGGCTGTCACATACTTAAATTGGCGTCACAAACAGGATACAGAGCCCAAAGCGAGGAAGTTTTACTAGAGAGAAGGATGTCAAAGGAATAAGCTATGTCAGCTGAGTCATCCAGTGGTGAGCACAGTGAGTCAAGACAGGAAACTCCCAGCATGGCACAAATAAACCCATTAACTCTACCATACTATTTCGGGGCTCCATGGTTTCCAACGTATAATGGAGATAGACGTAGTGCAGAAAGGAATACCTTCACCAAATTTAAATATAAAGTGAAGTCCATGTTTCGGCTCTATCCGTTAAGTGAGCAACAACAAGTTGAATTTCTAATGGGCCAATTGAAAAGGTCAGCGCATCGGGAAGTTATTTCCTGGCCCGTGGATGAAAGGAAGAGCATTGATCAGATACTGCAATGGCTAGCGACTACCTTTGAACTCCGCACCATCTCAGAATTAAAAATGAAGTTTTATGCTAGGAAGCAGCATCCGGGGGAAACACTCAGAGATTATGCACTGAGTCTTCAAGAAGCATTAAAAGCTATTCAGACCGTGGACGAAAAGGAAATCAAGAATATCGATGAAGCTTTAGTATCACAGTTTGTAGAAGGGGCAAATGGAGAAGGGATAAAAGCCCAACTAAAAATGCTGAGGATGCAGATACTCGATCATACATTTCTAGATTTCAAAGAAGCACGATCAAAGTGGTCGGGACAGATGCAGCCCAAGAAGTTAATTTCCCTGAGATGCCTGGCTATCAGGAGAATCGGTCCTCTAATGGAAACGGCTTTTCCAATACAGTCAAATTAAAGAGAAATCTGGATGCAGCCACACAGAATTCCCAGACACCCGCTACTGATCCGATGCGAGCTCTAAAGAATCAGATGGAGATGCTCGTAGCAGGAATGGATGAGGTTTGCAAAGAAGTCTGGAATTTTGCTAAGAAGCAAGCTTCTAGTGCCAACGAGCCCAGGTGGCAATGTGAGCGAAGGAGGACCAGAAGTGATTGGTGGACCCCGTCTCAGCCAGGTGGAAGGAGAACCACCAACTATTTTGATCCCCAGGGCCGACCCAATGTCAAAGACCTAGACACATAGAACAAAATTGTGACCAAGAGGATGCTTTAAACTCCAAGGTCCTGAGGTTGGAGACCGAGCCTCGGGGGTAAACACCGCAGTAAGCCCAAAAACTGAAGAATGGTGGTCCCAGTATGTAGGACGATGTTCCCATATCCCAATATCTATTAATGGAGTGTAGATCATGGCCATGGTAGACACAAGATCGCAGATAACCACCATTCAACATTCTACTTTTATACAACATCAAATTATGACACCTCCACCATGTGGTTACAATTGATAGCCAGTAATGGATCAAGTATATCCTGCGTGGGATACTGGGAGGCCAATGTAAGGAATGGAGTGACTGAATTTCCTCGACAAGGGTGCATGATTACGCATACCAGTGATCCAAATGTTATCCCTATGATTCTCGGGATGAACATATTGCAGAGTTGTCCAGACGATCTGATCTCAATTCTTAGGCAGGAACTGCCTAAGACTGCGACCACCAATTAGGATGTCCTACAGAAGACTATCAAGACTTTGCAGAGTCAACATGCATTTGTGCATTGCAATGGATCCATTGGGAAGGTTCGGATTACAGACAGTAAAGCCATCAATTTGCCTCCAAATTCCAAAGTCATAGTCTTTAGAAAAGCCTGATGTGATCCTGGAGGAAAAAGTTATGAGGCCCTGATCTAACCTTGTGAGATGGGTGAGGGAGATGAAATTGTCGTGGCCCATTGCTTAGTCAACGTTACGAATAGGATAGTTCCGGACAGGATTTTAAAACCTCATAATCAAATTATATCATCAACGGCTGATTGCTAGACTTACTTTGACCACCTTTCAGGATGTTATACCTGCACAAACAGAAGCTCGTCAACAGAGTAATAGCGTCGCTAGTGAAGAGGACAGTTCCCCGACAGAGTGGTGGTATAACAATCACATCGGCACCGAAGATACCCCTTAAGGGCATAAGAGCATAAGGAAGGGGGCACTCCAAGCTGTAAAGAAAAATCCCCAAACATTCAGTCAAGGGCCCTTGGATTTTTGGACGGTTATGACTGTAAAACATCTCATCTTGACTGGAAATGTTTCTCCTATCAAAGAAAAACATCGACCCTTAGCCCCTGCTCTATATCAACCGGTTAGGAAGATGCTTGAAGACATGAAGTCCACTGGCGTCATTCGGGAAAGCCACAGCCCTTGTGCAGCACCCATGGTGCTGGTTAAGAAGAAAAATGGACAGTGCGATTTTGCATCGACTACAGAAAATTGAATCAGATCACACACAAGGATGCATATCTGCTTACCCGAATCGAGGAATCCCTGGCAGCCCTGAAGTCGACCAAGTATTTCTCTACATTAGATTTAACTAGTCGATATTGGTAAATTATGATGGCGCCAGAAGACAGGGAGAAAACAGCCTTCACCACTCCCATGGGACTCCATGAATTTAAACGAATGCCATTCAGATTGTGCAACACACCAGTAACATTCCAAAGGGTGATGGAACATTGTTTGGGGTATAGAAACTTTGAAATGGTATTATTATACTTGGATGATATAAACATTTACAACATTTAGATGAAGTCTTCCAGCAACTGGTCAGACACGGGCTGAAGGTTTATCCTGCTAAATGCCACTTGTTAAAACCTCAAGTTCACTATTTGGGACATTTGGTGAGTTCTGAAGGAATTGCCCCAGATCCAGAAAAGATTCGAGTGGTTCAAGACTGGCCTGCATCCTGAACTGTTAAAGATGTTAGATGATTTCTTGGATTCGTGGGGTACCATAGGCGCTTCGTGAAGGATTTTGCCAAAATAACCGCTCCTTTACATGAAGTGCTTCGAGATGTGCCTCAACATAGCCAGAGCAGATGTTTACTGGTCACCTGGACCTCCCAACAACAGACTGCGTTTGAGCACCTCAAGAGATTCTTGATTCAAGAGACCCTCTTGGCATACCCGGACTACAGCAAACCCCTTATAATACATACCGATGCGAGCAAACAGGGACTAGGTGCAGTCCTCACACAATTACAAGACAGCAAGGAAAAAGTAATAGCCTATGCCAGCCGAGGCCTTTGGAAAACCGAACGTAACAATGCCAATTATAGTGCTTTTAAATTGGAGTTTCTAGCACTGGTATGGGCCATCACAGAAAAATGTAAGGATTACCTTACCGCAACCTCGTTTGTGGCTTACACCGACTGTAATCCCCTGGCACATTTAGCTACTGCCAAACTGGGAGCATTAGAACAGCGATGGTATGCCCGTCTGGCCAACTATCAAGTTACAATACAATACTGACCTGGACAGAATAATAGTAACGCTGATGCAATATCCCGGCTGACTGACCAGGAGGAAGCTGAAACAGAGGACTTATGGGAATCAGTAGAACTTACTCCTTTTCAAGCTACAAGGTGAATGGTGGCTCAGAATAACACCACCTCTAAGAAAAGCTAATCTGAACATCAGTTGGAAGAAAGGGGTTCGAGCGAATGGCAGGAGTGCCAGGAAGAATACCCACCGTTTCAACAACTAAAGAGGTTGTTACTGAAAAAGAGAGGCTTATCCAAGTCAGAAAGACAAAGGGGGTCATTCCAACCCATTCGCACGCTGCAGTGCACAGTGGCCGCAATGCGCAGGCGTGTCTCTGCCAGACGAAGGGGAATGCCAGGCAGCAACTGATCTAATGAGGATTTTGATCGCAGCGGCGATCGCAACGTGACTAACAGCAGGAAGGCGTTCCGGAGTGGCAACTGACCATTTTCTGGGAGTGGAAAATGCAGGCGTGCCCAGGCATTTGCAGGGCGGGTGCCTGACGTCAATTCCGGGACCTGACATGCTAAAGTGATCGAAGTAACTGAGTAAGTTCAGAGTTTTTGTACAGCTACCCTGCACAAGCGTTAGCACACTTGCACAGCTAAAATATACTCCCCCATAGGCGGCGACTATCTGATCACATGGGCTGCAAAAAGTTGCATGTGATCAACTCAGAATGACCTCCAAACTTCAGCACCTGAGTTGGTGAAGCTGTGGAGACAATGGGATCGTTTAGAGATTCAACAGAATGTATTGATTCGAAAAAGTGTTAATCCAAAAACGCACCTGACCTTCACCCAAGCGCTTATCTCCATGACGAAAGCACCTGTCCTTTTACATGCTTATCATAACCAATCTGGCCATTTTGGGAATTAGAAAACTGAATAGATTCTCAGACAACGGTTTTATTGGGTCGGGCTACGTCAGAACGTAGAGGAGTGGTGTAAGAGCTGTCCTGAATTAAATCTCCAGAGACCACCACTTTCTACGGACAAGGCCACACTTCATCGGATAGTCAGCTACCATCCCCGGGAGTTGGTCACCATTGATCATGTAAAGCTTGAAAAAAGTAAGCTGGGGTATGAGTACACCATCATGATAGTGGATCAACACACAAAATTCTCAGTTGCCTTACCAGTGAAAAAGATATGACAGCAAGCACCACTGCAGACATCTTTTGGAGGGCCTTTGTGACACCATATGGTTTTCCGGATTAGATTCTGACCGATCAAGGGCCTGCATTTACATCCAAACTCTTCCAAGAACTGTGGCTCCTGTATGAATGTAAGAAAATGAAAACCACACCATATCATCCCCAGGGAAATGGCTTTTGTGAGAAAACTTATTATGCGCTAATTCAAATGCTACGGGCCCTTCCCTCACAGCAACGACAAGAGTGACCACTATTGTTGGCCGAGTTCATGTTCATATACAATAATACCATACATAGTTCTACAGGATATACACCATATTACTTATTGTTCGTTTGACAAAGGAAGCTGCCCGCCGATGTTAGTCTAGCTATAGAAACCACTTTGGAACCATTTCTGGAAGCTGACTGGGTGACCGAACACCAGCGTCAATAAAAAATGGCTCATGATCTAGTGGAGCAACATAGGGAAGTGGTGCAAGAGCGGCAAGAGAACAATTATAACCTTACTGTGTGGGCCAATCCATTGCCAATTGGATGCAGATTATTGAAAAGAAAAAAAAAACAACGGCACAGCAAATTAGACTACCGATGGGAGCCTATCCCATACAGAGCCGTAACTAGACTTTTTGGTGCCCTGTGCCAGACAGAGAATTGGTGCCCCCCCTCCCCATTTTTCCATTAGGGACATAAGGTACATGCTTCGTGGGTAAGGGGCATGACAAGATTGATCCCAGAGAAAGCCCAAGCTATGATACCCCTTCCCACATTTTTATATTTGTATAATATAATACACACACATTTATAGACCACTGCAAGAAAATGGATTTGGACACAAATCCTCTTTATACCACATTCATGCACTTTACTTGAGAGCTCATTGTTATTCAGTTACAATACCCTTTATTACATGACACATTTCAATATACTGCCCCACCCAGGATTCAAACCTATAACCTGTTGAATTCTAATCAAACACCCTAATCAGAAGCAATCTTTAGTGGAGTTCATGAATGTTGTATAGGTATTAGTGACAGAAGTGGTGGGGGTAGGAGACAGAGAGATGCTCGGCTTCAAAAGGGGGGAAGCAGCAAGTGAAAGTAATTAAAACAGGTAATTGAGAAGTGCTGCTAACAGCGCCCCCTACCTAGCAGCGCTATGTGCGGTGCCCCTTCCGCACACACCTAGTTACGGCCCTGATCCCATATAGAGTGATGGAAATGCCGAATTCGGAAATTGCATTGTACCGTATTATGCAGGAAGATGGAAATCGACAAAGTCTAGTTCATAGAGATCAACTTAAACTGTGTCCCATATAGCCAAAATCAGAGGGCAGGGCATCCCCACTCCAGGAGGAAACTCCAACCATAGATCCATACCCGGATGTGAGGATGAGTCTCTGTTTGCCAATCTTTGGCGCTTTCAGAACTTCAACTTCTCCTTAGTTACCCGAAACAATAACTGAATATGTTACAAGCCCTGTACGTTCAGAAGTCCCTTTGTTGAGGCACTCCGAAAGGGAAATTGCCTATTAGATATCAGTCTTAAAGTATCTACGCTAAGTTGCTCAAATGTGTTATGTGGAGCAAAATTCTGTATGTAATGGTATTAAAGTAAGAAATATAGATTTAGATATATAGATAGTGTACAAGGTAGTAGTGTATTTACATGGAGAGCAATTGTATGTTTAACCCTTTCATATTTGCTACCCAAAAATTGTTAAGGAATTGTACGCAGTAATCAGATGCGTAAGGATACGCATCAAATTACCGGGGAGAATATGTGATACCCAGGACTTGACTAACTCAATAAATATAGGTATCACTGGGTGTGTGGGTGAACCAACTAAGGGTTACTTGCCCTTGTTGTTATTACTGTGGTACTTATCACTTATGAGTGTTATGAACCACAGGTAGTGGTTCATTCCTATTTTATGTTTATAAGTAGTCTTGCAGGCCAGGATTTCCTGTTGCTCTGGTTTAAGAAGATTCTTGTTTGCTGCCAGTGGTGAGTCTGTGTGATTGCAGCTTGTTCCCATGTGTTCAGCCTCACCTGTCTGTTGATTGCACCTCTCAGTTGTGCAGCAGGGCAGCTGCACGACATAATTAATTAAGACTCTCTGTTATATGCTGGCTCAGTGCAATTCACAGACGCTGGTGATATTTCCAGATTTCCAGGTTTCCTGGGTTCCAGAGTTCTTGAGTTCTGAGCTAGTCCCTGCCAGTTCCTGAGCTCCTATCTAGCAGTGTCTGTCTAGCTGCTTTGAGTGTCGGTTCCTGTGTCGATTCCAGTGTCGATTCCAGTGTCTGATCCTGTGTCCTGCCGTGAAGCGTTCCTGTCCAGGAGTCCTGTGGCTTTGTCTGTGCCTGGTCGAATATCTGGCTTCTTGGTGTCCACCAGTCTGTCGTTTGGGATTCTGCCTGTCCTCCAGTTCTGAGAGTCTGTGTCGGCTACATTGGGGGTTCCTGTCCGTTTGCCAGTATTTGTACCGGTTCCGTGAGTAGCGGCTTTTGCCGCGTCCGTCGGCTCGGGCCGCAGTATTCTTTGGTTATAATTTGCTTCTGGTGTTTTGCAGAGGGTTCTGCTTGTGCTGTCACCGCCGGTACACAACGGTATTGTGTCGGCGAGTGGACAGCATTTCCTTTGTTGTTCTTTTCCTTTGGCGGCGTGCCGCACATATATTTAGGTTTAGGGTTGTTAGTAGCCCCTAGCCTTCTGTTTGTTTTAGCTAGAGGTCCCCTTGTTATTATCCTGTCTCGGTTCACGCCTTGTCTCAATTTAAGACCTGGGAGCATCGGAGTTGGGCAGACCTAATCCGCCCTTCAAACGCAGCTGCCGTGGGCCCAAAAAACCATAGTCACTCAGGCGTGAACGGACCACATGGGTGAAACAACAGAGGTAGGGTGCTAGGGGCTATTTCCACACCACACCTCGTTTCAGCGTCACGTTCTGGTGCTCAGGACTCACTTCGCAACATCTCCCTTGTTCTGAGCACCAGGAACCTAACATTATCACCAGCCATACAACAAAAAAGAAATAAAACTTTTTCTTTTTTGGCCCAGTCCAGTGTCTTGTCTAGAATCCAGTCCTGTCTAGAATTCAGTGTGCAGAATCCAGTCCGGTGTTTAAAAATCCAGTCTTGTCTTGTCTAGTTTAAAAATCCAGTCCAGTGTTGTCTAGTCTAGTCTAGTCTTGTCTTGTCTAGTTTAAAATCCTCCTATGCCAACTATGCAAGCCCTGCAGGCGTCTCTCTCAGCCCTGAACTCTGGAAGTTTTGCAGCAATCCTTAAAGCAACTGCAAAACCTTCTGACCAAAATTTTGCTTATTTTGCCAGAAGTTCTTGAGAGTTCATTCTCTAAAGAGACTCTTGTTCACAGTATGGTGACAAGTGAATCCTCAGGTTTAATTAGAGAGAAAAAGTTTGAAAGTTTTCTGCGGCCCAGGCTCTCAGAAGAGGAGCGTCTGCGTCGCAGAAACTTAGATTTATGCCTATATTGTGGGGGTTTAGGCCACTATCTGCAGACCTGTGAGTTGCGCAAGCCAAAGTGTGGCGACAAGTCCTGCCCTCTGGCCAAGTTTAGTCAGGATACAAGACCTACTCCTGTCTCTACTGTGGCAGAGGTACTTGTCACACAACCCACACTAAAAAGCACTCTGTCCTATAATTGGGGTCCTTGGGCTAGGGAGCCCCATTATAGATTCAGGAACCAAAGGAGAATGTTTCTCTCCTCTCTTGATTTTCCTGTGGAAGCAGAGTTGCAAACCGCTGGAGTGGTGCCCGATGCCCAGGGTCCTGGAGTGGTGCCCGATGCCCAGAGTCCTGGAGTGGTGCCCGATGCCCAGGGTCCTGGAGTGGTGCCCGATGCCCAGAGTCCTGGAGCGGTTCCCGATGCCCAGAGTCCTGGAGCGGTGCCCGATGCCCAGAGTCCTGGAGCGGTGCCCGATGCCCAGAGTCCTGGAGCGGTACCCGATGCCCAGAGTCCTGGAGCGGTACCCGATGCTCTAGGTTATAGAGGGACATCGAATATTATTGCTCAGGTGTCAATACCAGAAGGGGTCTCAGAAGCTGTTACCCCAGGTAGAGACTTGAAAAGCGCAACTCCAGAGAAGGTGTCTAAAACCATAGTTCTAGAAGGGAACTCGAGAAGCAAAACCCCAGAAGGGATCTTTGAAGTAATATCCCCAAGTGGGGTCTCGAGAGACGCAGCCCCAAAGAAGGGTCTAGAGGTCGCTTCCCCAGGAAAGGACTCAAGAGGCATAGCGTGAGTGGAGGTTCTGAAGGTTATAGCTTCAGCAAAGGTCCCGGAAGTCTTAGTCCCGGGAGAAGTTTCGATAATTATCGACTCAGAGAGGAAGGCCGACGGCTCGGTCCCAGAGAGGGAGCCGACGGCTCGGTCCCAGAGAGGGAGGCCGACGGCTCGGTCCCAGAGAGGAAGGCCGACGACCCGGTCCCAGTGAGGGAGGCCAACGGCCCGGTCCCAGTAAAAGAATCCGAGGTGCTGGCCCCAGCGGGGTTCCCGAAGGCCACTGCCCCAGCGGGGTTCCCGGAGGCCACTGCCCCAGCGGGGTTCCCGGAGGCCACTGCCCCAGTGGGGTTCCCGGAGGTCACTGCCCCAGCGGGGTTCCCGGAGGCCACTGCCCCGGGTGGGGTTCAGAAAGTCACTGCCCCGGGTGGGGTTCAGAAAGTCACTACCCCAGGTGGGGTTCAGAAAGTCACTACCCCAGGTGGGGTTCCGAGGGCCACTGCCCCAGGTGGGGTTCCGAGGGTCACTGCCCCAGGTGGGGTTCAGAAAGTCACTGCCCCAGGTGGGGTTCAGATAGTCTTAGCCTCGAGTAAGGTCAATAGTGACCAGGTCCTAGCAAAGCACTCTAGTCAGTCAGATGGGAAGGAAGCAGATCCTGACTCTGTTGATATCTCAGCATCTATAATCTTTGATGGGGACTTAGTCCAATTTCTGGCGCTTTACAAACACTATTACACCATTTTGTTGTTTAGACCATTTCTGGGCATCACTTCAGAGAACCTTGTGCTCTATCTGATATATTCCTTTAGAGGAGAGCCTTTTGAGTGGGCAACCAGCCTAATGAAAGCTGAAGATCCCATTCTTCAGGATCCCCCGGCATTCAGTGATGCAGTTATTAAGAGATATGGTTCAAAATAAATTGGTTCAGGTTCCTCTAGGTCACCCGTCTTATCTGCTGAGAGTTTACCGTATTCTGTAAATTCGGCACAAGAGTCTCAGCCCGTTGTTTTGACTGCAGGATGTGCTTTTCTCTCTTCTTCTAATAGTAGTACTTTGCCTGAAAGTTCAGCTCCCAAGGTTAAGAAACCAATCTCTGATTTGAACCCAGCCTTGCTGGGAGGTACCATCAGTTCAGACAATGTTTGGGGAATTACCTTGGTGAGACCTCAAGAACTTTGTAAAAATAGAAGGGACATTAGGACCCAGAAGAAGCCATTTTTAAAGTGAACTAAAAGCTTGCGCGCCACTGGAGGGACACATATGAGCACCCCAGCAAAGATGGGATAAAAGAAAGGGGGACTCGAGCGCTTAACAGTCGGTGCCAGTGTGACGGAGTGGTGAAGTGGTGAGCTGCGGATGACACAAGTGCAGTGTTTTCCCGACCAGGGCTTACAGCGCTAGCAGCAGCCTCTTTATAAGACATTCCCCCAGAAGTACTGACCAGCATTGAGGCGATTTGTGCTCCGGTGAACCGAGCGTCCAGAGCGGAGTGCTGACCGCTAGCTGAAAAGGCTCCAGCATCGCCGGTGAAAGAGATCATCTAGCTGGCCACAACAGGAGCAGCACCATCCAGACTTCTTCAGCGTCCAGAGGCGGTAAACAGCCGGGAAAGACCCGCCCTGAGGAGCAGCTACGTCGGTGAGTACCATTGTACCATTTGTAGTAACTGAAGGGTAACAAGTTAATAAATCTGATCGACTGCATCATGACAGTACAGTGATAGTAATTCCTGCCAGAATTAACAGAAGGCAGCAGGGCTGCACTCCTATTGTAATAACTGCGGAGAGAAGCTGATAGTCCCTGGAGTTGAGGCATTTATATTGCAACACTTGCCTGTTACTTCCGTGACAGAATCCTCTGCCATCACAGAGTCAAGGCGCTCAGTTAATTCCTAAAAAGTAAGATATATTACTAGAGAGTGAGAGTTTAGTTCCTGATGGGAGTCTAATAATTGCCCAAATCCCTTTTCGGAGCTTATGCACAGCGAGAGAAACTGAGTTAAACCTACCAGTGCTAGGGTACCATTGTCTTATGGTGTCCGAGAATATCAAAATAGTGCAAGGAGAGCTATATCCGAGGGTTAGGAGTCAGCTATTTGGTTAGCTGTAATATTAAACTTGACTTCAACTACAGCGTGGATCTGGAACTAACCCGGGTCGGCTCATGTGCACCAACGACAGAGTTTTCAGCTGAACTGTTTTCTTATCATAAACCCTTTCAGTACTGAAGGTATTAGAGTTTAAGATATTATTTATGGTCAAGTTGTTCCTGCAAGACTTTCTTGCCACAGCTCGCATTGATGTGCCATCCTGGATGAGCTGCACTAAATGAGCTACTTGTGTGGGTTGTAGACTCCGTCTCATGCTAACACTAGAGTGAAAGCACCGCCAGCTTTCAAAAGTGACCAAAACATCAGCCAGAAAGCATAGGAGCTAAGAAGTGGTCTGTGGTCACCACCTGCAGAACAACTCCTTTATTGGGGGTGTCTTGCTAATTGCCTATAATTCCCACCTTTTGTCTATTCCATTTGCACAACAGCATGTGAAATTGATTGTCAATCAGTGTTGCTTCCTAAGTGGACAGTTTGATTTCACAGAAGTTTGATTGACTTGGAGTTACATTGTGTTGTTTGTGTTCCCTTTATTTTTTTGAGCAGTGTGTGTGTATGTATATATATATATATATATATATATATATATACATACAATATCTGAATGATCCGGCACTCACAATATTAAACAGCGGCCTGCGTGCCATTATCCCATAATACAAACATGGTGGGGTCAGAACAAATCAATGTTCAAAACGAACACGGCACTTCAGGACTTAACATCAACATGTATTTTTAATGTCCATAAAGTTGAAACCTGCATACATACATATCCTGGGTAAAGCGTCCATAGATACAGGTCATGCAGTTTGTGAAATCAAAACACAGGCATATTTACCATGCAGCATTTCGGGCCACAGTGGTTCCCTTCATCAGGTAATGCTAGTGCTCGCAGGAAGACAAGACAATTCAACAAGCCACATACAACTTACCTATATAGCGTCCCCATGCCGGCGTGCTCAGCCTAGGACTAGCATGGAACTTTTGGTCAGGACGGAAAGCCTGAAAGATTACATCATCGGGAGGCGGCGGTTGCCATAACAACCCGATGTGAGGAGTGTCTTACGCTATTACTGGTCCATCAGCCTGACAGGGAAAGCCATATAGCAAAACAAAACAAAGCATAGTGTGAAACATGATATACTCAAACAGTGGAGATATAGAAAAAACAACAACACCTTAGTTGCACATTAAAAAGGTGTACACAGCATGGTGACATACATGTGTTGCAATATATACAACACTGTCCATTCTCACCCTGTGCCGTGTATACCTACATAGCACATAAAACATGGAACTATATAGGATTAAAAGAGGGAATGCATATAGATACATTCCTAAATTGAAGGAAAAAGTATCAATGGAACAATCAAGATATAAACATCAATCTAACAGCGCTTAATAAACACTTGCATGCAGTACAAAAGGTTAATCCTAAATCTACAACAAACTTATGTTGCAGCCAAAACAGATTAAGTTATTATTTATACTGCAAGTAATTCCAATTTTTTTTTCATTCAAGCCTGAAGGTTGCATTGTATTCCATTTGATTATCCACCTGGCCACTAGTCTATGTAATGCTAGAACCCTGTCTCCCCCTCTCCGCAACGGAGGAACGTGATCTATTATTTGATAACGAAGTTCTGACAATGTATGTGCTTTAGCACAGCAATGTCTTGACATGGGTTGCTTGTTAGAATTACCCGCTAGCGCCTGGCTAATGTTGGAGCGGTGCAGTGCCATGCGTTCTCGTAACGTACGAGGCGTGAGTCCTATGTATAATAACTTACAGGGACAAATGATCTAATATATGATAAATCTAGTCGTACAATTCAAAACATGTCTGATATTAAATTTCTTTTTGGTTTCTGGATGTACAAAGAATGATCCAGTAATTAAAGATGAACAGGTAATGCAAGAGGGGCACCTATAACAGCCAGCCTTTTTAATTGATCCGAAAATACCTGGTTTAGGGGTATAATCAGTGATGTCGGTTTTTACTAAGTGATCGCGTAAATTACGACCTCGTTTGTAACTAGTGCTAACCTGGGTCTGTTGGAAGCACGGCAGAGATTTATCGGTCTTAATGATGGGCCATAGAGCTTTACTAGCATGAGGTATAATATGGCTAGCTGTGGGTAATATCTAGTGGAGTAGATAAAAGTATTCTGTTCACATTTCTTTTCTGGTGCTTCTTGAAGCATCGCTACATGATCTTGTCTCATCACCTTATTTTTGGCTAGTTCAAGATCTCTAGGGTTATAACCCCTGATTTTAAATTTATTAACCACCATTTGTAATGCATCTTCTAGCAACGCAGGGTCGCTGGTTATGCGGGCTACCTGCAGCATTTGAGAATAGGGGAGACCCCTTTTCAATGATACTGGATGGTGGCTACTCGCATCTAACAATGAATTGCGATCTGTATTTTTTAGTGATGAGCGGATTCGGTTTTAATCGGTTTTACTCGGTTTTACTCGGTTCTCAAAACGGCAACTATTTTTATAAAACACTGTAGATGCTAACTTGCCCCCTTTCAAGTGAACCGTTACATCAAGATAACCAATTTGGTCAGGTTTACACACAAATGTAAATTTGATTGGACCCAGAGTCTGATTGATATTCTGCATCATTTCCTTAAACGCTACTGCACTGCCCCTCCATAGCATAAACAGATCGTCTATGTAATGAATAAACCATCTAATGTTGTCCATGTATATGGGATTGTCAAAAAATGATTTTTGTTCTTGATCAAACATAAATATATTGGCATATGCCAGTGCCATGCTACTGCCCATGGCACAGCCAGCCCGCTGTAAATAAAGCATACCGTTAAACAAAAAGTAATTCTTGGTAAGCACTAATTCAAGTAACTTAAGAAATAGTGTTTTATCCAAACCAAACTCGTCATCAAGATTACTGATGAACCTGTCCATCGCCTCCAGACTTCCTCCATGCGAGATGGTGGTATAGAGGGAGGAGATGTCCATCGTGCAAAGTAATGTATCAGCCGGTAGGCCGTCAAATTCCATGATCTTCCTAAGGAACGTAGTAGTATCCTTAAGGTAGGTTTGACGTTAGGTTACATGTAGTTGAAGGAGGGAGTCCAGGAATTCAGCAGTTGGTTGGTATAAAGAATCGCTCGCCGAGATGATGGGCCGGCCCAGGGGGTTCACTAGGCTCTTATGAACCTTGGGCAGTGTGTACAGGCATGGAATATTCAGATTTTTAGGGAGTAATGCTTCCTTAAGCTTTGAATCTAGCAACTTGTTTTGGACCGCCTATTTATATGATATCAAGTTCCTCCTGGAATATCATCATCGGGTCAGTCTCTAATTTGGTATAAGTGTCAGTACATGCAAGTTGTCTCATAATTTCTTGAATGTATTGGGTTCTTTCTTGCAGCACTATACTCCCGCCCTTGTCCGCCGGACGAATTATGATGGATGGATCTGTACTCAGATCTTTAAGACATTTTTTCTGTTCAAATGTTAAGTTATGACATATTGGTCTAGAAGTAGCAATGAATCTATTCACCGAATCATCCATTAAGCGGCCAAACGTTTTCAACGATGGATTGGTTGAAACCGGGTCAAATGATGAAGTACTGTATTAGCGGACAATTTAATTACCTGAATCCACTTGAGGATTGCTGTTAGTGTTTTTTGGTAGTAGCCCTGACCGGACGTTCCACGCTAGTCCTAGGCTGAGCACGCCGGCATGGGGACGCTATATAGGTAAGTTGTATGTGGCTTGTTGAATTGTCTTGTCTACCTGCGAGCACTAGCATTACCTGATGAAGGGACCCGCTGTGGCCCGAAATGCTGCATTGTAAATATGCCTGTGTTTTGATTTCACAAACTGCATGACCTGTATCTATGGACGCTCTACCCAGGATATGTATGTATGCAAGTTTCAACTTTATGGACATTAAAAATACATGTTGGTGTTAAGTCCTGAAGTGTCGTGTCCGTTTTGAACATTGATTTGTTATGACCCCACCATATATATATATATATATATATATATATAGCACAGGTAAAGAAAAGAGGCGGCACTCAGAAGACTTGTGAAAAAATCAATGCAGTGTAATCAATACGGCCAACGTTTCGGGGAGGTGTCCCGTTTCGGGGAGTCTTCTGAGTGCCGCCTCTTTTCTTTACATGTGCTAATACAAGGGATCTGCCCTGAGGAGGGCACCGGAGCAAGTTACACCCAGATGGGGAGGCCAAGAGTGCCGGAGTTGTGTGTGTGTCTGTATATATAAATGTTTAATGCATGTCTAGTTGTTGTTTGTTGGTGTGTCCTGAGGAAGAGGCGTCAGCCTCGAAACATGTTGACTGTTTAAAACACCGCCATTCAATTTTTTGGTGAAACGAGTCCCTGCGAGTGCCGTGCGGTTTTGGAGGTATATATATATACATATATATATATATATATATATATATACATATATTATATATAATTTTATTTATTAATTTTTTTATTTTTTTATTTTCTTTGGGCCGGGGGGGGGGGGGGGAGGGGGGCGCCAAATTACTGCCTTGCCCCAGCTGCCGAAAATCCTAGTTTCGGCTCTGCTGCCTGCACTGGATTCAGCATTGATCTGAAGTATGAGATGGGTCTAGTGGAAGCTCTCTCATCCTCCTGGCCCCATACCAATGGTACCCCTGATGAATAACATGAATTAAACAATAATATTCACAGACAGCAGCAAGACAGGCTAGGGTCAAATAAAGGTATAAATAGAAAGAAATGTAAGTTTATAGTATCTAAACTATGTTCACACAATTAAGTTACATTAACTTTAGTTTAAAGTTTAAACCTGACACTGTTTTAGAAAAAGGAATATTTTGAAATGGACTTCAGGCATGGTTCAGCAGATGATATCTGTAAGTACATTCTCCCTGAGACATGTGTAAAGTATTTCAAGCAGCAATTAAATTTGTATAATTATTTATGTGTGTATGAGAGTGTGATGGCAGCTCTGACGCTTTGCATTCCAGGTGGATGAGAAGTATCAACCTCACCCAAACTTTCAGGATGATCAGAAACACTGCAAATTGCCTCTTAAGGAAATGATTCTACAGTAGTAATTTTCTAAGCTACTTTATTTTACAAGAAGATCAAAATCCCAGGCTTCTACGTCTACAAGTCTAAACACATCTACACATATGAGATTTAGAGGTCTATTTATTAACATTATTTTTACTAAAATAATGTTAAAAATGGTGTTTTCACACCCTTTTCACATTATTTTAGTATCACCTAAATGTATTAAAGGGCATTTGGAGCAGTTTTCATGAAAAACTGCTCCAAACCCTTTAATTAACTTTTTTTGAGTAAGCCACATCGCATTCCCCATACTTATAATGGGAAATGCGATCTGACCAGATTTACAACAAAAAACCATGGGAAAAAATACCGCAGTGTGCCCTGTGATAATCTCGCCAGCTCAGACTGGCGAGATCACAGGGCAGCACTGTGATAGGGAGGCATTTGCCCATCTTTCTCTGCCCCTGGCACAGAAAGCTGTGCGGGACCCGGCTCAAGTGACCAGCTATATGTGTCCAATGGACAGACAAGCTGATCAAAGTGTTAAAAAAACAAAAAAAAGTTTAAAACATCAAAAAAACATACTCACCTGTCCAGGGAGCCAGTGTCCGCTGCTCCGCTGAGCGCTGATGAGCGCCGGGTCCACCATATGCTGCAAAGTGACCCTCGTGCAGTAACGTGACGCTTTACAGCACTAGGGGTCACCCAGGCACAGAGGATCCATCGCCCGGCAGCCCAGCAGGAGCAGCGCAGACCGGCTCCCTGGACAGGCGAGTATATTATTTTGCTGGGGGGGTCCGTGGCGTGCATGGGTAGTTGTAATGGGGGGGTTGACCGGGCAGCGGCGGTAGTGGCGATGTTGGTGGGGGTGGCGCACCTGCTGCAGGACATCGGGGTATTTTTTACGAAAAATATGCCAATGATGATGCGAAGAGGCATCGCAGGGACAGAGTTTGACCGCAAGCCCTGTCTCTGCATGCGATAATTGATACATCCCTGCGATGTAATCAGTTATTGCAGTGAGAGTTTGGCTGATTTTATCACATGACATCCGCATGCGGATGGTGATAAATGGACCCCTTACAGTTAGAAGCATGTTTCAACCCATACATGTCTAAATGGTATCTGTGCTTTGTATGGGCTCTAGTTTATATACTCATACCTCCCAACTGTCCTGATTGCAGCGGGAGAGTTGCGCTAATCAGACACTGTCCCAGTGTCTCACCTGCGGGTGGGGGGTAGTTTGGAGAGCTTGTTATCACCGCTGCTCTGCAAGCGGGTGATCACTGTATAGATGCCGTACACACACACAAGGCTTCTACACAGAACAGAAAGGTGAGCCTGGCTCTGACCAGCTGCTCAGGGAGAGCTGGCCACACACCCAAAAATTTAAATATTAGAGTGGCACCAGGAGGCCACTCCCCATTTACACAAAGTCATGCACCTCATTACTGAGGGCATGTTCCTTTTTTGGACGGCCATGGTCCCGACTCTTTAGGACAAAAAGTTGAGAGGTATGTATACTGTCTGATGCAGAGATAGAAGCAATTCACACAGCAGCAGCAGCAGCAGCAGCTTGTGTTAACAGATGCCTCGTGGCTTCTATGATCTGCTGCTGCCTCCAAAGATGCAGTATCAGATCGTCTATGTGACCATTGGCCATCTGAGTAATCCTCAAGTTCTTAGGATGGCCGGTGTCATCACACAGCACAGGCCAAACTATCTGTGTGTATATATAGGATAATATGTTCACTCTATGTATATATATATCTGACAACTTGAGTATTCTGATGTTCTAATGTCAACCTTTACGTGCTAATTAGTGTGAATACTAAATAATGGCAGATTTTATATGTTAACTAGCTGTTTTACCCGTTCTGCGCATGGGAGTTTCTGATTTTCATGGGTTGGTAAATCTATAGAGATGTAAATATGAGACGTCTTCATGTAAGTAAATATTAATCCATGGTTCTTGGCGTTACCCAAGGAGTACCCGTAGCAGATACAGTAAAAAGTGACAGGGACATTTTTGTGGTTTATTACATTCTACACACTGGAGGTGCAATCCAAATTTTGATCCGATCTTGTCCATTTGGGCGTTATCATTCACGCAAGCCACGCATCAGTAATGACGTCATTATGTCAACCCCTTTTCATCCCTGTAGCGGAGATTTATTAAAATTCTAATTACGTAGTTTTCCTATTTCCCTCCTGAAGATTACCTATGTTACATTTCAACTGCCTAACATATCGGGAAGTAAGAGAATTAGTGATGAGTCAGTGAGTGAGTGAGTGAGGGCTTCCGTACACACACATATATATATATATATATATATATATATATATATATACATACATACAGAGGCGTAGCTAGGGTTTTTGGAGCCCAGGGCAAGATGAAAAAAGTATTTTTTTCCAGATTGTAAATCATACGTGTACCAAGTTTGTTGTACATTGCTCCAGGCATTCCAAAGTTATGCCCGAAAACTATGGATTTTTACATGTCATGCCCTTCCCACACCCACCCCTAGGGGTCCTAGGGGTATCTTACCCCCACAGTATTTTTTTCCAGATTGTAAATCATATGTGTACCAAGTTTGTTGTACATTGCTCCAGGCATTCAAAAGTTATGCCCGAAAACTATGGATTTTTACATGTCATGCCCTTCCCTCCCCCACCCCTAGGGGTGCTAGGCATGTCTTACCCCCACAGTATTTTTTACCAGATTGTAAGTCATATGTGTACCTTGTAGAGGACGCAGATCCTGGCCATCTCCTCTGACCACCGGGTCCCGCCCTGCACCCAGAAACGCTGCCGCAGGGGAACAGGGAGCCGTGGTGCACCTAGCAGCCGGGACGTTGGACGCAGGCGGCATTCCCAGTTGCTGGGCAATTAGGATTCTAGGTCTGCAATTTCTGTGGACGTGCAGCAGCGCAGCTGCACATCCTTTACATAATTGCTCTCCTCTCTGGTTCTTGTGGGCTAATTGGATCAGCTACCCTATATATTCCCTCCATGTCATTTCCTCTGAGCTGGTTATAGTTCCTGCTTCCTGTTGTAAGACTACCAGCCCTGTGAACTCCTGTGTTCAGAAACTCTGCCTAAATCTCAGTCCTGTCTGGATCCAGTCAGCCTTGACATCAGGAGCAGTGTGGATTCTTCCACACAGATATTCATCTTTAACTTGGTTGCATATTTTTGTCTTTCTGCTATTATTTTTTATATCTCACATTACTGTTCACATTACCATCACATTTGTCCATTTCCATTACATGCCCTCTCCCCCACTCCTCCTCTGAAACATTCATAGCCACAGTCCCATTAGCCTGTCCTTAGACCCGTTACTGGTTTAGTCTTTCTCGTTCTGTCCTTTCTACCGAGAGATAAATCTGGTCATCTCAGGGGTAAGCTTGTACCGTCGGTAAGACCTGCTGAGTGCACTCTACGAGTCTTACACCCAGGTGTCTGGGGTTATTGTCTAGAAGATAGACCACGTGTCAAGTTCCCCCACTCATCACCTGCAATCACCCGGCTCTCTGCATCATTCAGTCCAGGTACATCCTTCAGATCTTATCAGTCACCTAGCAAGTGCACAGGTGTATTTATTACTTACTGACATATTTTAAACAATCGATATGTGGAGCAAATTATTTTACTTGTGATTCTGTGAAGAGACCTGAAAAACATGACCTGTTTGGGGTCCTAATGACCGAGTTTTTTAACCTATGACTTAGAGCATGCACATTTCAAACATCTGCCATACGCAGTGTTCTTTAGACATCAGCATCCCATGAATATGCCATTTGAGATATTTTCTATACTGGATTAGCAGTGGGATGTATAAAGAAGGTGGAAAATATTCCACCAGAATTTGCAGTGACCGCAGTGGTACAAATCGCATATGAACTAACATATGCAATTAGTACTGCAAAGGACAGCTCTTTAGATAAGATCTGTCTTTTGTGATGCACTCCCGTTAGTGGACTTCCGGGTGTCGGTCTCGGGAGTCTCTCTGCACGTGTGCGACGTGTCGGCCATGGGGCATACTAGGAGGGATCCCTTTTACATCACATTGCGGAAGAAGCCCATAGGCTTCTATAGAGTAATGCCAGCAAAAGCTGGTGTTGCTCTCCGCACTAAAGCCCTGGGATGCGTGACTTGGTGCATGTGGACATCTGAAAAATACCCCGAAAACAGGGTTTTTACTGTATTTTTCTTTTACTGCATAATAAAGTAAATTTAATAAAAAGTTCAAATAAAAAGATCCTCCCAAATTCTCTGTTATTTAATTTTAAGCTTAAAAATACACAATACACTCCCACAATCATAGCTGAGACTTATAAAATAATTAAACAATTACCATTTGACACATTTCTCTATCCTTTTATATAATTGGTCTAATGCCTGTCTAGTCCAAGCCCTTGCCACACCCTCTCACAGCTCTCACTGGCTGTTTGCCACCTCCCCTCACAATGGATGGCCATATATGCCATCCTGATTCCCATTTCCCCTGACAGTGGACACCAATCCCACCGTCCCTTGCAACTTACCCTGATGTCAACTTAAGATGCTACTTAAGTCACACCTGTGAGGTCAGATAGAAGTCTCTGTGTGCTGTGTGCTGAGGAATCTCTTATGTCTCCCTGTGCTTGCAGGGGGTGAGGGCTGATGTAGGGACAGACCACAACTCCCAACCTTGATACATTGATGATACCAATATCCAAATACATCTCTTAAAACAATATATCTGTTATACTGGCTGTTATGTCTGTAATACTATCAGTCTTTCCCCCCCTGATACTAGGGCCGGAGTTGGTAAACCCTATTGACCTAGCTCTGTACACTTTTATCTGTTAGTATGACTATGATACCTGAATACCTGCTTAGTCGCTATGTTACCTGTCTCATATGTATGTTTGATTTCATTGACGTGTACATCCCCCCCACCCTATTTTTTTCTGTACCCCCCTTTTTTTCTTTTTGCATTCGATATAAAATCCAATAAAAATTATTGATGTTAAAAACAATATATCTGTCATATAGATGATCACACTACTTGTACTTAATAAGAAAAATGGGAAGGGACGATAGAAAAGAGGGGGAGAGAGACTAGGGGGATGAAAGACAGATGAAACAAAAATCTGGGACAAGATGGGGAAAGAGAAATGGGTAAATATAGACAAAGAGAGAGAGAGAGGCAGAGAAAGGAGGTGGATGGGGTGAACCAGAGATGGGATAAAAGATAGAGACAGGGAGAAAAAAAATGACAATACACGTCACTATAGTTAGTGATCTGGTGATGACAGTTCATCTAGAGGAGTACATCAAAGTGGATACTCTTATAGCTGCTCCTAAAAAGGAAGCGGCAACATAGACAATGATTATATGAATTTTTAATGAAATAATTACTGTAAATAATCTTGGTCCTGGTTCAGAGGTAGAGGCAATATTTGTGGATCTGAGTTTTTTTGGGCTGCGCATGCACCAGAGTTGCACTGTGCATGTGCAAATTTAAATTACTAATGGTCGCCACAGTGAGGAGAAATTGACAGACAGGGAGCATTTGTGGTAGGTAACAGGGGAGGAAGTATGGTGAGTGAAACACAGGGGTCTCGTGTTTTGGGGGTACAGTTGCAGTGTCTGCGGTTTTTTACTTTGGTTGGGCATAGAGTGGCTCAGATGATCGATGGTGTGACCGATATGCTCCCAATGTGGTGTCTTTGTACACAAGCGGTAATTTGAGGGACTGCCATTGGGTGTTTCATTACAATCCTGCCATCCGCGGCATTAGCATATTTCTACAAATGCGCGCTTTGCTATGAAGCCCCTCAAAAGTTCTGGTGCAACCAATTACCTTCAGAAGTAACATAATTAGTGAAATTAAGTCCACCTGTGTGCAATCTAAGTGTCACATGATATGTCAGTATAAATACACCTTTTCTGAAAGACCCCAGAGGCTGCAACACCGCTAAGCAAGAGGCATCACACAATGAAGACCAAGGATCTCTCCAAACAAGTCAGGAACAGTTGTTGAGAAGTACAAGTCAGGGTTGGGTTATAAGAAAAATATCCAAATCTTTGATGATCCCCCGGAGCACCATCAAATCCATCATCTTTAAATGGAAAGAACAAGGTACCAAAACAAACCTGCCAAGATAGGGCCAGCCACCAAAACTCACATACAAGGCAAGGAGGGCATTAATCAGAGAGGCAGCACAGAGACCAAAGGTAATACTGAAGGAGCTGCAGAGTTCCACAGCAGAGACTGGTGTATTTGCGCATGTGACCACAATAAGCCGTACACTCCATAGAGCTGGGCTTTATGGAAAAGTGGACAGAAAAAAAGCCATTACTTAGTGTAAAAAATAAGAAGGCACGTTTTGAGTTTGCCAAAAGACATGTGGACGACTCCCCAAATGTATGGAAGAAGGTGCTCTGGTCAGATGAGACTAAAATTTAACTTTTCGGCCACCAAGGAAAACAATATTTCTGGCGCAAACCCAACACATCCCATCACCCCAAGAACACCAGCAGCAGGGACTGGGAAACTGTTTTGAGTCAAGGGAAAGATGAATGGTGCTAAATACAGGAAAACTCTTGAGCAAAACCTGTTTCAGTCTGCCTGTCATTTGAGACTGGGACGGAGGTTCACCCTCCAGCAGGACAATGACAATTTAGCATACTGCTAAAGCAACACACGAGTGGTTTATGGGGAAACATTTTAAAGTGTTGGAATGGCCTAGTCAATGCCCAGATCTCAATCCAATTGAGAATCTGTGGTCAGACTTGAAGATTGCTGTTCACAAGCAGAAACCATCCAACATGAAGGATCTGAAGCAGTTTTGCCTTGAGGAATGGGCAAAAATCCCAGTGGCAAGATGTGGCAAGCTCATAGAGACTTATCCAAAGCGACTTGCAACTGTAATTGCAGCAAAAGGTGGCTCTGCAAAGTACTGACTTTAGGGCGGTGAATAGTTATGCACGCTGAAGTTTTCTGTTATTTTGTCCTATTTGCTGTTTGCTTTACAATTAAAAAAATCTTCAAAGTTGTAGCCATGTTCTGTGAATGAAATGATGCAAACCTTCAAACAAACCATTTTAATTCCAGGTTGTGAGGCAACAAAACATGAAAAATGCAAAGGGAGTGAATACTTTATCAAGGCACTGTATATATATATATATATATATGCAAATGGTTGTTTTTGAGGTGCGCTCTGAATTCAATGGATCTTACCAATATGGATGTGAACTGGGTAAACTCTATAAACCTTATATAATTACACCCAAAGTTTATAAGAACTTTTTATTGTTAAAATGCAAGTAAACATTCAAGAGTTCATTTTATATACATTTTCTTATACAGATAATCATTTTTCAGCTGTTCAAGGGTTTGTATACCCATTCATTTCTTGGTATCACAGTGATTATATGTTAATAAAATTGTTTTACCCATTGCGTTTCGACTATGGTGACTTCTACAGGGGTGTCTTTGGGTGTAAGAAAGGAGAAAAGACTATCTTATAATACAGCACAAAAATAGATATAATTGATACAGTCAATAGTTGAAATTAATTGAATAATATATTATTTGTACAGTATACTTAGTATTTGTCCAATTATTGAACTCTCATATTGTAGTAACAGAGAAATTTCTTATTCTTAGATGGAAACACCAAAAGTAAGAGTAAACAATTATACCTAAATGGATAGAAACATCAATTTTAATGTTTTGTTTTATTTTATTCTTATTCTTATTTTAGCTCAAATATAGTTCTTCTACATTGAATGCAAAGGAAAGGGTAGAGTACTTACTAAAAATATGTATAAAACAGTCTCATGTGGATTTAATTAATGGTAGCAATTGGCTTAATTTCTTAGGATTCCTATAATCAAATTATTTTATATTTATATTGTATAACTTAAACCATTTCCATTAACCTGTATTATTAAGTTTATTCATTAAAAGTAAGAGTGGATACTTAAACTGACATCAATAATCTTCAATAAATTTAAAGTTATTTTTAGCAGTATTTTTAAAACAGTTGTCCAGAATCTAATGCGACCTATTGGAAAATTAGATAGGATAAATTAATCTTATTTTGAATCAGATCTTATATCACTTAAAAAAAAATCTTTTTAGTGGATAGTGTGCTTACCAGCAGCAGTCAATCACATCTGTAAGGTCTGGAGTCCAAAAGCAGAGTGATTGTTATTCCATAAGGGCTCTCTATTTAAACCACTTGGGACATTACATCACTTCCTGTTTAATAATTGTTGTATTTTTATTAAACTACTTAGTTTTGTAATTTATATATTACCCATGCCTTAAAAAAAAGAACAGATACTGTACCATCAAAAATAGACCATTCATAACCCAGTACAACAAAGAAAACAAACAGATTAAAAAAATTATAGAGAACAATTGGGGTATCTTACAAAAAGATCCCATCCTAGGCCCCCATCTTCCTTCCAGACCAATGATTACATTTTGTAAGGCTCAGAACCTTAAAAATGTTCTGGCCCCAAGCAACCTCAGACCTTTAGAAACAGCCAGCATAAATTCTGGAAATTAAAAAAAAAAATCAGGATGTTATCCTTGTACAAAATGTATATGCTGTAAATGTGTAGAGAAATCACCAGTTATATATGATAAAATAAATAATAAGTTCCTCAGTGTGAAAGGACAATATACATGTAAATCTACATTTGTCATATACAGAATCACCTGTTAATGTGGAAAAGCATACGTGGGCAAAACCAAACATATGATTAAACTACGTATTCAAGAATACTTGAGAAATATTAAAAATTAAATAAGTACTCATAGTGTACCTAGACATTTCTCAGAATCTCATAATTCCAACACAAAAGACTTAAGGTTTATAATCTTGGAACTGTGAATACCAAATTACTTTCTAACAAATATTTAAAATGCCCGCTCTAATATATATTGTAAACGCCTGCACATCTTATTACCATGTGCCATGAATGTGCGCTATACATCGCAAAACACTGCATCCCATAAGAGAAAACAATACACCCACACATTATCTGAGTTCCAAAGCTCATTGATGTATATATTTGTTATTAAAAGGATATGTATTCAATATATCACAATGTACAGTATACATATAGTTACATGGTTGCAATTTATACAGTAAGCAGTTAATACATACAGTTACAGACAAGCGATACAATTACCATATCTTTCTCATATAAATTTGTCCCTCCATATCACTCTCTCTCTCTCTGTAAAATCATGCAGGAACCGGACTAGAAGCACCTCCATCATCGTCTGGGACAAAAACAGCAACTAGCTCCTGTGTGATCAGCAATGTGTTATCAAGTTTGGGGGAGGGAACTTTCTCATTCATGATGAGTCACTGGTCTGTTCGTATGCTAAACAGGTTCACCCTTTGAAGACATCCAAAGGGCTGGGATGAGTTTCCTGTCCACCACCTGTTTCTGTAAATGTCTATTGTCCTAATAAGAGTGATTTTAGCTTTCATACATTTAATCATAACTATTTGTTGCAATGTCCTACAACTTAATAACAAGTATCAAATGAATCTACACATTAATCTGCTTGCTTTAATACCAAATATGACAGGTGTATCTTGCTTTGTTCCAATAATACACATACATGACATTACTCCATTATATAATTTTAAATCATTATGATGTCTGGCGCTTGATATTATTATAACTATGTAGTGTATGAAATAAGTGTCGAATCCATCTCTGTGGCATGTCCGTGTAAATGTGTGTGTTACCATATATTGCTGTGCTCTCTGCGTGTATTTGCAAGTATAGCGACTTATATGTGTGGAGTCTGTATGTTCTTTCTATGTAATATTTTTGACTTCGACAGTCCACCCTTTGGCAGTAAACAATAACTACCATCAATTATTAACATAAGAAAAAATATTTCAGACAATAATCGGTGACCTAGACACAAGTATGTATTAATTTTGCAAATCAGAAACTTGACTGTATTTGGGGAAGACAGGGAGGAGGACGAGACATCCTCCATATGCACTCGGCGGTCACGGAACCACTGGTTGGGTGTGGGACAACATTCAACCTATAGAGTATGCTGAGATAGTGCTTTGGCCTATAATGTCTGATTTGCGATGAACATTTCACACATACATGTACCTACGTCTTTGTACACTGATGTTTGGATTCGATTGAGGTTCTGCTGGGTAGATGAAGAAGACACAAACAAATCGTGAAAGTGACATAAAATGTTCATGATCTACATATTCCTATCATTTTCTGAACATTGTTTCCATTTCTGGAACATATGCTAGGTCTGTTTAATAATTGAACAAGGGTTATAAGTAGTGTCCTTCTTAAATAACATAAACCTTCGGAGTTCGGGGAGAGCCACTCATAAACTTTTCTTCCACATATATTAATGAGCTCTTTATCTGCAATGTGTGAATAGCCATTGTCTGATTGTTCCTGATTACCTCCGAACTCCATAACTACTAGACCTTTGATTTTTCTCTGGCTTTAACAAACTGATCGGCTAATCCTGGGATCCTATAAGGAAATCACTCCTTCCTCCAGAACCAGTTCCAGTCCCACACTCGACTCCTCATAAAAAAAAACCTCGCAAAAATAGAATGTCCTGAAAAAAATGTTTGTCAGCGGGAAAGAGAGAAAAGAGAAATAGAACAAAACAACTCTTGTTCATAACAAATCAATTACAATGACTGGTCTTTCTGCAATCCTTTAGTACGCTCAGGTAGTGTTCAACAGTGCCGCCTCTCAGTCTTCACGGAACAGAGTCTCTAGTGATACTTTTGCGATCTCACTCCATTTACGAGTTCCTTCCGGACTACCGACTTTCCTGCAATGGGAATCGTGGACCCAAGTCTCTCTCTCGGCTACTTTCACTGGGATAGTGCTGTCAACAAAACTTGGTAGGGTCCTTCCCACCTGTCTATTAGGCAACCTGAGCGTAAGAACAATCACACAGTCTCTTGGTTCACAATCAAGACAGTTAGTATTTGGCATACCAGCAATCAACAGTTTCAAGTTCTTTTGTCAAGTTCTCAAATGCTGGCTCATCTCAATAAGGTACTGTACTGTCACCTCATTGGTGTATTTCTGATCATTGTGCGGATCAATCATGACATGAGGTTGTCTTCAAAAAACAACAACAACAAAAAACACAAATACCAAAACAAAAACAAATTTCGAAGAGGGTGATTCGTTAAGTGAAGATCTGGGCGTGGTTCCGATGCTACATAATACTAGTGGCAGTATCTATGATCACAATAGTACAATTTCAAGCTTTGCTCCTACTTCTAGGGGTACCATTATCTACATACAAATTTCTGCACAAATTTTCTTTGCGGTAAACACAGCAGCATCCGTGGCAGCAGGAAATGCCTCTACCCAGTTTGAGAAAACATCAGTGCACACCAATACATAACAATAAATCCTAAAGGGTGTTAACTGTACGAAGTCATTGTGTGTTTGCAATGTAGAGTACCATGAGCATAACTCAAAAAAGGAAAAAGAAACATCTCTAGAGGAGAGAAAGAAGAAAATGAAAAAGAAAATGTCAGGTTTGCCATTCACCAACAGGCATATCAGTGCCTATGCAACATTTCCCTTCACCAGTATTCTCATCCTTCCTCCATCCTTTGTGCATGACAAGGCACACTGCAGTAATACTGGTGTTATCGTGCTGTTGAGATATACTGGGTTTGGGCAGAACTCTGAAGGACCTAGGCATGTGGAGTTTGAACTGTACTTGGGTCCATGTATTGTACCACCCTGTGTGAACGCAAAAGATGAAGAGGAAACTGTAGAGAAACAGAATAGAGGTTGGTGACAGATGAGTTTGTAGAGGTGGAGAAGATTTTATAAAAATTTGACAACTGGATTGGGCACTACGGGGAAGTGATTCTCTACTTGGTCTATACCCCTAAAAAAAATTATATGTGTCATACTGTATTTCTACTGGTACTATCCCAGCCATCAATCCAGTGTCCTGTCCATCCTAAGTTCATAGGGAACCCGGTATCTGTGAGATAATTTTATCTACCTGTGATGGACATGCATCTAGAACAGTAGAATGCGACATTAGCCTTTGAGGGGTGTCTAGTATATGTTGTACTTCTTGAGCATGGTTCTCATGTATATCCAAGAAGACACCCTCAGGAGTACAATATATGACACATCGCATTTTACACAATGAGTCTCTGCCGAGTAGATTAGTCGGAGCCGATGCAGCCAGCAGAAAAGAATGTTTGGTTTGCAAGGGCCCTATCGTAATCTCTGCAGGTCTACTCAAACGGTATTGTTGCAATGTTCCTGTTACTCCCATTGCCCGAATCTGTGTTTTCTATATGGCTCGTGATTCCTTACTATATGTCCCTTGATCCCGTCTATGTGTTTAATAAAGTGGCTTGTTTTCTCTGTCTAGGGGTCTATATTGACTCTGTGTTCTACTACTCCTACAGTCTCTGCTAAAATGCCCTTTATTTCCACAAATGTAACATATTATTGAGCATTAGGGATATGGGGTTTGGACTGATGGGTCTTTCCTGTATGTGCCTGTATACTTACCGTCCTCAACCTCTCCACCTGTTGTTCTCTGTGCCTAGCACTATTCTTGTGATGTTCAATAGCACACTCTTTAAGATTAGCTACTGTGACCCCTTTCCAATTTTGCAAAGAAGTCTGCACCCTGCCCTCAATGCCTTATTGAGCCCGTCCATTAGCACAGAGACAGCCACCTCCCATTTGCCGAATTAGTGTTTACCAGTGATCTTATCCAGATGGAGAGTTTTCTATTACTGCAAAAGACAAAAAAAAAAAAAGTTTAACAAGCTTCTAGGTCATGCGAAGTATTCATTCAATCCTTCTCATCCCTTATTAAGGGTCTGTACATGGTCCAACAAACATTTCCGAGCTCATCTTGAATAGGGGCATTACTAGGAATGAATACTTCTTATATGGTAACTAAAAGAAATACCCGGGGGTTACCCTGTCTCTGTCCGCTTTCCTACTGGCAAATACTAATGTGCGGACAGGTTTTTCTCCATTTCTGATGTTACTTTCTTGATTTTTTTTGTTATATTTTTGGGTTTTACTATATATGTACACGAATGATACCATACTTACCAGTTCCACTGGTCTCAGCCACTTCCCCCGCAGGCTACTGCTCTTCTTTTACCGGTTGGATACTCCTGTGGGTGCATGAGAAATGGCTGAAAACAATCAGGTCACCTTCTCCTCCTAAATAAAACTTCAACATTCATTAGTACATATATAGGTTACAGTCATATTTTTCATATTTTTATTATTTTCTATAGTTTGTACTGCTTCCACATCTACATAAGGCGGTGTACTTGCATTCTCTTTTTTGTTCCTACTTGTTTATTGTTGCTACAAGTTCAAACAGTTCTTATATTTCCATTCTTGTCTTATATGACTTTGGTTAGACATACCACCTGCAATAACTTAGGATCAAACTCACCAACCCCTCTTGCTGCCACAGGTTTAAACAATTTGTATGTCTGACCCTTTGTTTTCTGGATTTTAGCAGACATATTTTAATACCTACATTCTGCAGTACCTCTGGCTCAAAGCTGCCCACCCTAGGGAATGATACCCTATCGTTGTCAGTCATACGTACCCATTCATCACAATAAACTTCAGCGTGTGGACCATATTTTCCACACATAATAAACCTTGCTGACCCTCTCGGCGCAATTCTGACCTTCTCGGTCCCAACTCTTCTGCCTGAACCCTGGCTACCAGACGTCCCTTAGTTGAGCAACTGGCTCCCATAATTTGTGGGTCTTGCCTTCTCGGCTAATCCCACAAATACCAAAATACTCAATATAAGGCGACGGTGAAAGTTCCCTGAGCGCTTCCACCCACTCTCGCCCACGTTGGCCGGTACTACCATACACTGTCGATAGCGAAGGCGATGTACCCAACTTAGGGCTCCTATCAGACCTTACAGCACCGTTATTTCTTTCGTTGGAATATTTTCCTGAGAGAGGCAGCGAAAAATTCCTTTTCGGTATCTTTCAACTGGAATTGTTTGTAGGGTGAAAAACAGAGAAATTAGATAACTATCCTTCACCCTTTCCAGTGAAAGCCCACCAGGGAGATTTCCCGACGTTATCAAAGAAAAACCCCTTTGTCTATACAATCACGTCTGCGTATGTTTTTCCACAGCGCATATGACACAATGGTATCACGTTGTGCTGTGCAGAAAACACGGACATGCGATGCAATAGCACAGCCTATAGATACTAGTTATCTATATGCCCTACGATTGCTGTAGACCACCTAGCCTAGACCACTCCAGATCACTTAGTTGTATGGGACCACTTAGACCACTTCAGATCACTTAGACCACTTAGTTCAAATCACGCAAGGCAGCGATCCCTACGCCACCGGGCCTCTACTAACCCAGTGTTACCACTCCAGCCACTTAGACCACTTCAGTTCCTAGGTTCAGCTCCACTCGCTCTGCTTTCACTCACTCAAATACGCTTTGTTTTTCTGTACAGAAAATTTTCACTCGTTCTTATTGGCAGCTTTACCCCCAGAGGCAATACAGTTTAAACAACAGTTTTATACTAATCTGTTTTAGAAACCGGATAGTTATGTGCTATTGTAGCATGGCTACTGTCCCACCTTTTGACTAAACTACAGTATTGTGTAATTTATACTTAGCACCCACACTCTTACGCACATTGCGTAACCACGCAACCAGCGTGTCTTTTACGCCACGTACGCTCACCTGTCTTTGTCCGTAGCACATATACAACGTACGTCCGCAATTCAACAAACCACACAGTCTCTATAAATGTGAGCAATACTAACTATAATCGCTCACTTAACACAACACCCAGTTTTTTTTCTGTATAAACCTTAACAACCAGCCCAGAACTGCATTTGTGTCTTTACACTTACTTCCTTAAATACTGTTATTTCAAAGTTACCTATATAGCAACAAATGTATCCAATTTCACACAGATCTATAATGACTGCAATAATCTATAATTTAAATGATATGATTCAGATTGGATAGCTATCTTGCAGAACATACACTGATATAAATATACACATAATTATAATAATATTATATATATATATGTATGTATCATTCACTGGCCTTCTATGTGACACCTTACCTCTTATTTGTATATCAAAGCTATGTGCTTTTCACTGCTAAAAAAAAAGCAGTTACACAGGTTAATTTGCATTTCAATGGCTATCCTCCCTAGTAAGCAGATTCTACATGTCTTGGAAGGAAAAAAAAAACCAAAACTCTTTCTTTCCTTTTCTATCTGTCTGCAACCCCCCACTTGATGTAAAGTAATTACGCACAGACAAGAAGGAAAGAAAAAAAACTTATCTCACCATTTACTCTCACTAGGCCCAATTGAAACTATTTGTAATTGACTATGGCATGGGTTAAATAAATGCATTGGTAACTCATAAATGGTGCTTGATGTGACAAAGGAGACTGATTGTTCTGAGCAGACTGAAAATCAGCTATTTAGAAAATGACCTTCCTAAAATGGCCACTGCTCCTCCCCCTTCCACATCCATGAGGTTTACACAAGATGGTGGACAGGCCATGTGGTTAGTCTAAAATGGAGGACAGACCATGCGGCTTCCTTTGTCACAAAGAAATCACAAATCATACAAGCACCAGAAGTTATTTTAGGCCTGAGTTTTAAAAAAAAACTATATCAAGGCTATGCAGCAACTTTTAAATGTACTTTTAAATCTACTTAACAGATAAACAATCCAATATGAATCAAACACAATATGACTTATTTGAACTTTGTTTTGCAACAACAAAAATACATTTTAGCATTTAAAATATTATGAGAAACACATTGTCCCTTGAATTTTTCCTATCATCGGCTTACTGATAACACAACAGAACACACGGATATGATTTTCTCAGCGTCACGATGCGTCCACCACAAGCTGATCGACCACAGCATTGCATTTGTAATGTACAGTGCATCATTAAGACCGTGATATCGCGGACGAGCCCTCATCTGCGAATACCAAATTGCTTTCTAACAAATATTTAAAATGCCTGCTCTAATATATATTGTAAATGCCTGCACATCTTATTATCATGTGGAGAGCCGGCCCTAACCAATATGATGCCCTAGGCAAGATTTTGGCTGGTGCCCCATAGCACCACCGCTAGTTCTGCAGGAGATGCCTGGCATGAGTCAGCTGGCAGCTCTGCTAACGTTGGGCGCCTTTTGTTTATGAAAATGCATCTTATTTGCATTACTATTTGGCTAGGATGCACAAGCAGCTTCTGCTGATTAAAATTATATGCAGCATGCCTATATTCTGTATCCGACTGCAGCTGTATCTGCATACGAAATGCTACATTACAGTGATTTCCAGGAATAAACTGCAAAGTAGCATTTCGTATGCAGATACAGCCGCAGTCACACGCAGAATATAGGCATGCCACATATCATTTTAATCAGCAGAAGCTGCTGGTGCCCCTAAGCATACCAAATGCCCTAGGCATTTGCCTAGTTTGCCTATGCCTAAAACCGGCTCTGACCATGTGCCATGAATGTGCGCTATACATCGCAAAACACGGCATTCCATAAGAGAAAACAATTCACCCACACATTATTTGCGTTCCAAAGCTCATTTATGTATATATTTGTTATTAAAAGGATATGTATTCAATATATCACAATGTACAGTATACATATAGCTACATGGTTACAATTTATACAGTAAGCAGTTAATACATACAGTTACAGGCCAGCGATACAATTACCATATCTTTCTCATATAAATTCGTCCCTCCATATCACTCTCTCTCTCTCTGTAAAATCATGCAGGACCCGGACTAGAAGCACCTCCATCATCGTCTGGGACAAAAACAGCAACTAGCTCCTGTGTGATCAGCAATGTGTTATCTAGTTTTGGGGAGGGAACTTTCTCATTCATAATGAGTCACTGGTCTGTTCGTATGCTAAACAGGTTCAGCCTTTGAAGACATCCAAAGGGCTGGCCTGAGTTTCCTGTCCACCACCTGTTTCTGTAAATGTCTATTGCCCTAATAAGAGTGATTTTAGCTTTCATACATTTAATCATAACTATTTGTTGCAATGTCCTACAACTTAATAACAAGTATCAAATGAATCTACACATTAATCTGCTTGCTTTAATACCAAATATGACAGGTGTATCTTGCTTCATTCCAATAATACACATACATGACATTACTCCATTATATAATTTTAAATCATTATGATGTCTGGCGCTTGATATTATTATAATTATGGAGTGTATGAAATAAGTGTCGAATCCATCTCTGTGGCATGTCCATATAAATGCGTGTTTTACCATATATTTCTGTGCTCTCTGCGCGTATTTGAAAGTATAGCGACTTATATGTGTGGAGTCTTTATGTTCTTTCTATGTAATATTTTTGACTTCGACAGAACATATTAAGCAGAGAATTAGAATTATCCAAAAGGGAGTCCTATTGGATATTTACCCTCAACACACTAGCCCCTCATGGGATCAATGAGGGTATTGATATAGTTTCATTTATATGATTACTAGTCTGAATAAGATATCCTCCCATTATAGAGTAAGATAGTTAATTTGTTCTTTAATATAAATGTGGATTGTAGTCCGAACCCTCCAGTTTAACAATAAAGAAGATTATTGATGTCAGTTTAAGTCCAAAAGTAAGTGTACACTCTAACTTTTGATGAATAAACTTTATAATTGTCATGACTAAAGTTTTGTGAACCCGGCGTGTATGTGAAGTCCGTGCGGGTAACTGGAGGACTGTGTGCATATTGACTGGTCTGTGGGAATCAGTGAGATGAAGACCTCATGGAAGACTATGGACGATGAAGTAGATACAAAAAGTAAGATTTAATTGAGTAACGATAACTCACAGAGGCTGAGGTTACCCCAATGACTGAACTGAAGAATGGAGTTAATAATTGTAAAATGATGCTGTAGCACTCTGTATGAAGAACAAAGACTGTGGCTGTGACTTTAAGATGAGGCTGAAGAAGAAATGAAGACTGTGACACAAAAGTAAGTGGTCTTATTTTCCGGCGCTCACAAGAGCCAAATCACACTTTTCTTTTACAAGGGTAATATCCTTCAGTTCCAGATGGAATACACAAAAAGTTCAAGGATCCAGTCTATTTCCAGCTGTGTGTGTAAACATACACATTTGTCCACTCTCATGCAGTATCCTCCAGCATATGTGAATAAAAGCAAGAGAGAAAGGACCATGGCATTGTTCGTTCTCTTAATTTCACACACAAATGGCATAAAAGCACCTTAAAACATAACAACACTCAGATTAAAATCAGGGACACAGGGAGTGTAGATAGGTAATTACCGGATTTACATGGAACTGTTGTTGAAGCAGTTCCCTTAGAGCATGAGAGATTGAATCCTCAGGTGGTCTCCTGGGTTAGCCTCCTGGTCTGCAGCTGTTTTCCGGAATTATCCACTCCACAGCCTCTGCGTTCCCTGTCTCACCAACCGGTTTCAATCCCCTCTGGGATCTTTCTCAGGGTTTCTGAATGTCTCTCGGATGTCCATTGAGTCCTTAAAAGTATAAAACATCCAATCCCTAACCGAATGTAAACAATAAAAACTGCTAACAGCTGTGAATGAGAATCGACCAATCAAAGCCGCCGCCTCTTGGCCAGCTGACCTTAGGTGTGGTCATGTGACAGTCATCTCATAGCAACCCATATACAAATGTCCCAGCTGCACTTCCGGGTGCGGTGTTCCGATACGTCGCATCCGTTATCCTCATCCCTGCATCCATGTCAGCTAACACTAGACGTGGTCATGTGGCAATCGTCTCTTAGTAACCCATAAACACCTATATCGGCCGCACTTCCGGGTGTGGCATTTCGATGCATCTTCTCCGTCATTTCCATAATTTATGAGGACGCTTAACATTGCTCACTGTGCTTTTCCAAATACAGTATCATCAAAAGCAAAGCTCATGTTCTAATATCTATAAGCATGATAATATCTGTTAGCTCTGAAACAACATAGTTAATCAGATCCCAACATAATAACACATAATCAGCTACTGATATCCATATTTCATAAATAGCTGTGTTCATATATCTATACATAAAATTCATAAAATAACTCATAAGGTAGAGGGTATAAATATAAAACATTAAATCCATATTCAGAATTCATAAAACAACTCATGGAATAATAGACTTAAAATATGAATATCCTAAACCAGAAGCCGCTAATAGCTCATAAAAACCACTTAAGCTCGAAATCATTGTTCAAGCCATTTGGTTTCAATGTATTCAATTTGAAAATAGTTTTCATCTCTGTCTGTGCTAATTGTGCCTCTAAATCTCTTCTCCTGCAGGTTCCTTCCACTAATTTGATCCATACAAACCGCTTAATATGTGCGATGGAACTACCATGATGAAGTTTAAAGTGCTGTGAAAGTGAATACGTCTCTAGCCTATTCTTTATATACCTCAGATGTTCCCCATACGCACCTTGAATGGTCTAGTTGTGCGGCCTATATAGCATAAATTTGCACATGCATTCAATGAGATACACAATGTGTTTTACATTACATGTGATAAAATCTCTTATCTCATGTAGTGTTCCATTGATTTCAATTCTTTCTATTTTCCTAACTTCACTCTTCACACTTCTACATGCTATACATACACCACAACGGTGAAAACCTGTTGTACGTATAGCTCTTCTTACTTTTTTTGCAGGGTAAATACTTCTAGTCAACTTATTTCCCAAATTAGGTGCTTTCTTATATATAAAAAAACGTCTTTTCTGGGATTTTAGATCCTATTATAGGATCTTTTCTCAGGATCCCCCAGTGCTTATTAAAAGCTTTTTCAATTCACTGTGCTCTACATTATATTCCGTCACAAAAGCCCATTTAAATCTTTCTGATCTAAGCCTCCTATGATGTTGATCTTCCTTATTCTCAATTAATATGGTGCCTCTATATATCCCTAAGACCTCTTTTATGGCTTTTTCTATATTACTCGAAGAGTAGCCACTTAGAGTAAATTTCTGTAACATTTGGTTAACCTGATTCTGAAAGACATTTTCATCTGTACAATTCCTTTTAAAGCGCTTAAGTTGGCCCACTGGTATAGAATTGATCCAATTAATATGGTGGCAACTCATTGAGGGTATATAAGCCTGCAAATCTGTAGGTTTTGTAAAAGTTTTTGTTTTTAAAACCCCATATTCTATATAAATAGTGAAGTCTAAAAAATCTATGCTAAATTCACTAATCGTAAAAGCAAACTCGATATTCAGTGTGTTTGAATTAAGATAAGTACAAAACTCATTTAAAATCTCTCTGCCACCTCTCCACAAAAATAGAACATCATCGATATATCTTTTCCAGGACACCAGGTTTGCTCCATATATTATTGCTACCCCATATGTAATCCAATTCCCATTGGCCCATAAATATGTTGGCATAGCTAGGAGCGAACCTCGTGCCCATCGCTATTCCTACTTTTTGTTTAAAATAATCTCCATTAAACATAAAATAGTTGTTCACTAAAATAAATGCTACTCCTTCCACTAGAAACTGTTTCATGCTTTCATCTATAGTACTAGTAGCTAAAAACTTTCTAGGTGCCTCTATGCCCCTTTGATGATCAATTATAGTATATAAAGACTTGACATCTGCTGTAATTAGTAGCAAGACTTCCTCCCATGGGTCCGTGGGTAGGATCTTAAGCAAGTCTTTAGTATCCTTTAAATGAGATTTGTTTTATAAAACTAGGGGCTGTAGAAAATAATCATTCTGAGAGGTTAGCCACTATTGGTCTCTCCCTGGTGGCTGGACTGGATTTTTGTGTATCTTTGCACTTACTTTTGTGTCACAGTCTTTATGCATAGGGGTTTTGAGGATTCCCCTGAAGTGTGCTTATTCTGGTTGCCACCCAGGTAGCGCATTGTGAATTGCCTATTGTATCTTTGATACTGAAGAATACTACGGCTGTGTCTTTAAGACGAGACTAAAGAATACTGCGGCTGTGTCTTTAAGACGAGACTGATACTGGATATAACTGGTAACACAACTGTAATCCGGACTGGGTAGCAAAAGAGCCAAGTTTTACAGGAACTAAGGTAATAGTGTTACCTCTTACGGAGCTCAGCTACTAAGCTCACACTGAGCTGTGTGGCTCAAGAAACTGGCAGCTTCTGTAACACAGATTTCTTTACATATACTTCCTGGTCCTTGGTGATTGGTGAACAGGATCATGTAATTCAGGGAGTCTCAGGCTGGCACAGGATTGGATAGCTCATGGTCAGGTGATCTGACCCTGTCATGTCAATACTCCAGGTTAGGCACTGATGTGGAGTGAGGCCTAGCATGCCAGAAAAACACTGAAGTCTAAACTCCTGAAATGAGCAGAGGATGCTTTTAGGCCCAAAACACCAGAGAGCTGAGCACAGTGGAGAATGTATCTGGTGACCACTGGAGTCAGAGAGACATATAGTATAATAACAACAGATTGCTGTATAGGCACAGCATAGAGAGACTTGCTGAATTAAGTATTCACACAGAAGGTCAATCAACACTGGTGCAGCTCGTTAACTCTCACCTTCCAGGCAGAGAACTCAGCACTCAGGAAACTCATGGCACTGGCAAGCTGTTTATCCCAGTGAGCAGAGAAGACACAGGATCCAGGACAAATGGCAGAGGTAAGTAACCAAACATGATAAATACAGTCAAGATCATGACAGTAATACGGTGAATGCAATGGTTTAAGTTATAAAATCTAAATATAAAATAATGTGATTATAGGAATCCTAAGAAATCAAGCCAATTGCTACCCATTAATGAAATCCACATGAGACTGTTTTATACATATTTTAGTAAGTACTCTACCCTTTCCTTTTCATTCAATGTAGAGCTAAAATAATATATTATTCAGATAACCATTGAGTCTTTCAACTGATGAGCATTGTTTAATATTTTGTCTGTAAAAATTATATGGAGGACCTATTTGTTTTATATTAGATATCAGATATGGTAAAAACTGTCGATGAACAGGAATCAACTACTCACACAGAGAGTCAAAGATAAAGATTCCGTGATTCCGTGGAAGATGGAGTATTCCTCATCCAGCCAAGTGGTCCAACGGGCAAGTCGAGCTCTATGGCCCATTGTCACATCTGACAAGAATTTACAATGTTTTAAGAACAAAAGACCCATGGCGAGTTATACTAGAGGTTGTAACCTCAAAGATATGATTGTACACACGGACATCACTGGATTTGACAAACCTATACCTCCACCACATTTTTTGACTAAGCCCCCTGGTTGTTACAAATGTCCATGCTGCACGACCTGCTCCCACACGATCATGGGAACATCATTTAAACATCCACATACATCCAAAATGTTTCCATTAAACATACTCTCTCGTGCCTATCTACTCATGTGATATACACAAGGATGGACTGGCCCACAGGGGTACAGGGGAAACCAACGGTGGGTCCCACTGTCTGGGGTCCCTTCCCCTCCACTATGGATCAGGTTACAGACTGTGCACTTGAACTGTACATTATACCTGTTACCTTATACTGCACAGGACTATGGTGTATTACTCTGGTACATTATCATGCATGTACTAGCAGTAATTACCATATATATATTTATCAAGAGGCCCAGACCATGCACTCTCTAATAGTTGGCAAACCAATGTGGCGGCTGGCCACACACCTTCAGGAGACTGGCCACACCTCTAAACATGGGCCCCTACCACTACATTCCCCCGGTGGGCGCTTTATGCCTCAGTCCAACACTGGATATACATTATTGTCTGCCCGTGCAATTTGTACTATGTAGGCAAAACAATTTGAACAGCACGCGAAAGAATGGTGCTACACCGGTCTTCCATTAGAAAAGCCATTGCTAGTGGTAATTCAGACCAACCAGTAGCTCGTCATTTCCAACAGTTGGGTCATCCTCTCTCCTCACTTAAACATATGTTAATTGACCATGTTCCAGCATCACTAAGAGGGGGCGACCGCAACGGAAAACTTCTAAGATGTGAAACTAAATGGATTCATTACTTAAACACGGTGCATCCAGCAGGTTTGAATGAACGTCATAATTGGAATGCCTTCCTGTAATTTGTTTGAACATCAATATATATATAAAAAAGCCCAGTAGTCTTAGTGACAAAATGTGTAGTAAGTAGTATCAGCCATATGCTAGATGTTCCAGCATTTATTAATATTCATGTCGGATTCTTTATAGACTAGTGATACAGTCTATTATGATCTTTCTGTACATCCTTGTTTTGCTGCTATTTAGGTGACAGGGGTTACATGTTGCAGAGACTGCTTTAGCTGTGTTTACGTTTCATGAGACATCGATATGTTATTTAGATAATTGTGCAGTTCTTAGATTTAATGTTTTTCATGTTTAGTACTATTTGCAATTTGTGTGCTAGTCTACAGGACCACATGCACATATATACGTCACATGGTTTGCTTTGTTTACAATGCAGCCCTTATGCCGCTGGGGGGAGCCGGGGAGATAGTGCAGCTCCGAGCGTCTGGTTACCAGGCAACATCAGACGCGTTTCCAGGGAACACCTGGCGCCAGCGAACTGACATCACCGGAAGCGACACTCGCGGACGGAAGTCGTGAAGGACGCTGACTGGACCCGGCTTCCCTTCGTGGCGGGGGTTATTTTGTATTTAGATAAGAATGCTTTAAACCAACATTTGTTTGTTGTGTCACCTCAGCATGGGGCTTTGAAAACGGTACCTGCGAGTACCGAAACGTCAGCCCACCATATGCTGTAATGTTATTTTTTATACTATAAAATCTTAATTTATTGCTCGGAGTGCCGCAGTTCTCTTCAACCTTTCTGTATATATATACAGTATATATAAAATTCAGAGACGTGCCGTGAGGTAAATGGCTTGTACTTGTACCAGAGGCCAGATTTACACACAGTATATGAACCATAGGGTTCATGTGGGCATTATACACAGGTGCAGCCGAATATACTGCTAGAAATTTGTTGCGTTTTGATCAAAGATGTCCGGAAAAGATAAGCAGATGAGGCATTGCCTCACCTGTCATAGACTTTTTGCTCAAGAGTTTGGATTATAAAAATGATTAAAACAATACAAAGAAGATATTTACAGTATAATATATTCTTTCTATTTTTCTGCCTCACCTGCCTCTGTCTGTTTGTTCCAAAAACGACTGAACCGATTTTCATGAAAACTGCATCATTTTGTAGTGGAAACTCCTAGAAATAACCTGCACTTTGTTTCATCTCAAGTCATCAAGTTAAGCTGAGCAATAACAAAAACAATATTTATTGGTGTCATCAATGCTAGAGATAGCGACTCTTGGTTATGCGAACGTTTGATCCTTGCACCCAAGAACAAACAAGTTCACTCTATTAATTATATATTGCAGAGGTTTCAAGGGGAGATGAGAGTTTACAATTCTATAAACACTGTCATGAATGTAGAAGATGCAGTGCACTATTATCCTGAATAATTCATAATAATAATAATAATAATAATACAGGTTGAGTATCCCATATACAAATATTCCGAAATATGGAATTTTTTGAGTGAGACTTAGATAGTGAAACCTTTGTTTTGTGATGGCCCAATGTACACAAACTTTGTTTAATACACAAAGTTATTAAACATATTGTATTATATGATCTTCAGACTGTGTGAATAAGGGGTATATGAAACATAAATGAATTCTGTGCTTAGACTTAGGTCCCATCACCATGATATCTCATTATGGTATGCAATTATTCCAAAATACGGAAAGATCCTATATCCAAAATACCAAGCATTTGGATAAGGGATACTCAACCTGTAATGATAATAACAATAATATTGCACTATTCTCCTGAATAACTAATTAATAATAATAATAATAATAATAATACTATTAATAATTAATACGGACGAGAAACTCGAATCCGTCCATATTGTGCAATGGGACACGACTGTAATCGGGCATACACACGGTGCAATTTAACTACCGATATGGACTATACAGTCCATATCAGTAGTAAACATAGTGCATATCACACCATGTGTATACAACTTGCGATGGGATGAGGGTCAGCATCGTAAGTAAAAATAGACTGTGCAGGCAGGTAAATTTTGACTATAATGTGTACAATCTAGTACATTGTATAGTCAAAATTGGCCATTGCAAAAATCGCCCAGAGACAAAGGCGGTCATTCCGAGTTGATCGCTTGCTAGCAGTTTTTAGCAGCCGTGCAAACGCATTGTTGCCGCCCACTGGGGAGTGTATTTTTGCTTTGCAGAAGTGCGAACGCTTGTGCAGCAGAGCGCCTGCAAAATCTTTTTGTGCAAAACAAGACCAGCCCTGTAGTTACTCTTCGTGTGCGTTGATTCTAACAATGGAGGGACAGCTTTTGACGTCACACATCCACCCAGCGAACACCCAGCCACGCCTGCGTTTTTTCAGCCACGCCTGCGTTTTGCCAAACACTCCCTGAAAACGGTCAGTTGCCACCCAGAAACGCCCTCTTCCTGTCAATCTCCTTGCGATCGGTTGTGCGTTTGAAATCATCGCTAGAACCAGTGCAAAACCACAAAGGACTTTGTACCCGTATGATGCGCGTGCGTATCGCAGTGCATATGCATGTGCAGATTAGCCATTTTTTCACTGATCGCTACGCAGCGAACAACGGCAGAGAGCGATCAACTCGGTATGACCCCCAAAATCCTATGTAGCAGACAGAGAGGGGGAGGGTGCTTTCCCCCCCCCCCCCCTGGTATCCCCCCAGCACACAAAAAAAATTACCTGTACCCATACCTGAACCTATCTGGTAATAGAATTTCAGAGAATTGGTCACATGCATTTGCAAAGACATGTTTAGCTGCTGAGCCGCGCCAAGGCTTCTCCGAAGCCTATGTAGGTAAGGTGAAATGTAAGTAAGTATGCTGAAAATTAAATCTCTTCAAAGAAATATTTTACAGGCCACTATACTGAAGGTGAAAATTGACTTATTCCTCAAATTCCCAATAACTCTTCCTTCCAGTTTAAGAGACTTTAATTCCCAGTAAATGTCTGCTTTAATATGGCAACTAACAAGTCACAAGGTCAGACTCTACATAGTAGGGATGGACCTGGCAGCTGCATACGTTTCTCATGGTCAGCTTATGTAGCCTGTTCTCGAATCAGTACAAGCAGAGATCTTTATATTTGCACTCAAAGCACTACAGCCGAAACAACAAATATGGTATACAGGAGGCTCTGCAGTAACATTGGGAACTGCATTAAAGCTGCAGGTAGAAGCTAGTATACAGTATGTATGTGTGTTAGTAATATACGCACGCCTTGGTATGCGTTGTGATAAAACATTTCTACGCTGAAAGATGTGCCGTCGTTGGGAAATAATGTGACTTATGTTAGTGGGATTTCTGTCATTTTAACACACCATTTTATATATGTACAGTATATATATATATATATATATATATATATATATATATATATATATACTGCTCAAAAAAATAAAGGGAACACTAAAATAACACATCCTAGATCTGAATGAATGAAATATATTTAATTAAATGTTTTGTTATTTACATAGTTGAATGTGCTGACAACAAAATCACACAAAAATTATCAGTGGAAATCAAATTTATTAACCCATGGAGGTCTGGATTTGGAGTCACACTCAAAATTAAAGTGGAAAAACACACTACAGGCTGATCCAACTTTGATGAAATGTCCTTAAAACAAGTCAAAATGAGGCTCAGTAGTGTGTCTGGCCTCCACGTGCCTGTATGACCTCCCTACAACCCACACAAGTGGCCCAGGTAGTGCAGCTCATCCAGGATGGCACATCAATGCGAGCTGTGGCAAGAAGGTTTGCTGTGCCTGTCAGCGTAGTGTCCAGAGCATGGAGGTGCTACTAGAGATGAGCGCCTGAAATTTTTCGGGTTTTGTGTTTTGGTTTTGGGTTCGGTTCCGCGGCCGTGTTTTGGGTTCGACCGCGTTTTGGCAAAACCTCACCAAATTTTTTTTTGTCGGATTCGGGTGTGTTTTGGATTCGGGTGTTTTTTTCAAAAAACCCTAAAAAACAGCTTAAATCATAGAATTTGGGGGTCATTTTGATCCCATATTATTATTAACCTCAAAAACCATAATTTCCACTCATTTTCAGTCTATTCTGAATACCTCACACCTCACAATATTATTTTTAGTCCTAAAATTTGCACCGAGGTCGCTGGATGACTAAGCTAAGCGATCCTAGTGGCCGACACAAACACCTGGCCCATCTAGGAGTGGCACTGCAGTGTCACGCAGGATGGCCCTTCCAAAAAACACTCCCCAAACAGCACATGACGCAAAGAAAAAAAGAGGTGCAATGAGGTAGCTGTGTGACTAAGCTCAGCGACCCAAGTGCCCGACACAAACACCTGGCCCATCTAGGAGTGGCACTGCAGTGTCACGCAGGATGTCCCTTCCAAAAAACCCTCCCCAAACAGCACATGACGCAAAGAAAAAAAGAGGCGCAATGAGGTAGCTGTGTGAGTAAGATTAGCGACCCTAGTGGCCGACACAAACACCGGGCCCATCTAGGAGTGGCACTGCAGTGTCACGCAGGATGTCCCTTCCAAAAAACCCTCCCCAAACAGCACATGACGCAAAGAAAAATAAAAGAAAAAAGAGGTGCAAGATGGAATTGTCCTTGGGCCCTCCCACCCACCCTTATGTTGTATAAACAGGACATGCACACTTTAACCAACCCATCATTTCAGTGACAGGGTCTGCCACACGACTGTGACTGATATGACGGGTTGGTTTGGACCCCCACCAAAAAAGAAGCAATTAATCTCTCCTTGCACAAACTGGCTCTACAGAGGCAAGATGTCCACCTCATCATCATCCTCCGATATATCACCGTGTACATCCCCCTCCTCACAGATTATCAATTCGTCCCCACTGGAATCCACCATCTCAGCTCCCTGTGTACTTTGTGGAGGCAATTGCTGCTGGTCAATGTCTCCGCGGAGGAATTGATTATAATTCATTTTAATGAACATCATCTTCTCCACATTTTCTGGATGTAACCTCGTACGCCGATTGCTGACAAGGTGAGCGGCGGCACTAAACACTCTTTCGGAGTACACACTTGTGGGAGGGCAACTTAGGTAGAATAAAGCCAGTTTGTGCAAGGGCCTCCAAATTGCCTCTTTTTCCTGCCAGTATAAGTACGGACTGTCTGACGTGCCTACTTGGATGCGGTCACTCATATAATCCTCCACCATTCTTTCAATGTTGAGAGAATCATATGCAGTGACAGTAGACGACATGTCCGTAATCGTTGTCAGGTCCTTCAGTCCGGACCAGATGTCAGCATCAGCAGTCGCTCCAGACTGCCCTGCATCACCGCCAGCGGGTGGGCTCGGAATTCTGAGCCTTTTCCTCGCACCCCCAGTTGCGGGAGAATGTGAAGGAGGAGATGTTGACAGGTCGCGTTCCGCTTGACTTGACAATTTTGTCACCAGCAGGTCTTTGCACCCCAGCAGACTTGTGTCTGCCGGAAAGAGAGATCCAAGGTAGGTTTTAAATCTAGGATCGGGCACGGTGGCCAAAATGTAGTGCTCTGATTTCAACAGATTGACCACCCGTGAATCCTTGTTAAGCGAATTAAGGGCTGCATCCACAAGTCCCACATGCCTAGCGGAATCGCTCCCTTTTAGCTCCTTCTTCAATGCCTCCAGCTTCTTCTGCAAAAGCCTGATGAGGGGAATGACCTGACTCAGGCTGGCAGTGTCTGAACTGACTTCACGTGTGGCAAGTTCAAAGGGCATCAGAACCTTGCACAACGTTGAAATCATTCTCCACTGCACTTGAGACAGGTGCATTCCACCTCCTATATCGTGCTCAATTGTATAGGCTTGAATGGCCTTTTGCTGCTCCTCCAACCTCTGAAGCATATAGAGGGTTGAATTCCACCTCGTTACCACTTCTTGCTTCAGATGATGGCAGGGCAGGTTCAGTAGTTTTTGGTGGTGCTCCAGTCTTCTGTACGTGGTGCCTGTACGCCGAAAGTGTCCCGCAATTCTTCTGGCCACCGACAGCATCTCTTGCACGCCCCTGTCGTTTTTTAAAAAATTCTGCACCACCAAATTCAAGGTATGTGCAAAACATGGGACGTGCTGGAATTTGCCCATATTTAATGCACACACAATATTGCTGGCGTTGTCCGATGCCACAAATCCACAGGAGAGTCCAATTGGGGTAAGCCATTCTGCGATGATCTTCCTCAGTTGCCGTAAGAGGTTTTTAGCTGTGTGCGTATTCTGGAAAGCGGTGATACAAAGCGTAGCCTGCCTAGGAAAGAGTTGGCGTTTGCGAGATGCTGCTACTGGTGCCGCCGCTACTGTTCTTGCGGCGGGAGTCCATACATCTACCCAGTGGGCTGTCACAGTCATATAGTCCTGACCCTGCCCTGCTCCACTTGTCCACATGTCCGTGGTTAAGTGGACATTGGGTACAACTGCATTTTTTAGGACACTGGTGAGTCTTTTTCTGACGTCCGTGTACATTCTCGGTATCGCCTGCCTACAGAAGTGGAACCTAGATGGTATTTGGTAACGGGGGCACACTGCCTCAATAAATTGTCTAGTTCCCTGTGAACTAACGGCGGATACCGGACGCACGTCTAACACCAACATAGTTGTCAAGGACTCAGTTATCCGCTTTGCAACAGGATGACTGCTGTGATATTTCATCTTCCTCGCAAAGGACTGTTGGACAGTCAATTGCTTACTGGAAGTAGTACAAGTGGGCTTACGACTTCCCCTCTGGGATGACCATCGACTCCCAGCAGCAACAACAGCAGCGCCAGCAGCAGTAGGCGTTACACGCAAGGATGCATCGGAGGAATCCCAGGCAGGAGAGGACTCGTCAGAATTGCCAGTGACATGGCCTGCAGGACTATTGGCATTCCTGGGGAAGGAGGAAATTGACACTGAGGGAGTTGGTGGGGTGGTTTGCGTGAGCTTGGTTACAAGAGGAAGGGATTTACTGGTCAGTGGACTGCTTCCGCTGTCGGCCCAAGTTTTTGAACTTGTCACTGACTTATTATGAATGCGCTGCAGGTGACGTATAAGGGAGGATGTTCCGAGGTGGTTAACGTCCTTACCCCTACTTATTACAGCTTGACAAAGGGAACACACGGCTTGACACCTGTTGTCCGCATTTCTGGTGAAATACTTCCACACCGAAGAGCTGATTTTTTTGGTATTTTCACCAGGCATGTCAACGGCCATATTCCTCCCACGGACAACAGGTGTCTCCCCGGGTGCCTGACTTAAACAAACCACCTCACCATCAGAATCCTCCTGGTCAATTTCCTCCCCAGCGCCAGCAACACCCATATCCTCCTCATCCTGGTGTACTTCAACACTGACATCTTCAATCTGACTATCAGGAACTGGACTGCGGGTGCTCCTTCCAGCACTTGCAGGGGGCGTGCAAATGGTGGAAGGCGCATGCTCTTCACGTCCAGTGTTGGGAAGGTCAGGCATCGCAACCGACACAATTGGACTCTCCTTGTGGATTTGGGATTTCGAAGAACGCACAGTTCTTTGCGGTGCTACTGCTTTTGCCAGCTTGAGTCTTTTCATTTTTCTAGCGAGAGGCTGAGTGCCTCCATCCTCATGTGAAGCTGAACCACTAGCCATGAACATAGGCCAGGGCCTCAGCCGTTCCTTGCCACTCCGTGTGGTAAATGGCATATTGGCAAGTTTACGCTTCTCCTCCGACAATTTTATTTTAGGTTTTGGAGTCCTTTTTTTACTGATATTTGGTGTTTTGGATTTGACATGCTCTGTACTATGACATTGGGCATCGGCCTTGGCAGACGACGTTGCTGGCATTTCATCGTCTCGGCCATGACTAGTGGCAGCAGCTTCAGCACGAGGTGGAAGTGGATCTTGATCTTTCCCTAATTTTGGAACCTCAACATTTTTGTTCTCCATATTTTAATAGGCACAACTAAAAGGCACCTCAGGTAAACAATGGAGATGGATGGATACTAGTATACAATTATGGATGGACTGCCGAGTGCCGACACAGAGGTAGCTACAGCCGTGGACTACCGTACTGTACTGTGTCTGCTGCTAATATAGACTGGTTGATAAAGAGATGTAGTAGTAGTAGTATGTATGTATAAAGAAGAAAGAAAAAAAAAACCACGGGTAGGTGGTATACAATTATGGACGGACTGCCGAGTGCCGACACAGAGGTAGCTACAGCCGTGGACTACCGTACTGTACTGTGTCTGCTGCTAATATAGACTGGTTGATAAAGAGATGTAGTAGTAGTATGTATGTATAAAGAAGAAAGAAAAAAAAACCACGGGTAGGTGGTATACAATTATGGACGGACTGCCCAGTGCCGACACAGAGGTAGCTACAGCCGTGGACTACCGTACTGTACTGTGTCTGCTGCTAATATAGACTGGTTGATAAAGAGATGTAGTAGTAGTATGTATGTATAAAGAAGAAAGAAAAAAAAACCACGGGTAGGTGGTATACAATTATGGACGGACTGCCGAGTGCCGACACAGAGGTAGCTACAGCCGTGGACTACCGTACTGTACTGTGTCTGCTGCTAATATAGACTGGTTGATAAAGAGATGTAGTAGTAGTATGTATGTATAAAGAAGAAAGAAAAAAAAACCACGGGTAGGTGGTATACAATTATGGACGGACTGCCCAGTGCCGACACAGAGGTAGCTACAGCCGTGGACTACCGTACTGTACTGTGTCTGCTGCTAATATAGACTGGTTGATAAAGAGATGTAGTAGTAGTATGTATGTATAAAGAAGAAAGAAAAAAAAACCACGGGTAGGTGGTATACAATTATGGACGGACTGCCCAGTGCCGACACAGAGGTAGCTACAGCCGTGGACTACCGTACTGTACTGTGTCTGCTGCTAATATAGACTGGTTGATAAAGAGATGTAGTAGTAGTAGTATGTATGTATAAAGAAGAAAGAAAAAAAAACCACGGGTAGGTGGTATACAATTATGGACGGACTGCCCAGTGCCGACACAGAGGTAGCTACAGCCGTGGACTACCGTACTGTACTGTGTCTGCTGCTAATATAGACTGGTTGATAAAGAGATGTAGTAGTAGTATGTATGTATAAAGAAGAAAGAAAAAAAAACCACGGGTAGGTGGTATACAATTATGGACGGACTGCCCAGTGCCGACACAGAGGTAGCTACAGCCGTGGACTACCATACTGTACTGTGTCTGCTGCTAATATAGACTGGTTGATAAAGAGATGTAGTAGTAGTAGTATGTATGTATAAAGAAGAAAGAAAAAAAAACCACGGGTAGGTGGTATACAATTATGGACGGACTGCCGAGTGCCGACACAGAGGTAGCTACAGCCGTGGACTACCATACTGTACTGTGTCTGCTGCTAATATAGACTGGTTGATAAAGAGATGTAGTAGTAGTAGTATGTATGTATAAAGAAGAAAGAAAAAAAAACCACGGGTAGGTGGTATACAATTATGGACGGACTGCCCAGTGCCGACACAGAGGTAGCTACAGCCGTGGACTACCGTACTGTACTGTGTCTGCTGCTAATATAGACTGGTTGATAAAGAGATGTAGTAGTAGTATGTATGTATAAAGAAGAAAGAAAAAAAAACCACGGGTAGGTGGTATACAATTATGGACGGACTGCCCAGTGCCGACACAGAGGTAGCTACAGCCGTGGACTACCATACTGTACTGTGTCTGCTGCTAATATAGACTGGTTGATAAAGAGATGTAGTAGTAGTAGTATGTATGTATAAAGAAGAAAGAAAAAAAAACCACGGGTAGGTGGTATACAATTATGGACGGACTGCCGAGTGCCGACACAGAGGTAGCTACAGCCGTGGACTACCATACTGTACTGTGTCTGCTGCTAATATAGACTGGTTGATAAAGAGATGTAGTAGTAGTATGTATGTATAAAGAAGAAAGAAAAAAAAACCACGGGTAGGTGGTATACAATTATGGACGGACTGCCGAGTGCCGACACAGAGGTAGCTACAGCCGTGAACTACCGTACTGTGTCTGCTGCGACTAGATGATAAATAATGATATAAAAAATATATATATATCACTACTGCAGCCGGACAGGTATATATTATATAATGACGGACCTGCTGGACACTGTCTGTCAGCAGAATGAGTTTTTTATAGAATAAAAAAAAAACACCACACAAGTGAAGTCACACGACGAGTGTTTAACTTTTTCAGGCAATCACAATATAGTATACTATACTACTAACTATACTGGTGGTCAGTGTGGTCAGGTCACTGGTCAGTCACACTGGCAGTGGCACTCCTGCAGCAAAAGTGTGCACTGTTTAATTTTAATAATAATATGTACTCCTGGCTCCTGCTATAACCTATAACTGGCACTGCAGTGCTCCCCAGTCTCCCCCACAATTATAAGATGTGTGAGCTGAGCACAGTCAGATACGAGTGTTTAACTTTTTCAGGTAATCACAATATAGTATACTATACTACTAACTATACTGGTGGTCAGTGTGGTCAGGTCACTGGTCAGTCACACTGGCAGTGGCACTCCTGCAGCAAAAGTGTGCACTGTTTAATTTTAATAATAATATGTACTCCTGGCTCCTGCTATAACCTATAACTGGCACTGCAGTGCTCCCCAGTCTCCCCCACAATTATAAGATGTGTGAGCTGAGTCAGATATATACATAGATGATGCAGCACACTGGGCTGAGCAGTGCACACAGATATGGTATGTGACTGAGTCACTGTGTATCGTTTTTTTCAGGCAGAGAACGGATATATTAAATAAAACTGCACTGTCTGGTGGTCACTGTGGTCAGTCACTAGTAAACTCTGCACTCTCTACAGTTCTACAGTACTCCTAAGCTCCAGTAAATCAGGTCAATCTCTCTCTCTCTCTCTTCTAATCTAAATGGAGAGGACGCCAGCCACGTCCTCTCCCTATCAATCTCAATGCACGTGTGAAAATGGCGGCGACGCGCGGCTCCTTATATAGAATCCGAGTCTCGCGAGAATCCGACAGCGTCATGATGACGTTCGGGCGCGCTCGGGTTAACCGAGCAAGGCGGGAAGATCCGAGTCGCTCGGACCCATGAAAAAAAACATGAAGTTCGTGCGGGTTCGGATTCAGAGAAACCGAACCCGCTCATCTCTAGGTGCTACCAGGTGATAATGTTGATATTTTCTTAGACCGCAATGCTATACCTCTAAATGCACTTTTACCGTGGAGCCGTTATGGCCACTAAACTAAAAGCACGTACTACGAACTTTGTACGCTATTTGCGTACAGAGTCCTGCACGTGGTACGCACTTGGCGTACACACGCTGCACTGAGTGTACGGAGTACACACAGCGAGCGCACACACAATTGATAACCTTTAAACCTTGTTAATGATACAATGTAATGATACGCTTATACTTTAAACCCTTAACAGCAAAGTACTGTGATGATGTAATACCTGTAAACCTTAAGTAGCTCTGGCGATACAAAGTACCCGCAGTGCGTACACCTTATCAATGCTTATACACCTTGGCCCTCATTCCGAGTTGATCGGTCGGTATTTTTCATCGCATCGCAATGAAAATCCGCTTAGTACGCATGCGCAATATTCGCACTGCGACTGCGCCAAGTAATTTAACAATGAAGATAGTATTTTTACTCACGACTTTTTCATCGCTCCGGCGATCGTAATGTGATTGACAGGAAATGGGTGTTACTGGGCGGAAACACAGCGTTTTATGGGCGTGTGGATAAAAACGCTACTGTTTCCGGAAAAAACGCAGGAGTGGCTGGAGAAACGGAGGAGTGGCTGGGCGAACGCTGGGTGTGTTTGTGACGTCAAACCAGGAACGACAAGCACTGAACTGATCGCACAGGCAGAGTAAGGTTGAAGTTACTCAGAAACTGCAAAGTAGTTTGTAATCGCAATATTGCGAATACATCGGTCGCAATTTTAAGAAGCTAAGATACACTCCCAGTAGGCGTAGGCTTAGCGTGTGTAACTCTGCTAAATTCGCCTTGCGACCGATCAACTCGGAATGAGGGCCCTTATACAGATAAATCTACTTTAAAGCCCATGCAGGAAAGTGAAAACACAACACTGATTTGTAGTTGCAACCACAGGGTTCTAAGGCCTCCGTGGATTAATTCCAAAAGGTAAAAACAATACAAATCATACACTACAGGCTAACAAGTAAATCTAAACAGAATAATGGCTACAGAGAATATACATACGTGAGAATGTTCGCAAGCGCAACCCGAGTTGGTCCTCCGCTGGTCATACAGATAGCGTTTAGAGTCTTCTGACCGGCCAGGCAACAATGGTCTTTTTATACACAACATGCATACACAATACAATGGTCACTGTAATCTCATTGTCCATTGGACACAGGGATGTGTCTCTACATTACAGCAAAGGTCATAGGTGGATTTGAAAAGGTGGGCGATGTCTTTCCCAACTGCTCTTGTGGGTGGTATCCTCTGGATTCCCGCCGCATACATAAAATACAGTAAATACAGTTAATGTTCATATTCTACTTTTGTACATAACTATACGCAGGAACAAGTGATCTTTCTCTAACCAACACCGGAATGTTACCCTCAAAATACCCTACAGCTGGATACTAGACATCACCTTCCAACCTTTATCTGACCCTTCCTATCATGCAAAGGCGAATTTCTCTGTCCAGGAACTGTTTAAACTATTAATACTCGCTGACATGGTCTAGGGGAACTATATCTACAATGTACGCTATTTGGGTTAAATATGTAATGTTCTAATAACCCTCTATGCACTCACAAACTCTACCGTAAATGCGCATACCACGCGCTAAGGCGCATGGCCGTGGAAAGCTCCGTTACGCAATTTGCGGATATGCGCACGGATGGCAGAGCGAGTGCACGCGCAGCGGGCATGTGCATGGGGTTAGTACAAGGCATATGCACTACAATATTTTTCGACTTTGACAGTCCACCCTTTGGCAGTCAACAATAACTGCCACTATCTAAACATTAAACAGAAAAATATACAATATCTATAAAATAATTGGATGGTAGGAGGAGAGGAGTAGGCGGGAAATGTATGGCCTAGTGGGATAGTAAAAGCATGCATGTATGAAATCCATGTCTATGGGGCATGTATCATCGTGCCGTACATGTTCTAGATAAGCTTCGAGGTATTGCGAAGTATACATTAAATCCTTCTCATCCCATATTAAGGGTCTGTAAGTGGGCCAACAAACACTACCGAGCTCTTTTCGGCTTCTTGTTCCAACAAATGGGGTGCACATTCAGTGGATGATACATGGAGAGGGGAAACACATGTGAATGCTAATATATGTATCTATATCACCTGTCGACTATGTGTGTCACTACCTGAAGATTGTAGAGATGAAGATAAGACACATATCACAAATACAATCACATAACATTTGTGCAATCGTCCTTGGGAGTTGGTGGAAGTCTTTTCCGGATGGGTGTATCTTTGCCGTGGGTGTTAATCAAAGTCTTTAGAGTGTCCATAAAAGTCTTTAGAGTGTCTATCAAAGTCTTTAGAGTGTCCATCAAAGTCTTTTCCGAATGGATGTATAATTCATCAACTCCTCTTCCGAATGGATGTATTTTTGCTTGAGGGAAAAACAAAGGAGAAACGGGTGAAAGAAACGGATCGTGGAATCACGTCTTATCACAACATTGTCTCTATTGATGGGTCATAAATTAAATCAGTTTGTGTAACAATGCCCCCACTCCTCAAACTCATCACTTTGGTACTGTGCTTGCGCCGCGTTAAAAATCGAACACATCTAAATATCAAACCAATCATCATGACAACTCCCAGGATACAAAGGAGAAACTTTCCTACACTCACGATAACATTTTGAGCCCATTCTCCTAAACCTGAGAACCAATTGCGTGGGTTCAACCATGAGACCCAGCCGGTCAGTTCATTACTCACAGCAGTAAGGGTAATGTTGTGTCTCCTTCGAAACTCCCACTTCAATTGCAAGATATCGTCCATCTTTTGATCGATGACCACGGTCGGGTCATCTGTGCTGTTTGTGATGTACGTGCAGCACTTCACACCATACTGAGTTGCTAGGGTGACACAGTACCCGCCTGTCACCGCTGTGATATAATTTAGAACCATCCTGTGCTGGATCAGTTCCGTTTTGTAAGCTTGCAATTCCCTCCCTGTATACCTGAAGGTGTCATCATACATCTCGGTGATATTATCTATCAGGTTCGCTAGCGCATGAATATACCTAAAATGTATAATTCCTCTGGCGGTACGGGTGATATCTAACGCGAGTAGGAATTGAATCCCGGTGGATTCGTGGATCAAATCAGAGGCTGCGTGCTCTGTCCTATCTATAAGGTGTCTCTTAACGATGTGTTCATAGTGAGTGTGAGTGTAAGGAGCTTGAGCACTGCGGTGAACGTCTTTCATTTTATCATGGGTTATGGTCATAACCTCTGGCAACACTCTTCCAATGTAACACAATCCCTCTGAGTTTGGGGCAAGCCACTTATACGCCTTCCTCCCGCATATGAAATATGCATCATCGGGGAGAACATATGGGACAGAATATGACATTACCATATTGCAAATCTTCCAAGTGAAAAATCCTATCCCTAACTCTCTCATCTGTTCAGTACACGTATCAGGCTGTATGATATGCGCACAGTACCCTGGAGATACTTCTCCAACCCGCATGGTCCTACTTCCTAGCGTATACCTATACCGAAAATACCTCCCACCGTCGGCTATTTGGCGTATAAGTTCTGAGTCTACGGGCATTCTGTCGGCTCTGTGTGAAAATGCCATGGTTTGGTTATTCCATGTCACTTCCCAATTCCCCGGCTTTCGGGGATTGGAAATGTTGAAACATTCTAAGGATCTATCCACATGATATTGGTGGAGCTTCAAACTAGGGGGCCTAGAAATATTAAATTTCTTGTCCACCGGTCTCCCACCCCTTAATTCAAGTACCTCATCTATTGTTAATGGATACGGTACTAGTCCTGACTTGCTCTGACCTTGAGGTACTTGTGAGCACACCCAGCATTCTGTTTGGTTTAAAACCTTATCCACTAATGAGTGATAATCACTCAATGGATGATTGTCCATGTTGATATTAAGGCTGGACTGACATCTCTGGATGCACCCGTCCTCAACTATGTCTTCACAGTTTCTACAAATACAATTTTCCTCAGCCAATAACCCTTCACAGTGCCTCCTAGTTTAGTTTCTTGACTACCAGATCGTTTTCTGATACTCGCCTTTGCTCAGTGAATGTGTTGCTCTTGGAATTCTACAAATCCGTCCTTGCCATCAGAACCCATTCCAGATCCTTTCTCGACCTCTCTGGTACTCTCACAGAAACAGACTGCTCTGGTCAACAACAGGGTCAACAGGAAAACCCGGAATGCAGTCTCTTGGGGTAAGTCCATCTTGCTAAGAGGAGAGAAAAAGGAGCAAGGAAGGGGGGAAAGGAGGGTAATGGGAGTTGAAGAAAAAAATAAAAAGGAAAAAAAGAAATTTGGTGCGACAACCGCCTCTGGTCTTGTAGTTCTCTGTGCTCAGGTGCCGTGACAACAGTCCTGCCTCTCAACCTTCCCGGAATAGGCACTCCAGTAATACGATTTCCTCTACACTCTGCTCTTTGTCACGGGCTTTCTCTGGGTCAGCGACCTTCTTACAGTGGGACGAGTGGACCCAAGTTTCTCTCTCTGCAACCTTCAATGCTGTCGTGCTGGTCAGTAAGACTTGGTACGGTCCTTCCCACCGGTCAATAAGGCAACCCGAGCGTAGAAAATTTCGAATCATTACATAATCCCCAGGTTCAATGTCATGACAATTACTGTTTGGTAGGTCAGGAATCACCAGCTTTAGATTGCTGTTTTGATTCCTCAACTGCTTGCTCATCTTAACCAAATATTTCACAGTCACTTCATTATTGCATTTCAAATCATCCTGGGGGTCAATCATTACATGGGGTTGTCGACCAAAAATAATCTCAAAGGGTGATAGATTAAGGGGGGACCTGGGAGTGGTTCTGATGCTGTACAATACTAGTGGCAAAGCTTCTGGCCACAACAATCCTGTTTCAGCCATCACTTTGCTCAACTTGTTCTTAATAGTGCTGTTTACTCTTTCCACTTTCGCACTCGCCTGTGGGCGGTACGGAGTATGCAGCTTACTATTAATTCCCATTAGTTTGCACATAACCTGAAAGACTTCACCTGTAAAATGGGTACCCTTATCACTTTCAATTATCCTAGGGATACCATATCTGCACACAAATTCCTGCACAATCTTCTTTGCAGTGAACGTAGCAGTATTTGTGGCAGCGGGGAACGCTTCTACCCAATTTGAAAACACGTCAATACAAACTAACACATACTTTAAATTTCTGCAGGGTGGCAACTGTATGAAATCAATTTGTATTACCTGAAAAGGGCCATCTGTCAGCGGCATATGGGATGGTTCTGTTGGTATTGACTTTCCAATATTCTTCCTCAAGCAGGTAAGACATGTCATTGCTCTCTTACCCGCATGAGAAGAGAATCCTGGCGCACACCAGTAGGCTCTCACCAGCTTACACATACCCTCTTTGTCCAGATGAGTCAGACCATGTGCTGCCTCAGCTAAGCTTGGAAGATATGCTTTGGGGGCTACTAGCTCACCTTGTCCATCTGTCCAGAGTCCTGAGGACTCCTGGCCATATCCTTTTGACCTCCAGACTGCCTTTTCCTGTGGAGAACACAAATTTAGCATTTCACTTAATTTTTGTGTGTTCACAGTATTGAATACCATCAGTTGTGCGATGTCTGTCTGTATGGGGGTGCTGGCTGCTGATTTAGCAGCTTCGTCTGCCCGGCTGTTACCAAGAGACACTGGGTCTTGACTGTACGTGTGGGCTTTGCACTTGATAATAGCCAATCTGTCAGGTTCCTGTATCGCTGTTAGAAGCCTTTTTATATGGGATGCATGCGCTACAGGTGTGCCAGCTGCCGTCATGAAATTTCTGAGGCGCCATAGGGCCCCTAAATCATGCACTACTCCAAAGGCATACCTAGAACCTGTCCAGGCACACCTGGGAGATACGTTGCAGGATTTAGTGCGCTACATCTCTTTATGGTGATGTTTACAGGGGCCATTAGTGCTAATTCCCACCTTGTAAACCGTGCTGATGAGACATGTCTGGTTTGGGCAGAATTCAGTAAGGCTGACACTGCATGAGGTGTATGGATGGTCAGGTTGTGTCCTAACACTACATCTTCGCTTTTACTCACTAGCAATGCTATCGCTGCAACACTTCGCAAGCATGTGGGGAGAGACCGTGCTACGGTGTCCAACTGTGCACTGTAGTAAGCTACCGGCCTGCTGGCATCACCATGTCTCTGGGTTAGAACACCTGCCGCACACCCAGCACTCTCTGTACCGTACAATTCAAAGGGTTTCCCATAATCTGGCATACCTAATGCAGGTGCCTGTGATAGGCACTGTTTGATTCTCTCAAATGCCAGTTCGGACTCATCTGTGTGCGAAATCCGATCTGGTTTGTTTGAAGAGACCATCTCTTGCAAAGGTAAAGCCAGTATGGAGAACCCTGGGATCCAGTTTCGGCAGTACCCACACATTCCTAGGAAAGTGCGGATCTGTTGCTGGGTTTGTGGCAGAGTCATGTCGCGAATCGCCTGTATTCTATCAGCGGTGAGGTGTCTCAGTCCTTGTGTTAAGCAATGTCCCAAATATTTCACCTTGGTCTGGCATAACTGTAACTTATCCTTTGAAACCTTGTGTCCCGTATTAGAAAGGTGAAACAGAAGTTGTTTCGTGTCTTTCAAGGATGATTCGAGTGAGTCAGAACACAGCAGTAAGTCATCTACATACTGTATTAATACTGATCCGCTCTCAGGTTGAAAGGATTGTAAACAGTCATGCAAAGCCTTGGAGAAAATACTTGGGCTGTCAATGAAACCGTGGGGTAAGCGAGTCCAGGTGTACTGTACTCCTCTGTATGTAAATGCAAACAAGTATTGGCTGTCAGGGTGCAGAGGGACCGAAAAGAAAGCAGAACAGAGGTCAATGACAGTGAAAAACTTCGCAGTAGGGGGAATTTGCATGAGGATGACAGCTGGATTTGGCACTACGGGGAATTGGCTCTCAACTATCTTGTTTATCCCCCTTAGATCCTGCACTAGCCTGTAACCCCTCCCCCCACTCTTTTTCACAGGGAAGATGGGACTATTGGCAGTGCTGGACGTCCTAACTAGGATGCCCTGTTGTAGCAAGCGCTCTATGACTGGATACACTCCTAATTCCACCTCTGGCTTCAGAGGATACTGTGGGATTTTTGGAGCTATCCTACCATCTTTTACTTGCACTACTACAGGAGCTACGTTTGCCATCAATCCAGTGTCTTGTCCATCTTTGGTCCAGAGGGATTCCGGTATCTGGGAGATCATTTCCTCTACCTTGGATGGACACCTGTCTATAACAGCAGAGTGTGACATTAACCTTTGTGGGGTGTCTAACATATCCTGCACTTCCTGAACGTGATTCTTGGGTATAGCTAAGAAGACACCCTCAGGAGTACAATATATGACACACCTCATCTTGCACAATAAATCTCTCCCAAGTAGATTAGTCAGAGCCGATGCAGCTAGCAGAAAGGAGTGCTTGGTCTGCAAAGGCCCTATCGTAATCTCTGCTGGTCTACTTGAAGGGTAGTGTTGCACTACTCCTGTTACCCCCATTGCTGAAATTGTTTTACCTGTTGTTTTCATACCCACCGTTGAATTTAACACTGACCTGTCCGCCCCTGTATCTACAAGGAAAGGTAGTGATCTACCAGCTAGGTCAACTGTAACCTCGGGTTCACTTCCAAGGCTAGCAATCAACTTCACTGGCTGCAAACTACAGGTGTGGCCTAACCCCTATTGTATGTTGTGACCCTCCCGCAGTGCGCTGGCAGCTACAATATGTGAGGGGGGTAGCTGAGAATTTCCAGAGGTCTGCCAGTCCTTCCTAGGTGGGTACCTCCTTGTTTCCCCTGCATGTGGCTCGTAATTCCTCCTATGCGGTCCCCGATCCCAATTACGTGTGTCATACTGTGAGTCATGTTCTGGTCTAGGGGGTCGATATACCTTATGTGAGTCTTTAAAATTACAGTTCCGTGCGTAATGTCCTTCCCTCTGACATTTATAACATTTTACCACATACGACTTACCATTAGGGGTCTGGGGTTTAGGCTGATGTGGCTTAGTTGTCAGGGCTTTTATACTTACTGTCATCAGCTTATCCCCCTGTGACTCCCTGTGCCTAATGATGTTTCGGTCATGCTCAATAGCGGACTCTCTTAATGCAGCCACCGAGATACCTCTCCAATTTGGTTGAGTGGTTTGTACCCTTGTTCTCAACGTTTCTTTTAAACCGTCCATTAATACGGACACAGCTACCTCCCTATGATGTACATTTTCCTTAATATCCTCGACCCCAGTGTATCTAGCCATTTCCTGCAGTGCTCGATGGAAATATTCAGAAGCAGCTTCACCTTCTTTTTGTCTAATGGAGAAGATTTTATTCCACTTGACAACAGTAGGGAAATATACTCCTAATTGCAGATTGATCTGTCGTACATTCTCCTGAGTGAATTCATCAGTGAGAGGTACCTCTGCGTCTAATTTACAATCAGCAATGAATTTCATAGGGTCAATATTGGAGGGCAAACATGCCCGTAGCACTGTCCGCCAATCTTTGTTTGTGGGTTCGGTGGCGTTACCTAGTTCTCTAATAAACCTCTGACATGCGGCTAGATCCTTCCTGGGATCGGGAAATTCAGACATAATTGTCCTCAATTCTGTCCGGGACCAGGGACAATGCATAGCAATGTTCCTGACGGGAGTGATTCCCTGAGCGTCAGTCTTCCCATTGGGGACTGCGATCACCCTGACAGGATTTAGTTCAATTACATCATTCTGGGTTGCTTCTACAATGTGAGGTGCAATTGACTCTGCATAATGTACTGTACCGTACTTACCTGTGGACACGACCTCACCTGTCCCTCCGCTAGGGGCCTTTGCTACTGCTCTTACTGGTTGGGCCGTGCCCACTTGCGTGTCTTGTATGGTGGCTGCTAGAGAGAGTGCCGATATCGTGCTGGGCTCATCTTCTTGGTCGCAGTCCTGAGGGAAGTTTAAGATGGGATACAACTTGCACGGGTTTGCATTCATACATTTATTAAGTTCACTCTTATCATATATTAGTATGCCATTCTCTGTAGCCACTTTCTCTCCTGTAATGTACGGTGGTGGTGGTGCAGTTGCTATCAGTTTCCTGTTGGAACCAGCTGTTTGAGCTAATCCCCTTTGCATATCACCCTCCTGTTGCCATAAATGTAAACAATCATTATGTCTAATCCTTTGTTTTCTGGATTTTATTAGACATATCCTTCTCCTTAAATTTTGCAAAACCTCTGGACTAAAACTGCCTACCTTAGGGAATGGTTCCCTATCTTCCGCAGTCATACGTTCCCATTCATTGCATAAAACCTCTGCGTGTGATCCATATTTCTCACGCATTATGTACCTCGCCGACCCTTTGGGCCGCGGAATATCAACCTGAACCCTGGTTGATCGTCCCTTACTTGAGCAACTGGCCCCCATTCTTTGCAGTATTGCCTTCTCAGCTAATTCCTTCAAAAACCAAAATACTCAGTGGTAAGGCAACGGTGAAAGTTCTCAGAGCGCTCTCACCCACTCACGCCCTTGTTGGCCAATACACCTAAGCACTGTCCTCAGCACCGGTCATACCCAACCTAGGGCCCTATGTAACCTCTATTTACTGAGAGTGTGTGGGAGTGACTTACCCTTCCCAGTAAATATTGGTCGTTGGAGATTTCCTGAGTGACCAGCAAAACTCCCTTAAAATAAAAAACTGTTACACAAATCACGTTGCGTGTGCTACAATTAACGTCTATGATCCCGCAATTTTACGCAAATGGCGTAATGGGTATCAAGTTGAACTAAATATTGCACAAACTAATGCGCGGTACAATCGCACGGCGTATAAGTTACTGTTACTTATCCGCTGTACGACCAATGGAATCGTTTTTCAGGCTGCGAAACCTCAGCCGGAGCTTTTCAGAACAGGCCTATATGGGTACTACGCCAACCCCCAGGGCTGCGCTCTCTACATAATTCAAATATTGGAAACTGAACAAATTTGTGCTATTATCACGTGGCTACCGTCTAGCCTAAACTGGAACAATGCTATTGTGCGATTTGTATTTAGTGGGCGTACCTGTACGCACGTTGCATAAACACGCCACGTGTGTAGGCCTTTACGTTGCGTACGCAGTCCCGAACGTTGTCCGAGACACGTGTACAAAGGCCGTACGTCCGCAGTACTACAAATCCCACAATTCTATAAATGTAAGCAATATTTAACTATAATCACTTACTTAACACACACACAGTTTCTACTGTATAAACCTTTATAACTAGGCCAGGCTGTGTGTGCGTCTTACACTTACTTCTTTAAATATTAACTCTATATTTTAACTAAATAGCAACAAATTTTCCAGTACAGGTCAAAATAAATCTAGTAATTAGTGATTATGGCAATAGTGTGAGCAGATATGAAAAGTACAAAATACCGGTGTGTGCGTGTGTTGCGTGCGCATTTGGCGCCAAAATAGAAATTTACAGATTTTAAAAAGAAATATAGCTTTTGCGTTCTTACCTTACGGATCCCTCCAGCATCCCTTCAAACCGTGCAGGGCAGACGCTTATCTAATCAGCACTTGTATCCCCCTACCAAGAGAAGGTTTACAGGGGATACCTCTCCGCCCTTTGCTGATAGATAAAGTCTGCGAAAACTCTGCTAGGCTGCAGGTATGAGAAGGAACCGGATGAGCTCCCAATTGATAATGTTGATATTATCTTAGACCGCAATGCTATACAGAGTCCTGCACGTGGTACGCACTTGGCGTACACACGCTGCGCTGAGTGTACGGAGTACACACAGCGAGCGCACACACAATTGATAACCTTTAAAGCTTGTTAATGATACAATGTAATGATACGCCTTATACTTTAAACCCTTAACAGCAAAGTACTGTGATGATGTAATACCTGTAAACCTTAAGTAGCTCTGGCGATACAAAGTACCCGCAGTGCGTACACCTTATCAATGCTTATACACCTTATACAGATAAATCTACTTTAAAGCCCATGCAGGAAAGTGAAAACACAACACTGATTTGTAGTTTCAACCACAGGGTTCTAAGGCCTCCGTGGATTAATTCCAAAAGGTAAAAACAATACAAATCATACACTACAGGCTAACAAGTAAATCTAAACAGAATAATGGCTACAGAGAATATACATACGTGAGAATGTTCACAAGCGCAACCCGAGTCGGTCCTCCGCTGGTCATACAGATAGCATTTAGAGTCTTCTGACCGGCCAGGCAACAATGGTCTTTTTATACACAACATGCATACACAATACAATGGTCACTGTAATCTCATTGTCCATTGGACACAGGGATGTGTCTCTACATTACAGCAAAGGTCATAGGTGGATTTGAAAAGGTGGGCGATGTCTTTCCCCAACTGCTCTTGTGGGTGGTATCCTCTGGATTCCCGCCGCATACATAAAATACAGTAAATACAGTTAATGTTCATATTCTACTTTTGTACATAACTATACGCAGGAACAAGCGATCTTTCTCTAACCAACACCGGAATGTTACCCTCAAAATACCCTACAGCTGGATACTAGACATCACCTTCCAACCTTTTTTTCTGACCCTTCCTATCATGCAAAGGTGAATCTCTCTGTCCAGGAACTGTTTAAACTATTAATACTCGCTGACATGGTCTAGGGGAACTATATCTACAATGTACGCTATTTGGGTGAAATATGTAATGTTCTAATAACCCTCTATGCCCTCACAAACTCTACCGTAAATGCGCATACCACGCGCTAAGGCGCATGGCCGTGGAAAGCTCCGTTACGCAATTTGCGGATGTGCGCACGCACGGCAGAGCGAGTGCACGCGCAGCGGTCTGTGCATGGGGTTAGTACAAGGCATATGCATTACAATATTTTTCGACTTTGACACAGGAGACAGGCCAGTACATCAGGAGACCTGGAGGAGGCCGTAGGAGGGCAACAACCCAGCAGCAGGACCGCTACCTCCGCCTTTGTGCAAGGAGGAACAGGAGGAGCACTGCCAGAGCCCTGCAAAATGACCTCCAGCAAGCCACAAATGTGCATGTGTCTACTCAAACGATCAGAAACAGACTCCATGAGGGTGATATGAGGGCCCGACGTCCACAGGTGGGGGTTGTGCTTACAGCCCAACAACGTGCAGGACGTTTGACATTTGCTAGAGAACACCAAGATTGGCAAATTCGCCACTGGCGCCCTGTGCTCTTCACAGATGAAAGCAGGTTCTCACTGAGCACATGTGACAGACGTGACAGAGTCTGAAGATGCCAAGGAGAACATTCTGCTGCCTGCAACATCCTCCAGCATGACCGGTTTGGCAGTGGGTCAGTAATGGTGTGGGGTGGCATTTCTTTGGGGGGCCGCACAGCCCTCCATGTGCTCGCCAGAGGTAGCCTGACTGCCATTAGGTACCGAGATGAGATCCTCAGACCCCTTGTGAGACCATATGCTGGTGCGGTTGGACCTGGGTTCCTCCTAATGCAAGACAATGCTAGACCTCATGTGGCTGGAGTGTGTCAGCAGTTCCTGCAAGACGAAGGCATTGATGCTATGGACTGGCTCGCCCGTTCCCCAGACCTGAATCCAATTGAGCACATCTGGGACATCATGTCTCGCTCCATCCACCAACGCCACGTTGCACACAGACTGTCCAGGAGTTGGCGGATGCTTTAGTCAAGGTCTGGGAGGAGATCCCTCAGGAGAGCATCCGCCACCTCATCAGGAGCATGCCCAGGCGTTGTAGGGAGGTCATACAGGCACATGGAGGCCACACACACTACTGAGCCTCATTTTGACTTGTTTTAAGGACATTACATCGAAGTTGGATCAGACTGTAGTGTGTTTTTCCACTTTAATTTTGATTGTGACTCCAAATCCAGACCTCCATGGGTTAATAAATTTGATTTCCATTGATAATTTTTGTGTGATTTTGATGTCAGCACATTCAACTATGTAAAGAACAAAGTATTTAATAAGAATATTTCATTCATTCAGATCTAGGATGTGTTATTTTAGTGTTCCCTTTATTTTTTTGAGCAGTATTTATATATATATATATATATATATATATATAAAATATACTCATTGAGCAAATCCCTGTAGTAATACTACATTTCTTTACAAAGTCCAGTTTTTACAGCAGCCGCCGCTGCTCCCCTCCTTGCCCTTCCCCAAGGGCAGCATAAAATCCTACAACTGAACAAACAGGAGACGCAGATAGTCCAGTATCGTTTTAAACATATATGGCTTTACTCAAGATTTGCATGTACATGTTAAACATAAAAACTGGCTTATCACGGTGACACAGGGTCATATGGGACACAAGCGCTCTAACGTTTGGCTTCTGGCTTCGGCAGTTGGTTACAATGTCCGAATGTGTCTCCCGACAAACGTCCGGCTCTCCCTTGGTTTTTTCCTCCAGACATGTTCTTAGTTGTTTCTCCGGTTATTGATGTTACTATGTTCATGTCACTGTCAATGTCTCTGAGAATCCTCCCAAACAACAAAGTCACTAATGATGCTACATGACAAAACGCGTTTGGAAGAAGCTGCAAAGATGTTGACAGTGACGTGGACGTAGTGACGTCAATGACCAGAGTCAGAGCCGGGAGTGTGTCTGGAGGTAAACCTGGGAGACAGACTCGGACGTTGTAACCAACTGCTGAAGCCAGAAGCTTGTGTCCCTTCTGACTCTGTGTCACTGTAATGCAAATCTTGACTAAAGTCATATATTAAAAAAAAATTAGATAGATAGATAGATAGATAGATAGATAGATAGATAGATAGATAGATAGATAGATAGATAGATAGAAAGCACTGTTCCACGACACTCATCATTCCTAGATTTGGGGTGCAACACGGTTTTTGACCACATTGTTTAAATAGAAATCACAGGGCCTCTGCACTCACTATATTAACTAACAATAATAAACAGTGGAGTTTTGAATCATGTATTGATCAATGCATTTAAGTCTACAGCCCCCGACAAGGGTCCTACTCTATTGCTCAAAATAATTAGCATAAAAATAGCTATCACACTAGTGTTAAACTTTAAGGTCTGGATGTAATGACACTCGAGAGCGCCGGAGATGGGAGATATCAGCCGATCTCTGACATTTTTTTAAAGGAACAATTACTTACAAGGCATGGTTTTGCCTTGTAAGTGATTGCCCTTTTAAAAAAAAGTCAGAGATCAGATGTAATAACACATAATAACACAGTCAGCTTTGGCTGAAACCTGTACCTTAGTTCATGAGTGCAACAGAGAGTTTTAGGACCATTGTAATCAAGGGGGAAAATAAAAATGTAATACCTACCGGTAATTCCTTTTCTCCTAGTCCGTAGTGGATACTGGGGTCTTGTACTTTAGTGCCATGGGGTATAGATCGGGTCCACTGGAGCCTGGCACTTTAAAACTTTTAGTGTGTGTATGTGTGTGCTGGCTCCTCCCCACTATGCCCCTCCTACCAGACTCAGTCTAGGAAAACTGTGCCCGAGGAGACGGACATAACATGAGAGAAGAACAATACAACAGCGGTGAGGCAACAAGGCAACACACAACCATGAACGAAAGGAGGGCGCTAACCAGAACTGAGGATAGCAACACCAACCAAACCCAGATAGCACGACTATTCCAACAACAAAACAGGACCACAACGTCGGTCCAACCTAATACTTACACAGGTAAGCAGGAACGAAGCACTGAGGCGGGCGCCCAGTACCCACTACGGACTAGGAGAAAAGGAATTACCGGTAGGTATTAAATTCCTATTTTCTCTTATGTCCTAGTGGATACTGGGGTCTTGTACTTTAGTACCATGGGGAAATCCCAAAGCTCCCAAACGGGTGGGAGAGTGCTGAGACCCCTGCAAAATCGCCTGACCAAACTGAAGGTCACCCTTGGCCAAGGTATCAAACCTATAGAATTTAACAAACGTGTTCGAACCAGACCAAGTTGCAGCTCGGCACAATTGTAGGGCCGAGACACCCTGGGCAGCCACACAGGAGGACCCCACTGACCTCGTTGAGTGGGCCTGAATAGACGTCGGCAAGGGCAAAGCTGCCGAAGTATAGGCCTTTTGAATGGTCAGCCTGAGCCAACAAGCAATAGGCTCTGAACACTTGACCACTTCCCCGTGGATGGCGCCTATGCGTTTGCACGGCTGCTAATAGTAGCTAGCGAGCGATCAACTCGGAATGACCCCCATAAACCGACAGGGCGGAATGAAGAGCAGAGCAGAAATGTCAGGGGTAACAAGAATTCTCCTCTGGGCAGAAAGACACGCAGTGGCGCTGTCGGCAATCTTCATTCTGGGAGTAGACAACTGGGAAGCGGACTTCCTCAGCAGACATGACCTACACCCGGGAGAGTTGGACGTTCACTCGAAGGTGTTCGAGTCCTTAACACATCTGTGGGGAATTCAACAAATAGACATGATGGCCTCTCATCTCAACAAGAAACTAAAGCAGTATTGTTCCAGGTCGATGGTCCCGCAAGCAGTGGCGGTGGACACTCTGGTGACTCCATGGGTCTACCAAAGGTTTACGTGTTTCCACCTCTTCCACTGATCCCAAGAATTCTCAAAAGAATAAAAAGGGAAAAGGTTCATGCAATTCTCATTGCTCTGGATTATCCATTTTCTTCCAGAAACAACTGGCTTCCCTCCCTGAGGTTCAGACGTTCTTCAAGGGGGTTCTGCACATCCATCCGCTCTTTGTGCCTCCCACGGCACCATGGGATCTGAACGTGGTGTTGCAGTTCCTACAGTCAGAATGGTTTGAGCATTAACAGGAGGTTGACGTAAAGTTTCTTACGTGGAAGATTGTTACACTATTGGCCTTAGCTTCTGCAAGGCACATGTCCGAACTGGGGGCGTTGTCTCACAATAGCCCCTATTTGAATTTTCATGAAGATAGAGCTGAACTCAGAACTCGTCAGGAATTTCTTCCTAAGGTGATGTCTGCATTTCATATCGACCAACCTATTGTGGTTCCGATGCTTACTGACACCTCTGCTACCTCAAGTCCTTGGATTTGGTGAGGGCTTTGAAGGTCTACGTGAAGCGGACAGCTCGTCACAGGAAATCTGACTCGCTGTTTGATCTTTATGATTCCAAGAAAATTGGGTGTCCTGCTTCAAAGCAGTCTATTGCTCGCTGAATCAGGCTTACTATCCAGCATGCTTATTTAATCGGCAGGATTGCCCGTTTCTAAAGTACAAGCCAACTCTACTAGGTCGGTGGGTTCTTCCTGGGTGGCTGCCCGGGGTGTATCGGCTTTACAACTCTGCCGAGCAGCTATTTGATCAGGTTCGAACACGTTTGCTAAGTTCTACAAGTTCGATACTTTGGCCTCTGAGGATCTGAAGTTTGGTCAATCAGTTCTGCAGGACCCTCAGCACTCTCCCACCCAGTTTGGGAGCTTTGGTACATCCCCATGGTAATAATGTGGACCCCAGTATCCTCTAGGACATAAGAGAAAATAGGATTTTAATTACCTACCGGTAAATCCTTTTCTCGTAGTCCGTAGAGGATACTGGGCGCCCACCCAGTGCTTTGTTTTTCCTGCACTGTTACTTTGTTAAATAATGTTGTTGGTTCAGCTGTTGCTGTTCCTGTTCAAGTTGGTTAGTATGGCTTTCCTCTTGTTTGTGTGTGCTGGTTCGAATCTCACCACTGTTCTGTTACATCCTTCCTCAGGATATGTCCATCTCCTCGGGCACAGTTTCTAGACTGAGTCTGGTAGGAGGGGCATAGAGGGAGGAGCCAGTGCACACTATTGATTTCTTAAAGTGCCCAAGGCTCCTAGTGGACCCGTCTATACCCCATGGTATTAATGTGGACCCCAGTATCCTCTACGGACCAAAAAAAAAAGTATTTACCGGTAGGTAAATAAAATCCTATTTATTCACACTACATCCCTGCAATATATTACTATTTCACTGCACTATCTCTCCATACTACATTCCGCACTATATCTAGCTTCCCACACCACTTTATTGCGTTACCTTCCCGTACCACCGTACTGCGCTACCTTCCCGCACCACTGTACTGCGCTACTTTCCCACACCACCGTACTGCGCTACCTTCCTGGACCACATTACTGAGCTACCTTCCCGCACCACCGTACTGTGCTATCTTCCCACACATTACTGTGCTACCTTCCCACACCACATTACTGCATTACCTTCTCGTACCACTGTACTGCACTACCTTCCCACACTACATTACTGTGCTTCCTTCCCACACAACCATACTGTGTTCCCTTCCCACACAACATTACTGTGCTACCTTCACACACCACATTACTTCATTACATTTCCACACCACATTACTGCACTACCTTCCCCCACCACCGTACTGCACAACCTTCTCGCATCACTGTACAGCGCTACCTTCTCACACCACATTACTGTGCTACCTTCCCACACCACATTTACTGTGCTATCTTTCCACACCACATTACTGCGCTACCTTCCTTCACTACGTATTGCGCTACCTTCAAACACCACATTATTGCGCTACCTTCCCGCACTACCGTACTACACTACCTTCCCGCACCACCGAACTTCACTACTTTCCCGCACCACCAAACTGCGCTACCTTCCCACACCACATTACTGAACTACCTTCCCACACCACTGTACTGTGCTATATTCCCGCACTTTACTGCACTACCGTCCCACACCACATTACTGCACTACCTTCTCGCACCACCGTACTGCACTACCTTCCAACACCACATTACTACACTAACTTCCCACATCACTGTACTACGTTCCCTTCCCACACAACATTACTACGCTACCTTCCCACACCGCATTACTGCATTACATTTCCACACCACATTACTGCGCTACCTTCCCGAACCACCATACTGCGCTACCTTCCCGTACCACCGTACTGCGCTACCTTCCCGCACCACCATACTGCGCTATCTTCCCGTACCACTGTACTGAGCTACCTTCCCGGACCACTGTACTGCGCTACTTTCCAGCACCACCGTACTGTGCTACCTTCCCGCACCACTGTAGTCCGATACTTTCCCGCACCACCGTACTGCGCTACCTTCGCACTCCCCAGTACTGAGCTACCTTCCCGCACCACCGTACTGTGCTATCTTCCCGTACATTACTGCGCTAACTTCCCGCACCACTGTACTGCAATACTTTTCCGCACCACCGTACTGCGATTCCTTCCCGCACCACAATATTGAGCTACCTTCCTGCACCACCGTACTGTGCTATCTTCCCACACATTACTGCTCTACCTCCCTACACCATATTACTGCGTTACCTTCCCACACCACCGTACTACGTTCCCTTCCACACAACATTACTGCGCTACCTTCCCATACTACATTACTGCATTACATTTCCACACAACATTACTGCGCTACCTTCCTGCACCACCGTACTGCACTACCTTCCCGCACCAATGTACTGCACTACCTTCCGGAACCACCGTGTTACGCTACCTTTCCACACCACATTACTGCGTTACCTTACCACACCACATTACTGCACTATCTTCCCACACCACATTACTGCACTACCTTCCTCCACCACCGTACTGCGCTACCTTCCCACACAACATTATTGCACTATCTTCCCGCACAACCGTACTGCGCTACCTTCCCGCACCACCATACTGCGCTAATTTCCCACACTAACTTCCCTCACTACATTACTGCTCTGCCTTTCCTCACCACCATACTACGTTACCTTCCCACACCACATTACTGCGCTACCTTCCCGCATTTCTGCATTACATTTCCACACCACATTACTGCGCTACCTTCCCACACCACTGTACTGCGCTACCTTCCCACACCACCTTACTGCACTACCTTCCCGCACCACCGTTCTGCACTACCTACCCGCACCACCATACAGCACTACCTTCCTGCACCACCGTACTGCGCTACTGTCTCGCACCACCGTACTACACTACCTTCCCACACCACCGTACTACGTTACCTTCCCACACCACATTACTGTGCTACCTTCCCGCATCACTGCATTACATTTCCACACCACATTAGTGCGCTATCTTCCCACACCACTGTACTGCGCTACCTTCCCACACCACCTTACTGCACTACCATCCCGCACCACCGTTCATCGCTACCTTCCCACACCACATTACTGAGCTACCTTCCCACACCACATTACTGCGCTACCTTACTACACCACTGTACTGCATTACCTTCCCACACCACATTACTGCGCGATCGTCCCAGACCACATTACCCATATACTACATCATTATACTGCTCCTCACACACACATTACATAACAGCACTAACTCTCCACACTACATCACTACATTATACTGCACTAACTCTCCCTCCCATCCTGTAAGGAGGATTTCTCTGTCCCTTTCCTCGGGTTCCAGGCTGCATGCACAGAAGCTCCGCCTCTGGAGAATCAGCATAGAGAAGACAGGCTTAGATAGGACAGGGGGCAAGGAGGGGTGGGCCTGAGGATAGGGGTGAGAGGAACAGAAGAAAAGAGGGAATGCAGCTGGGGGGTCTAGGAGCAGGAGGGTTGGGCCTGGTCCTAGAGGTGGGAGGGGCTATCTGGATGCTTCTGCCTACTCACTCACAATGCAGTAGCAGCAGGACATCTCTACTCTTAATATAGGGGGTCAATCCGAGTTGATCGCTCGCTAGCTACTTTTTGCAGCACTGTGATCAGATAGTCACCACCTATAGGGGAGTGTATTTCGCTTTGTAAGTGTGCGAACGCGTGTGCAGCCGAGCTCTGCAAAAACATTTTGTGCAGTTTCTGAGTAGATCTGAACTTACTCAGCCCTTGCAATCACTTCAGCCTGTCTGGTCCCGGAATTTACGCCAGACACCCACCCTGCAAACGCTTGGACACGCCTGCGTTTTCCCAAACACTCCCAGAAAATGGTCAGTTGACACCCTAAAACACCTTCTTCCTGTCAATCTCCTTGCAATCGGCTGTGCGAATAGATTCTTTGTTACATCCATCGCTCAGCAACGATCCGCTTTGTACCCGTATGACGCACCTGCGCATTGCGGTCCATACGCATGCGCAGTAGTGACCTGATCGCTGTGCTGCGAAAAATGGCAGCGTGCGAACAGGTCGGAATGACCCCCATAGGGTTCTAAAAAGTTAACACCATGTTTTAAATTTTAGAATATGGCACAACCTATTTCTCATGTGTCAGCAAATTCTACACACAAATAGTTTATACTGGTAAAATCAGTATGGAAAATTCATTAAAACGCATCACTAAAATTAATATAATGTGAGCTTTAGTTGTGTTCTAATGTGTTCTACCTGTATTCCCTGTACCTATGTGTCAGTGAGCACTCTGTTGGCACAGCAAAATCATACCTCCCAACTGTCCCAATTTTTGCAGGACAGTCCCGTTTTTGGGGGATTGTCCCACTGTCCCACAATGTCTATTCACGGGAGACAGAGGGGCTGGGGACATGCCAGCAGCTCACAGAACATTGGGCATACCCCCTAAGTGACAAAATCGGGAGGTGTGGCTTGCAGGCGCATCATCCCCACTCAGCCACGCCCCTTTCACTGAGGCCACACACCCTTTTTGGGTGCAGCTTTGCCGCACAGGAGTCCTGGGTCCACCTTCCTCGATGTTGGGTGGTATGCAAAGTTATAATTTTCAAGTCCAGACTGTTAGTGGATTATAGCAAGGAAGGATATTGGTTGGTTTTCCTTTATGGAGAGGAGTGGTTCTGGCGCTGACTTTGATCAATAAGTGTTTATATTCATTCTGATATATTCTATCAGTGGGATGCGTTCAGCATCACTCAGGACACCCAAGCCGGAACGCCAACAGCCAACCTCCCGAAGGTTCGGATTAGGGCCCGGAAGGGGGGAAGGGGAATTGGTACTAGGGGGGGTGGTTAGCCCTAGCCCACACCACCCGAGGGTTAGCCCTAGCTGCCACCCCCGGAGGGTTAGCCCTACCTGCCACCCCTAGAGGGTTAGGGTAGGGTAAAAATACATACCCCCTCCAATGTCGGGATCTACAGTGTCAGGATGCCGCTGTTGGTCATGTGACCGCCGGCATCCTAACCATCAGGATGTCATACTGAACCTCTTCCAATAATGTGCTCAAATATCCAGAAAATATGTGGATGACAAAAGTGAAATAGTGTAACGCACTTATTTATTTATTATTTATTAACAGTTTCTTATATAGCGCAGCAAATTCCGTTGCGCTTTACAGTTGGACACAATGATAAAACAAAACTGGGTAATAAACAAACAGTCATAGAGGTAGGAGGGCCATGCTCGCAAGCTTACTATCTATAGGGAAATAGGCATTGATACACAAGGAAAGGCACTATCTTGCATATTTGTCCACTGGATTGTAAAGGTTCTAGGTGGGTTACATGATATCACATTACAGCAATGATGAACCATGGTCAGAAAGAAGGGAAAGTGAAGAAAAAGAAAATATGTGTAGGATATGTGCGGACTGTACAGTGGGGATAAAGGGGTTTATTCTGAGTTGATCGCAGCAGCAAGTTTGTTAGCAATTGGGCAAAACCATGTGCACTGCAGGTGGGGCAGATATAACATTTGCAGAGAGAGTTAGATTTGGGTGGGTTATTTTGTTTCTGTGCAGGGTAAATACTGGCTGCTTTATTTTTACACTGCAATTTAGATTTCAGTTTGAAAACACCCCACCCAAATCTAACTCTCTCTGCACATGTTATATCTGTCCCCATTGCAGTGCACATGGTTTTGCCCAACTGCTAACAAATTTGCAGCTGCGATCAACTCACAATTAGGCCCATAATCGGATAGGAAAGCTTATGAAGGTTGAGTGAGCGGTTCTGGAATGTGATAAGCTAGCCTGAAGAGGCGAGTTTTCAGAGAACGCTTGAAGGTTTGGAGACTAGGGGAGAGTCTTATTGTGAGTGGTAGGGCATTCCTACCACTCACAATAAGACTCTCCCCTAGTCTCCAAACCTTCAAGCGTGGCAGCAGCTTGAAGAAAGGCCTGCAAACGTGCATAGGAGCAAGTAATGAGTGTGGATGAGCAGGGCTGTTTCTAGCCAATTTGACTCCCAGTGCGAGATTTAAAAATGCGCCCCCCCCCCCCCCAGTTCACATAAGAAAAAATGCGCCCCCCCCCCCCCCCATAGATATAAAGAGGAAAAGCATGCGTGTGCGCTCCCGACAAGGGGGCGTGGTCTCGTTAGAATGGGCGTGGTTTTGTTAAGATGGGCGTGGCCTCATCTGATCTCATCATCACGGCCACCACAGGATATAAAAAAAACAACCTTATTTTACACATTACAGCAGGCACGCGACCCCATTTTACACAGCACGACAGGCAAGTGTCCCCATTTTACACAGCACGACAGGCAAGTGTCCCCCTTTTACACAGCACGGTAGGCAAGTGTCCCCATTTTACACATTGCGGCAGGCACGTGCCCCCATTTTACACATTGCGGCAGGAAAGTGTCCCCATTTTACACATTGCGGCAGGCATGTGCCCCCATTTTACACAGTACAACAGGCAAGTGTCCCCATTTTACACATTGCGGCAGGCAAGAGTCCCCATTTTACACATTGCGGTAGGAAAGTGTCCCCATTTTATACATTGCGGCAGGCACGTGCCCCCATTTTATACAGTACAACAGGCAAATGTCCCCATTTTACACATTGCGGCAGGCAAGTGTCCCCATTTTACACAGTACGGCAGGCACGTGTCCGCATTTTACACAGTACGGTAGGCACATGTCCCCATTTTACACTGTACGGTAGGCAAGTGTCCCCATTTTACACAGTACGGCAGGCAAGAGTCCCCATTTTTCACATTGCGGCAGGAAAGTGTCCCCATTTTATACATTGCGGCAGGCACGTGTCCCCATTTTACACAGTACGGCAGGCACGTGTCCCCATTTTACACAGTACGGCAGGCACATGTTCCAATTTTACACAGTACGGCAGGCAAGTGTCCCCATTTTACACAGTACGGCAGGCAAGTGTCCCCATTTTACACATTGCGGCAGGCACGTGTCCCCATTTTACACAGTACGGCAGGCACGTGTCCCCATTTTACACAGTACGGCAGGTACGTGTCCCCATTTTACACAGTACGGCAGGCACGTGTCCCCATTTTACACAGTACGGCAGGCAAGTGTCCCCATTTTACACAGTACGGCAGGCAAGTGTCCCCATTTTACACATTACGGCAGGCACGTGTCCCCATTTTACACAGTACAACAGGCAAGTGTCCCCATTTTACACAGTACGGCAGGCAAGTGTCCCCATTTTACACAGTACGGCAGGCAAGAGTCCCCATTTTACATATTACGGCAGACAGGTGTCCCCAATTTACACAGTACGGCAGGTGGTGGTTGGGAGGGAGAGAGAGGGAGAGGGGCTGACTTACATTTGAAGCGGTTCTTCCCGCTATTCAGCCGCCTCTCCCTCGTCTGCGCGGCTCAGTGATCGCGCTGAGCGAAAAAAATTGTGGGTCCCAGGGACCCCTCGCTTTAAAAAAATCGGGGTCCTACTCCACGGTTTCTGGGTGCCATCACAATTTATACTTTATAAGCAATGCTGGGGGCAGGCAGCAGTTGGGGTAGACCTGGGGATTGAGGCAGGGAACACTTGGGGCAGGTAGGGGGTACAGGGGCTTAAGGGCAGGCAGTACTGGGGGTAGGGAGGGGGGTAAGGCAGGCAGCAGTTGGGGCACAACTGGGGCAGGCAACAGTTTGAGAAGTGCTGTGAGTGGGTAGCAGTTTGGGTAGAGGGAAATAAGGGCATGCTGCAGTTGGGGCAGTACTGAGGGCAAGGAGTGGGTTAGGGGCAGACAGTACTGAGGTAATGCTGGAGGTAAGATTGGGGGGGGGTTTTGAAAGTACAGTGCTTTGTAATTATACTAGTCAATCACGGTGAAAGTTAGTTTTCTATTGCCGCAGTAGCTGGCAATAGAAAACCAGAGGGAGAGGGTGATGACTGATGGCTTGGGAAGGCAGAGGGTGACAGGAGAAAGGGTGATGGGGAGATAGTGATGCAGAGAGTGAGGCAGTGGGTGACGAGGAGAGATAGTGGGAGATGGAGAGACAGTGGGTGACAGGAGATTGTGATAGTGAGAGGCAGTGGGTGACGCCAGGGACTGGGTGACAGGGGGAGGCAGTGGGTGACAAGTAGATATAGTAGGAGACGGAGAGGCAGTAGGTGACAGGAAAGGGTGACGGGAATAGAGAGGGTAATAGGGAGCGATAGTGGGAGACAGAGGCATTGAGTGGCAGTGTCACGTCTCCTCTATATAAGTGCACAGATGAAGCCTGGGCGTATGCCCCAGCTGCTCCCATTGCAATGGATATAGGACAGACCTAGAAGAGGAGGGCCAGCTGTTGAGAATGGGGTAAGGGACCCGAGAAAGGGGGATCAGACAGAGCGGTGGGGATGGAGCCATGATAGAGCAGGGGTACAGGGGAAGGCAGGACAGAGTGAGTTGGGGCAGACACTGGGTGATGGGCCCAATCTGCTGATATGCAGAATGTCCCTAAATAATAATTAGGACACTCTCAAGATAATTATGGAACCACTGCCTGCTACAATGTCTCACCTGGGGAGTGCACCCAGAGCCGGATTAAGGCTCCTGGGGGCCCGGGGCACTGAAGACAAGGGGGCCCCCTACGGACTAAACTAAAGTGTGTACATGTATGTATGTGTAATCAATATATATATATATATATTTTACATATTACAATATGCTGTGCTGAAGTATAGACTCCTGTTGCTGGCAGACTGACTGTGTATACTGTTAATATTTAATACATATTTAATAACTAATATTATTTATTTTTGATTATATTGTACCTCCAAGCGCTTCTATTGCCAGGAGTCTGCTGGTAGATGTATTGCAGCTTCTTAGGTGAGACTCGGCAGTCCCACCTCGATGAGCAGTAGTAGCGGCAGGCACTCCATAGGCAACTGTAGTGCAAGGTAATAGATCACCCAAAGGGACGGAGCAGGGTCAACTGAAGCCAGTGCTGGGACCAGTAAACTCACTGTGCACACAGCTCCTCAGCGACAGCCAGAAGGGGGAAAGCCGCTGATGCTGTTTCCAATGCAGAATCTGCTGAACTCTGCACTGTGTATCACTGCGGGAGAGAAGAAGCCGCCGCGTCTGGCACAGGAGACGCACTCAAGCGCCGGGGGGGCTGTGGGCTGCCTGATTACTGTGACCAGCTGGAGGCAGAGCCGCGGATGCAGAGGGACCGGGTCTCAGGCGGCGATTGAATGAGGAGATGGGAGACGCTGTGGGCAGTGATTGGTTGTGAAGACTGGGGACGCTGCCGGCGGTGATTGGTTGGTGAGTTAGAGCGCGTCCGGCAGGACCCGCTATTATTTCAAAATTGAGTCCCTCTCTGCCTATAGCGCGTAAAATCCGCGCTATAGCGCAATTTTGCGATCACTGGGCCGCCGGCTCCCCCTTCTCCCTCCTCCCGAGTGCCCAGCTCATGGGGCGGGGTTTCGAGGAATGACGCGATTGCGCCGTGACGTCACGACGCAAACGCGTCATTCTGCGAAACCCCGCCCCCCGAGCTGGGCACTCGGGAGGAGAGGGGAGGGGGGATTCAAAGTGCTGAAGAAGTGCCGCGGCGGGCGCCCCGTGCGGTTGCACGGCTCGCCCGCCGCAAGAAACGGCACTGTGGATGAGAGACGTAGAGCTTGTGAAGAGCGGAGAGGTCGGGTTGGGAGATATTTTGAGATGAGCGAAGAGATGTACATTGGTGTAGTATGGTTAATGGCCTTATGTGTGAGTAAAAGTATTTTATATTGAATACGGTAGAATACAGGTAACCAATGGAGGGACTGACAGAGTGGATCTGCAGACGATGAACGTCTAGCAAGCAAGATTAGCCTTGCAGCTGCATTCAGAATGGATTTTAGTGGTGAGAGTCTCTTTTTGGTAAGACCAGTAAGAAGACTATTGCAATAATCAATGCAGGAGATGATGAGAGCATGGATTACAGTCTTTGCAGTGTCTTGGGTAAGGTATGATCGTATTTTGGATATGTTTTTTAGATGCATGTAACATAATTTTGATACAGATTGAATGTGAAGAGCAAAGGACAGTTCTTAGTCAAGTATGACACCTAGGCAGCGAGCTTGTGGGGTAGGATTGATTGTTGAGTTCTCAACAGTGATAGAGATATAAGGTTGGTAACTACAATTGGCCGGTGGAAATATAAGTAGCTCTGTTTTGGAAATCTTAAGTTTGAGGTGTCGAGATGACATCCAAGATGAAACAGCAGAAAGGCATTCAGTGACCCTGACCAATACAGATGGTGACAAATCTGGGGAGGATAGGTAGATTTGAGTATCATTTGTGTACAGATGATACTGAAATCCAAAAGAGCTGATTAGTTTCCCAAGAGATGAGGTATAGATTGAGAAAAGCAGAGGACCTAAGACCGAGCCTTGAGAAGCGAACACTGAGGAAGCGATTAGATAGGTAGGATAGGAACCAAGAGAGGACTGTGTCTTTAAGACCTAGGGATTGTAGTGTTTGTATGAGAAGAAAATGGTCAACAGTGTCAAAAGCAGCAGAGAGATCTAGAAGAATAAGAAGTGAATAATGGCCTTTGGACTTTGCAGTGACTAGATCATTCACTACTATAGTCAGTGCTGTCTCTGTGGAGTGCTGGGAATGAAAGCCTGACTGAAGTGGGTCAAATAAATTGTGTGATGTAAGAAAGTGTGTGAGGCGAGTGTAGGCAAGTCTCTCAAGTAGCTTGGAGAGGCATGGCAGCTGAGAGATGGAACGGTAGTTTGAGAGAGTGTTAGGGTCAGAATTTTTTTTTTTTCAGAATGGGAGTAATCAGTGCATGCTTGAACAGTGAAGGAAAGATACCAGTAGAGAGAGAGATATTACAGATGTTGTTAAATATTGGGATGAGCACAGGAGACAGAGATTTACTTACTTGTGAGGGTATAGGCTCAAGAGGAGAGGTAGTAGAGTTGCAGGCTGAGAAGAGTGTTGACACTTCATCTACACTTGTGGGATCAAATGCGGAGAGAGTGCCCGAGGCTTCAGGTAGAGAATTGAGTAGGTCACTGGCTGAGGAAGAGCATACCATTTCATCTCAGATCTCATCAATCTTGTCCTTGAAGAAGGAAGCAAGATCTTGCACCTTGATAGTGGCTGGTGGGTTGTGTGAGGCAGGGTTCAGAAGTGATTTAAATGTATTAAAAAGTAATTTGGGGTTAGAGGCTTGAGCAGAGATGAGAGTTTGGAAATATGTTTGTTTGGCAAAGGGCATTACGATAAGGGTTCTGGTATGAATGGTCGACCATGTTATGGTCGACAGTCATTAGGTCAACCACTATTGGTTGGCATTGGCATTGTCAACATGGACAAATGGTCCATGTTGACAATGCCAATGTCGACATTTTCATGTGTCAACCTTTCATGTGTCGACCATTTTCATGTGTCGACCAAGTGTCCATGTCGACCATGTCAATGTTGACCAACAGTGGTCGACCTAATGACTGTCGACTATAACAAGGTCGACCATCCAAACAGATACCTACGATAAGCGTGGTAGTCTTGTATGTGAGAAAGGCGCTAGAAATACTATATTTACGCCACTTTTTTGTAGGTGTCTTGTTAATTTAGAGTGCCACGGTTGACATCTTGACCTACATGGAGTGTGATGGGTAGCTGGAGCCATTTGGTCAAGGGCTATTTCTAGAGTCTGGTTCAGAAGTGATACAGCAGTCTCAGGAGAAGTAAATGCAGAAATAGGTGAGAGCAGTTGTTGCAGAGATGTGGACAGTTCCTGAAAATTAATTGTGTTAATATTTCTGCGGGTTTGAGGAAAATTAGAGGACTTCAATGACTGAGTTTGAAGTAATGGTAGAGAGCATGCAGGTGATAAGGTTGTGATCTGAGAGAGGGAAAGGGGTGTTAGTGAATTCAGAAACTGAGCATAGTCTGGTGAATACTAGATCAAGGCAGTGGCCCTCCTGATGAGTAGAGAAGTCAGTCCATTGGGAGAGGCTGAAAGAGGAGGTTAGAGAGAGTAGTTTGGAGGCATGAGCAGCAGATTTTGGACTATCAATAGCAATATTGAAATCACGCATGATGATGGTGGAGATGTCAGAGGACAGGAAGTGAGGGAGCCAGGCAGAAAAATCTTCCAAAAATTGTATGGGTTGCCCAGGTGGGCGATAGATAGCTGCAACATGCAGAGAGAAAGGAGTGTAAATCCTGATTGAATGTACTTCAAGTTATATGAATGTGAGTGATGGTACTTATGGTAGAACTGTGTATGTGAAAGATTGGGAAAGTAATAATCCAACCCCATCTCCTTTACTGTTTCCAGGCCTGAAGCTGTGCGTGAAGTTGAGACCACCATGTGACAGTGCTGCAGGGGAGGCTGTGTCTGATTGTGTGAGCCATGTTTCTGTTTTAGCAAGCAGATTAAAGTTGTTAGATATGAAGAGATCATGTATGTAGTACTTGAGTTTGCAAGAGAGTACATGCAAACCCACCTTATTTCAAGAAGTGGTAGACGTTGGACAAACTCTCACCGTTGTCCTATGGTGGTTGGGTCAGCAATGTAGATGTTTCCTGGAACTGTTGTAGGTTTTCTTATCCTTAATAGGATGGAAGAATGCTTTGGACATTGGGGGTCATTCCGAGTTGTTCGCTCGGTAAAAATCTTCGCATCGCAGTGATTTCCCGCTTAATGTGCATGCGCAATGTCCGCACTGCGACTGCGCCAAGTAAATTTGCTATGCACTTAGGAATTTTACTCACGGCATTTTCATCGTTCTGGCGATCGTAATGTGATTGACAGGAAATGGGTGTTACTGGGCGGAAACAGGCCGTTTTATGGGCGTGTGGGAAAAAACGCTACCGTTTCCGGAAAAAACGCAGGAGTGGCCGGAGAAACGGGGGAGTGTCTTGGCGAACGCTGGGTGTGTTTGTGACGTCAAACCAGGAACGACAAGCAGTGAAATGATCGCAGATGCCGAGTAAGTCTGGAGCTACTCAGAAACTGCTACGAGGTGTGTAATCGCAATATTGCGAATACATAGTTCGTAATTTTAAGATGCTAAGATTCACTCCCAGTAGGCGGCGGCTTAGCATGAGCAAATCTGCTAAAATTCACTTGCGAGCGAACAACTCGGAATGACCCCCCATTCATTTAGAAACCCGATGTCCATTGGTATTATGTGTAGGAAGATCCCATGGTCCAAAAAGATCCATTGCTAAAATGTGAAATTCTATAAAGCTAATTTATTGACATATTACAGAGTACAAAAACTCAAAAAACAAATAGATATAAAAAAATAAAAAACCCAAAAGAAATATCTTATAGAAATGAATGCATAGGCAAACACCAGTAAGTAGTTGTAGCAGCAGCAGCAACATTTCATAGAGACTATGGAGTAACTTTACGAAGATAGGAGTTTTTTTTAGAACTGGTGATGTTACCCATAGCAACCAATCAGATTCTATTATCTTCTAGAAGCAGCTAGATAAATGTTAAGTAGAATCTGATTGGTTGCTATGGGCAACATCACCAGTTCTAAAAAAAAAAAAAAAACTCCCACCTTAGTAAATTTACCAGGGACGTGCAGTCAGGGGAGGCAGTGCCTCCCCTGTGATTAATTATTAAAATAATATAAAGAAGATACTTATGACACATATTCCGTGTCATAAGTATCTTCTTTATTAATTCTAATAAAAAATTTTTTTTTTTTTACATTTTTTAACCCATTCAGACCCTTCTCCATTAAGTTAATGGAAGCCCTGGACAACAAAATTGCATTCATGTCCTCCTCCCACTCCCTTCCCAAACACTAATTTTTATTTTTTTTCTATAAAAATGTACAATATATCACAAGTATGATGAGCAGGCAGGCAGCGGGCATTGGCGGCATCGGACTGAGATGCAAATTAGTGGTGGAGGGCTGGGTCAGTTGATTGTGGGCGAGTTTGTAAGCCATTGGCGGTGGCAGCGGGCATCGGCTCAGGGGCAGTAGCGGGCATTGGCTCGGCAGTGGTAGGGGTCATCGGCAGGATTCGGCGGACATTATGGCTGTAGTGCCTCACCAGCCACTGACCTCACCGCACGCCACTGAAATTTACCCCTACATCTTCTTCCTCGGGCTGGTTTTTCTTCATCAGTTAACATCAAACTAAATTTTACGAGTAAATATGGAAAAGATAAAGGGGTATATTTACTAAGCCTTAGATGGAGATAAAGTCACTGGAGATAAAGTTCCAGCCAATCAGCTCCTAACTGCCATGTCACAAGCTTAGTTGAAAAATGACAGTTAGGAGCCGTTTAGCTGGTACTTTATCTCCAGCGACTTTATCTCCATCGGGAAATATCACCCCAAGATTCATTGACGATAATTGAATATCCCCCTTAGTCGTGAACAGTCCCACTATCCCTCATATAAGAACTTTTGCTACTGGAGTAATGGACATGCCCCCTCGGGATATGGCATTCCCTCCCCCAACGTGAAGTGACCACTCGGCCATCTTCTTATGTGCACACTGCATTATTTGCTGTAGCATTCACACATTGGGGCAGATGTATTAACCTGGAGAAGGCATAAGGAAGTGATAAACCAGTGATAAATGCAAGGTGATAATGCACCAGCCAGTCAGCTCCAATATGTAAATTAACAGTTAGGAGTTGACTGGCTGGTGTGTTTATCACCTTGCACTTATCACTGCTTTATTACTTCTTTATCAAGAACGTGCAGTCAGGGGAGGCATTAAATTACATAGAAGATACTTATGACACAGGTTCTGTGTCATAAATATCTGTTATCCTTTATATTATTTAAAACATGTAAAAAAAAATTTTTTAAACGTGTTCGGAGGCAACGCTCTCAGTGCCTCCTGCTGTCAATATATAAGAGCCGGAAACGGGAGGAGTGGCCAAACATCGGGCAGTAGAAGCCAATAAAAAAAAGCCAGATAAGCAGCACCCATAGAAGTGCCTCTGTGACAGGGGTATGCTTTCAGCCGTATGAAAGCACGCCCCTGTCACTAACACTGATGTGATTGGGCAGTGGGCAGGGACGGACTGGCTGCCCGGTACCAAACCACCCCCCATACCTGGGCTGGCTGACGTGAGAAACACACCCCCAGCCCCTCCGATCTTAAACCAGCAGCGGCCGATAATCTGACCCCCCCCCCCCCCGCTCCCCCTCCTGGAGTTTAAAAGCCAATCATATGCAGGGAGAGTAGGGCTGCAGCGGAGGTCCTGCCCCTCTCCCAGGCTGCCATCGCTGCACTGCCCGCTGCCAGTGCCCCAGAGTCTGCGGCACTGTGGCCACTGTAGTGTTCGGGTTCCGGATGGGAGGGGGAGAAGCCGCGTTCTCAGCTCCTCCCCCCAGAGTCAATAATGCAGCCTGTGTGGTATTGGCCAGCCGGAGGGGGAGGAGGGGCCTCTCTCTCAGCTCCTCCCCCATACTCCCTAATGCTGCCCGTTTGGGACTCCCCAGCTAGAGGGGGGAGGAGGGGTCCATACTTCTCCATGTTCCCTGACGTCCCGAGCGCCAAAACGACCATAGAAGGGAAGCAAAGGCGCTGACCATTTCGATGTGCAGCAGCAGTATGATTGTCCACACCACAGAGACAGGTAGGAAAAACAAAATCCTGGAGTTGTACAAGTGGCAAGTGCTGTTCAGCATCTCTTTGTCCATTGGCCCCATCTCTCTCTTTCTGTCTATCTCCCCCTCAGCTCCCACTCTCTCTTGCCCCCTCTCTCTCTCCCTCCCTCTGCCCTCTCTCTCTTGTTTACTCTCTCTTCCTCGGCCCCCTATCTCTCTATCCACCCCCCTCTCTCTCTCTCTTTCTCTCTATTCTACCCCCCTCCATCTCCCACTTCACTGTCTCTCCCTCTTGCCTTATTCCCCCATTTGTAACTGCTTGTAGTCCCTTTATTTTGCATTAACTAGTTCTGATTTGGGTGTAGTATGAATTGCCGGCAGCTGGGTCCCCGGCGGCGAGCATACTGGCGCTGGGATCCCGACCGCCGGCTTGCTGACAGCGGGGCGAGCGCAAATGAGCCCCTCTTTTCTCCCAAGAGGGAGGAAAGGTGTCGGTATGCCGGTTGTTGGGATTCCGGCGCCGGTATACTGTGCGCTGGGATCCCAACAACCGGTATACTGAATTCCACCCTTCTGATTTTTACTTACATACTGGCTTATTGCTGTAATTGGTGGTCTCCCCCTATTCCTCCTCCCACTCTCTCTCATCTCTCCAGTCACCCCCTATTCCTCCTCTCTGCCATCTCCCCCCATTTCTCCATTCTCCTGTTTCCCCGCTACTTCTCCTCTTTACTGTATACCCCTATTCCTCCTCTCTCTCTCTCTCTCTCTCTCTCTCTCTCTCTCTGCAATCTCCTCTATTCCTTCTCTCTCTCTCTCTCTCTCTCTCTCTCATCTCCCTCTATTCCTTCTCTCACTCCCATCTCCCTCTATTCCTTCTCTCGCTCCCATCTCCCTCTATTCCTTCTCTCTCTTCCTTCTCCCCCTATTCCTTCTCTCTATTCCTTCTTCACCTATTCCTCTTTTGCTGCCTGCCGTCTACCCCATTCCTCCCGTCTCCCTCTATGTTGTCTCCCCCCTATTCCTCCTCTCTCTCTCTCTCTCTCTCTCTCTCCTGTCTCCCCCCTATTCCTTCTCTCTCTCCCATCTCCCTCTATTCCTTGTCTCTTCCTTCTCTCTCTTACTTCTCCCCCTATTCCTTCTCTCTCTTCCTTCTCCCCCTATTCCTTCTCTCTCTTCCTTCTCCCCCTATTCCTCTCTCTCTGTCTGCCCTCTCCCCCATTCCTCCTCTCTCCCTTTGCGTTGTCTCCCCCTATTCCTCCTCTCTCTCCTGTCTCCCCTGTTCCTCACATCTCCATACTTCTCCTCTCTCTTCCATCTCCCCATATTCCTCCTCTCTCTTTCCCATAAATGTATAAAAATTGACAATATACAGTATTAGCCTCCTGCTCATCACAAGTTTGATGAGCAGGCAGGCTGTGGGCATTGGCAGGGGCATTGCCAGTAGCGGGCATTGGCTCAGTGGCTGTAGGAGTCATCAGCGGTACTCAAAGGACATTATGGCTGCAGTGCCTCACCAGCCACTGACCTCACCACACGCCACTGTTCCTTATGACTTCTCCAGGTTAATACATCTGCCCCTCTGTCCTCCCAAATCCTCATCCACAAATTATATTATGCTGATAGATCCAGGCTGACTTGGAGCATATAGTAACTGCTTTTGTGGTTTCTAATAGATCCAGCTTGCATTGTTGAATTAAGTAGCTAAAGGTCAGTACTCACTGGCCGATGTGGGAGAGATGTGTGCTAACCGAAGCGCTCAGCACACATCTCTCCCGCCGCTCAGCACAGCGCAATGTGTATTTGCACTTTACTAGACATAATGCAGTTCCTACTGAGTTTTAGACACTGACTGGGGTGTATAGGGGGTACACACGGAGAGATCCTTGCTTAAAATTTTAGTAACCAGACTAGATTGCTTAGAATTTAAGCACGGATCTATTGTGTGCATGCCCCCCAGTGATCGTCTGTGCTAGATAGGCTCAATCTAGCAGGTCGCTCATTTCAGCACTGTGTGAAGTGAGAGGCCCCTCGTGCCCCCCCCCCCCCCCTTCCCCCTCGCTCAGCACACATCGCGCTGAGCGGGGGGAGAGATGTGTGCTGAGCGGTCTGTGATAGATCGCTCAGCACACATCTCTAGGTGTGTACCCCACTTATGAGGGGTGTGGTATAATAGATAGACAGTGTCTAGTTAGACAGTCAATAGACAGACACCATATGTTAGACAGACATTAGGTCGACAGTGTAAAAAGGTCGACAGGGTCAAAAGGTCAACATTGAAAAGGTAGACAGTACAAAAGGTCGACAGGGTCAAAAGGTCAACATAAAAATGGTCGACATAAAAAAGGTAGACACCATGGGGTAAATTTACTAAGCTCCCGATTTTGACCGAGATGCCGTTTTTTCATCAAAGTGTCATCTCGGTAATTTACTAAACACTAATCACGGCAGAGATGAGGGCATTCGTAATTTTTTGCAAGTCCAAGTAAAAAATTACGAATGAATACACCATCGGTCAAAACGCGGCTGTTTAAGTATGAATCTCGGTCATTTACTAAGAAGTGCAAAGCAAAAAACAAACAAACACTGCCGTGAAAAATTACAACTCGTAAAAAAGTGCTAAAAAAAAACAGACCTACTTTTTTTTTCCGTGATTGGATAGGCATGCAGGGATCCATGAGATCCGTGCATGTATATCAGTGGGAAGGGGTGGGAAAGTTGTTATTTTATTAAAAAAAATTGCGTGGGGTCCCCCCTCCTAAGCATAACCAGCCTCGGGCTCTTTGAGCCGATCCTGGTTGCAGAAATATGGGGAAAAAATTGACAGGGGTTCCCCCATATTTAAGCAACCAGCATCGGGCTCTGCGCCTGGTCCTGGTTCCAAAAATACGGGGGACAAAAAGAGTAGGGGTCCCCCGTATTTTTAAAACCAGCACCGGGCTCCACTAGCTGGACAGATAATGCCACAGCCGGGGGTCACTTTGATATAGTGCCCTGCGGCCGTGGCATCAAAAATCCAACTAGTCACCCCTGGCCGGGGTACCCTGGGGGAGTGGGGACCCCTTCAATCAAGGGGTCCCCCCCCCCAGCCACCCAAGGGCCAGGGGTGAAGCCCGAGGCTGTCCCCCCCCATCCAATGGGCTGCGGATGGGGAGGCTGATAGCCTTTGTTGTAAAAGAAAAGATATTGTTTTTAGTAGCAGTACTACAAGGCCCAGCAAGCCTCCCCCGCATGCTGGTACTTGGAGAACCACAAGTACCAGCATGCGACGGAAAAACGGGCCCACTGGTACCTGTAGTACTACTACTAAAAAAATACCCAAAAAAAGACAAGACACACACACCGTGAAAGTATAATTTTATTACATACATACACACATACATACATACTTACCTTAAGTTCCCACGCAGGTCGGTCCTCTTCTCCAGTAGAATCCAAGGGGTACCTGTTGAAGAAATTATACTCACGAGATCCAGGGGTCCAGGCTCCTCGGGAAATCCAGGGGTAATCCACGTACTTGAAAAAAAAAAAAAACGGTGTCCCGACCACGAACTGAAAGGGGACCCATGTTTGCACATGGGTCACCTTTCCACGAATGCCAGAAACCCACTTTGACTTCTGTCTAAGTGGGTTTCTTCAGCCAATCAGGGAGCGCCACGTTGTAGCACTCTCCTGATCAGCTGTGTGGTCCTGTCCTCACTGACAGGCAGCACACGGCAGTGTTACAATGTAGCGCCTATGCGCTACATTGTAACCAATGATGGGAACTTTCTGCCCTGCGGTTGACCTAAAGTGACGTCACCGCTGAGCAGAAAGTTCCCATCATTGGTTACAATGTAGCGCATAGGCGCTACATTGTAACACTGCCGTGTGCTGCCTGTCAGTGAGGACAGGACCACACAGCTGATCAGGAGAGTGCTACAACGTGGCGCTCCCTGATTGGCTGAAGAAACCCACTTAGACAGAAGTCAAAGTGGGTTTCTGGCATTCGTGGAAAGGTGACCCATGTGCAAACATGGGTCCCCTTTCAGTTCGTGGTCGGGACACCGTTTTTTTTTTTTTTTTCAAGTACGTGGATTACCCCTGGATTTCCCGAGGAGCCTGGACCCCTGGATCTCGTGAGTATAATTTCTTCAACAGGTACCCCTTGGATTCTACTGGAGAAGAGGACCGACCTGCGTGGGAACTTAAGGTAAGTATGTATGTATGTGTGTATGTATGTAATAAAATTATACTTTCACGGTGTGTGTGTCTTGTCTTTTTTTGGGTATTTTTTTAGTAGTAGTACTACAGGTACCAGCGGGCCCGTTTTTCCGTCGCATGCTGGTACTTGTAGTTCTCCAAGTACCAGCATGCGGGGGAGGCTTGCTGGGCCTTGTAGTACTGCTACTAAAAACAATATCTTTTCTTTTACAACAAAGGCTATCAGCCTCCCCATCCGCAGCCCATTGGATGGGGGGGGACAGCCTCGGGCTTCACCCCTGGCCCTTGGGTGGCTGGGGGGGGGGACCCCTTGATTGAAGGGGTCCCCACTCCCCCAGGGTACCCCGGCCAGGAGTGACTAGTTGGATTTTTGATGCCACGGCCGCAGGGCACTATATCAAAGTGACCCCCGGCTGTGGCATTATCTGTCCAGCTAGTGGAGCCCGGTGCTGGTTTTAAAAATACGGGGGACCCCTACTCTTTTTGTCCCCCGTATTTTTGGGACCAGGACCAGGCGCAGAGCCCGATGCTGGTTGCTTAAATATGGGGGAACCCCTGTCATTTTTTTCCCCATATTTTTGCAACCAGGATCGGCTCAAAGAGCCCGAGGCTGGTTATGCTTAGGAGGGGGGACCCCACGCATTTTTTTTTATTATTTTACAGTGTTTAATTTAAAATAAATAAATAAATAAACCCCAGCACGGATCACACAGATCCGGCCGAGATTGATTGTAAAAAAATCGGCAGTGTTTTGCTAATCACTGCCGTAAAAATAGAAAAAAAACCACGAATGACATCGACATCGGAACAAAAGAAAAACCCGAATACGACAGCTTAGTAAATTAGTCGTAATCAATTCAAAAAGTTGCAGTTTTACACTTTCGATGTCATTCGTGATTGAACTTTGACCTGAAACGGGAAAATACGAATCTTAGTAAATTTACCCCTATGTTTTTTGCATTTTTGTGGTTTGTGTGGATAGTTTTGTCATCTGGGACCTCCAATTGTAGAAAGGCATACCCTCGTGGGGCTCGCTTCGCTTGCCACAAGGTTTATAACCAACTCTATGCCAACATGTATAGAGAAGGTATGAAATAGTCCAAAAACATGTTAAATAAATAAAAAACATTTGTCTATCTTTTTTATGTCGACAATTTTTCATGTCGACCTTTTGACCCTGTCGACCTTTTGTACTGTCTACTTTTTCATGTGGACCTTTTGACCCTGACAAACTTTTGACCCTGTCGACCTAATGTCTGTCTAACATATGGTGTCTATCTATTGACTGTCTAACTAGACATTGTCTATCTATCAACCAGATACCCTTATGAGGGCCTCCTATCATACGTACAGTGTATGAATATGGTATATAATAAAAGGATCACCATCATGCCCTTTATTATGATACATCTTACATTATACTACTTCTGGGACTACAGTGCTACAGTCTGGTAAATTCTTTTGTCGACAGTGTTAATTATGATATTTTTGTATTCTGTTTAATCATTGATGTTTTATACATTACAGATTATAAAGGAGCCCATCTATATTTTTATTGTTTTTTTTTTATCATTTCCACTTTGCCTGGAGGGAGGAGGGTGCACTCTGATGGTTTCTATAGGCGGTATATCAGCCACTTTGCCTGGAGGGAGGAGGTTGCACTGTGATGGTTTCTATTGGCGGTATATCAGCCACTTTGCCTGGAGGGAGGAGGGTGCACTGTAACGGTTACTATAGGCAGTATATCAGCCACTTTGCCTGGAGGGAGGAGGGTGCACTGTGATGGTTACTATAGGTGGTGTATCAGCCACTTTGCCTGGAGGGAGGAGGTTGCAATGTGAGGGATTCTATAGGCGGTGTATCAGCCACTTTGCCTGGAGGGAGGAGGTTGCACTGTTATGGTTACTATAGGCGGTATATCAGCTACTTTGCCTGGAGGGAGGAGGTTGCACTGTGATGGTTACTATAGGCGGTATATCAGCCACTTTGCCTGGAGGGAGGAGGGTGCACTGTAATGGTTACTATAGGCGGTATATATAGGCCACTTTGCCTGGAGGGAGCAGGTTGCACTGTTATGGTTACTATAGGCGGTGTATCAGCCACTTTGCCTGGAGGGAGGAGGTTGCACTGCTATGGTTACTATAGGCGGTATATCAGCCACTTTGCCTGGAGGGAGGAGGTTGCACTGTGATGATTACTATAGGCGGTATATCAGCCACTTTGCCTGGAGGGAGGAGGGTGCACTGTTATGGTTACTATAGGCGGTGTATCAGCCACTTTGCCTGGAGGGAGGAGGGTACATTGTAATGGTTACTATAGGCGGTATATCAGCCACTTTGCTTGGAGGGAGGAGGGTGCACTGTTATGGTTACTATAGGCGGTGTATCAGCCACTTTGCCTGGAGGGAGGATGGTACATTGTAATGGTTACTATAGGCGGTATATCAGCCACTTTGCCTGGAGGGAGGAGGTTGCACTGTGATGGTTACTATAGGCGGTATATCAGCCACTTTGCCTGGAGGGAGGAGGGTGCACTGTTATGGTTACTATAGGCGGTATATCAGCCACTTTGCCTGGAGGGAGGATGGTACATTGTAATGGTTACTATAGGCGGTATATCAGCCACTTTGCCTGGAGGGAGGAGGGTACATTGTAATGGTTACTATAGGCGGTATATCAGCCACTTTGCCTGGAGGGAGGATGGTACATTGTAATGGTTACTATAGGCGGTATATCAGCCACTTTGCCTGGAGGGAGGAGGGTACATTGTAATGGTTACTATAGGCGGTGTATCAGCCACTTTGCCTGGAGGGAGGAGGGTGCACTGTTATGGTTACTATAGGCGGTGTATCAGCCACTTTGCCTGGAGGGAGGAGGGTGCACTGTGATGATTACTATAGGCGGTATATCAGCCACTTTGCCTGGAGGTAGGAGGTTGCACTGTGATGATTACTATAGGCGGTGTATCAGCCACTTTGCCTGGAGGGAGGAGGTTGCACTGCTATGGTTACTATAGGCGGTGTATCAGCCACTTTGACTGGAGGTAGGAGGTTGCACTGTGATGATTTCTATAGGCGGTGTATCAGCCACTTTGCCTGGAGGGAGGAGGTTACACTGCTATGGTTACTATAGGCGGTTTATCAGCCACTTTGCCTGGAGGTAGGAGGTTGCACTGTGATGATTTCTATAGGCGGTGTATCAGCCACTTTGCCTGGAGGGAGGAGGTTGCACTGTGATGATTACTATAGGCGGTATATCAGCCACTTTGCCTGGAGGTAGGAGGTGGCACTGTGATGATTTCTATAGGCGGTATATCAGCCACTGTGCCTGGAGGGAGGAGGGTGCTCTGTTATGGTTACTATAGACGGTGTATCAGCCACTTTGCCTGGCGGGAGGAGGTTGCGCTGTAATGGTTACTATAGGCGGTATATCAGCCACTTTGCCTGGAGGGAGGCGGGTGCACTGTTATGGTTACTATAGGCGGTGTATCAGCCACTTTGCCAGGAGGGAGGAGGGTGCACTGTTATGGTTACTATAGGCGGTGTATCAGCCACTTTGCCTGGAGGGAGGAGGGTGCACTGTTATGGTTACTATAGGCGGTGTATCAGCCACTTTGCCGGGAGGGAGGAGGGTACACTGTTACGGTTACTATAGGCAGTGTATCAGCCACTTTGCCTGGAGGGAGCAGGTTGCACTGTGATGGTTTTTATAGCCGGTGTATCAGCCACTTTGCCTGGCGGGAGGAGGTTGCACTGTAATGGTTACTGTAGGCGGTATATCAGCCACTTTGCCTGGAGGGAGGCGGGTGCACTGTAATGGTTACTATAGGCGGTGTATCAGCCACTTTGCCTGGAGGGAGGAGGGTGAACTGTAATGGTTACTATAGGCGGTATATCAGCCACTTTGCTTGGCGGGAGGAGGTTGCACTGTAATGGTTACTATAGGCGGTGTATCAGCCACTTTGCCTGGAGGGAGGAGGGTGCACTAAAATGGTTACTATAGGCAGTGTATCAGCCACTTTGCCTGGAGGGAGGAGGGTGCACTGTAATGGTTTCTATAGGCGGTATATCAGCCACTTTGCCTGGAGGGAGGCGGGTGCTCTGTGATGATTACTATAGGCGGTATATCAGCCACTTTGCCTGGAGGGAGGAGGTTGCACTGTGATGGTTACTATAGGCGGTATATCAGCTACTTTGCCTGGAGGGAGGAGGTTGCACTGTGATGGTTACTATAGGCGGTGTATCAGCCACTTTGCCTGGAGGGAGGAGATTGCACTGCTATGGTTACTATAGGCGGTGTATCAGCCACTTTGCCTGGAGGGAGGAGGTTGCACTGTGATGATTACTATAGGCGGTATATCAGCCACTTTGCCTGGAGGGAGGAGGTTGCACTGTGATGGTTACTATAGGCGGTATATCAGCCACTTTGCCTGGAGGGAGGAGGGTGCTCTGTTATGGTTACTATAGGTGGTGTATCAGCCACTTTGCCTGGAGGGAGGAGGTTGCACTGTTATGGTTACTATAGGCGGTATATCAGCTACTTTGCCTGGAGGGAGGAGGTTGCACTGTGATGGTTACTATAGGCGGTGTATCAGCCACTTTGCCTGGAGGGAGGAGGTTGCACTGTGATGATTTCTATAGGCGGTATATCAGCCACTTTGCCTGGAGGGAGGAGGTTGCACTGTTATGGTTACTATAGGCGGTGTATCAGCCACTTTGCCTGGAGAGAGGAGGGTGCACTGTGATGGTTACTATAGGCGGTGTATCAGCCACTTTGCCTGGAGGGAGGAGGTTGCACTGTTATGGTTACTATAGGCAGTGTATCAGCCACTTTGCCTGGAGGGAGCAGGTTGCACTGTGATGGTTTTTATAGCCGGTGTATCAGCCACTTTGCATGGCGGGAGGAGGTTGCACTGTAATGGTTACTATAGGCGGTATATCAGCCACTTTGCCTGGAGGGAGGAGGGTGCACTGTAATGGTTACTATAGGCGGTATATCAGCCACTTTGCCTGGCGGAAGGAGGTTGCACTGTAATGGTTACTATAGGCGGTGTATCAGCCACTTTGCCTGGAGGGAGGAGGTTGCACTGTTATGGTTACTATAGGCGTTGTATCAGCCACTTTGCCTGGAGGGAGGAGGTTGCACTGTGATGATTTCTATAGGCGGTATATCAGCCACTTTGCCTGGAGGGAGGAGGTTGCACTGTTATGGTTACTATAGGCAGTGTATCAGCCACTTTGCCTGGAGGGAGCAGGTTGCACTGTGATGGTTTTTATAGCCGGTGTATCAGCCACTTTGCCTGGAGGGAGGAGGGTGCACTGTAATGGTTACTATAGGCGGCGTATCAGCCACTTTGCCTGGAGGGAGGAGGGTGCACTGTTATGGTTACTATAGGCGGTGTATCAGCCACTTTGCCTGGAGGGACGAGGGTGTACTATAATGCTTACTATAGGTGATGTATCAGCCACTTTGCCTGGAGGGAGGAGGGTGCACTGTAATGGTTACTATAGGCGGTGTATCAGCCACTTTGCCTGGAGGGAGGAGGTTGCACTGTAATGGTTACTATAAGCGGTGTATCAGCCACTTTGCCTGGAGGGAGGTGCTAGCGTTGTGATGGTTATTATTTTAATAGTGCTAGAATTCTCTTTAATTGTGATAATTCTGGGTAATCTATAAAGTAGTAATATAATATCATCTGTTTAGGACATTACTTTATCAATTATTCGTTTTTGGTACAATGTTAGATAAAAATGAAAATACAGGGGGTAATTCTGAGTTGATCGCAGCAGGAACTTTGGGGGTCATTCCGAGTTGTTCGCTCGCTAGCTGCTTTTAGCAGCATTGCACACGCTAGGCCGCCGCCCTCTGGGAGTGTATCTTAGCATAGCAGAATAGCGAACGAAAGATTAGCAGAATTGCTACTAAATATTTTCTTGCAGTTTCTGAGTAGCTCCAGACCTACTCCTAGATTGCGATCACCTCAGTCCGTTTAGTTCCTGGTTTGACGTCACAAACACGCCCTGCGTTCGGCCAGCCACTCCCCCGTTTCTCCAGACACTCCCGCATTTTTCCCTGACACGCCTGCAATTTTTAGCACACTCCCGGAAAACATAATAACCCACCCAAATCTAACTCTCTCTGCACGTTATATCTGCCTCCCCTGCAGTGCACATGGTTTTGCCCAACTGCTAACAAAGTTCCTGCTGTGATCAACTCAGAATTCCCCCCAGCCATAATGCAATATTGTATATAATTTGTACTAACATTAGGTAGTTTATTGTTTTCGTGTGTGTGTGTGTGTGTGTGTGTGTGTGTGTGTGTGTGTATTATTATCCTAAAAAAACAGGATTGCTTGCTGTGCCATTAAATTCCTTCCATTTTTCTGTTTATGGAGAGAGGAATCCAGCTTTCACAAGAAAATTATAAGTACCTTATGTTATAAGGTCATACATTTACAGTTTGTTTGCTAAAAGAAAGCATGTAAGCTAAAATTCACCTGGTTTAAATAATTCTGATGAAAATAAAGAGTTAAAATAGACCAGTGACACTATTTGCTAGGGTTATCTATGTCCTATTAGAGATGCTGTTTGCACATAGAGGTGGCTCTGTTTAGAGGACACTGATTGGTCAGGCAGCTGCTTGCCCTGTGTCTATTCTACCGTACAATGCACTCACAAGTTCTGAAGCCATCACAAAAACACATGAATTGTGTGATAGCTATTCATGAAGTGCCTAACTGAAAGCAGCACACAGCACTTGTTACATCATAGCTGTTTAAATTTACACACACAATTAAACACCAGCATTGTAAATCAGCCCTGTTCAAGATTTTTATTTTATTAGAAAGACATTTGTGTCTTTTTCACAGCCTTGTTCCTCTGAAAAATAGCTATAACATCTCAGAGCGCAGAAGATAGTCACATGTTACTTATACCCCTTTCACACAGCCATAAATTTCCCGGGTTAAAACACATGAACGCGCATCAACCCGGGAAATTTCTTGGTGTGAAAGGGTACAGGGACAAAAACCCGGGTTTTCTGTTCCCGCATTTCAACCCTGCAATCGACCAGGGTTGGTCCCGGGATGATCCCGGGATGATCCCTGGACAGTGTGAATGGTGCAGGGACATGTCTCACCTTCCCGGATTGCCTATACTGATGCTGATTGGCTATTCAGGGCACTTCCTGGTCTTGTGTCTTTTCTGAGACGCCCATTTTCAGAAAATGCAGGGCCATCCCGGGTTCAGTATGAAAGGTGCAGACCCGGGATGTCCCGGCAAAAAATGCTGGTGTGAAAGGTGCCAACCCGGGAATGTCCCTGCATGAGCCCGTGGCAGAATTCCCGGGTTTTGCCCCTGCATTTCTGGTGTGAAAGGGGTATTATTATAGCATAGAGGCATCAATTAACAACTGCTGTGGATAGGTATCTCTCTAAAAGCATTGGGAAAGTAGCCCCTTAAAATGTTGCTATGGGGCCCGCAAAATTCTGGCTATGCCCCTGTCTAACACCAAAGCACAGTATGTTTTTATTGTGTTGGGACTTGTCTGCTGTTAGAAGGCGTTCACAAAGAATTTGAACAGCTACACATAGGGAAGAGAAGCAAAAAAAAGCAACTAAGGGGGTGATTCAGAGTTAATCGTAGCTGTGCTAAATGTAGCACAGCTACGATCAGGCACACTGACATGCAGGGGGACGCCCAGCACAGGGCTAGCCTGCCCCATCGCAGAAGTACAAAAGCATCGCACAGCGGCAATGCTTTTGTACTTCAGGAGTAGCTCCCAGTCAGCGCAGCTCCTGCACGCTGCCCGGGAGCTAGTCGTCGCTGCCCGGGTCGCAGCGGCTGTATGTGATGTCACGCAGCCGCTGCGGACCGTGCCCCTTAAATGACGGCTTAACGCCGCCGTCCCGCCCCATCCCGCCCAGCGACTGCCTCTGCCTGTCAATCAGGCAGAGGCGATCGCTAGCCGGAGCGGGAAACCAGCTGAAGGGAGATACCAATGTCCCCTTATCGCCGTGGACCAGGTTGTTAGAATAGGGATAGTTAGGGGCACAGGACTATCCTAATAAGAACTATTCCTTGGATACAGCAATAAACGGAATCCTTTTTGCTAATCTGAACATCGTGGCAAATGAACAAAAGGGCTGTTAACATTTTTAACTAGCCTTTTTTTCTTACAGGTATTGCACAAATAAACAAAGTTACAATACAAGTCCTTTAAGCAACAATTGTTGCAACACATTTTTATATACATAATTACAAGCACTCTGGTTTTTATATTATTAAAGACAGATGTCGGCTGTCTGGCATGCGTCGGCGCACTGCGGCGCCAGTGCATGCGCAGTTCAGGCCTGATCGCTGCTGTGTGAACACGCACAGCACCGATCAGGTCTGAATTAGCCCCTAAGTTTGCACCTGGACAAACCATGCTGTAATGCGGGGTTTGCATACACATTTATTGTTTTTGCATGTAGGGGAAATGCACTGTTAAACAAAACATCATAGACTCTATGGAACACAAAAAACATTTGTTTAAATAGAGACCTCAGGGCACATTCCCTCTTTCTCCACACTGGCAAAAATCATGCTGGATACATACAGTGCTAGGCGATATACTGTATTGGTCGTTTGAGAGAATGGCCAAGATATCACAAGGAGGTCAAGGGGTGTGTACACCCAATATATCTGTGACAGATGTCATTCATAGACATATCATATTGGCTGTGCTGCACAGCTGATGGCCGATATATCAGAATATCTGACTGTGTGTATGGGAGTCCGCCGATCACCCATCAGGGCCGTAACTAAGTGTGGGCAGATGGTGTAATGCACACAGCGCAGTTGCGCTGTGGGCGCACCATCCACATCCACCCTGTCAAAGTCGGAAAAATATCATGCTTCACATTGCCTTGTACTAACCCCAATGCACGTGCCCGCTGCTCGCGCACCGACTCCCCCGTGCGTACGCATCCCCTCAGGTTGCGTAAGGGACGCTCCGACGTCGCCTGCGCACGGAGATGTGTATTTACGGCGGTGTTTGTGAGCGACTAGCGAGCGACTCGATCGCAGCATATTTAACCTTTATAGTGTGTTTTGTAGATATTATTCCCCTTAACAATATCAGCAAGTATGGTAAGTTTAAAACTTCTTGGACCTGAGAGATTCCTCTTTACATGCTAGGAAGGCTCAGACAAAGGTTGGAAGGTAGTGTTTAGTATCCAACTGTAGGGTATTAAAAGGGTATTATGCCTATGATAGTTAGGAAAGATTCGCATATTCCTACGCATAGTTATGCGCAGAAGTAGAAAATAAGATTAATTGTATTCCGAATAAATTACACATAAGTGCAGGGTAGGTGAATGGAATTCAGTCATTTCTTTGGCTTACACCTTTGTTTATGAATAGGACCAGGTTTCTCTCCAGAATAATGAGGACTGAGTTGTCAATTGTCTCAACTGAAGGAGGGGACAGTGGGGTGAACAAAGCCCAGAGACAGAGTTTGTTTGGAAGATCCAAAACAATAGCTTTCCACAATATAACCAGACAAAGAGGAATTTAGAATACTAACAAGTCCTAGCCATCGCCCACTTCTTGAACTAACCAATGATCCCCGGTGCAGTACATGTCCCACCCCATAACCAATGGAAAGAAAGCACACAGTATCTATTGTATTATGTCTTGAGCTAGTGAATAAATATAGCTTGCAATAGGCTTGGTCACACAAGACTCTGCAAGGCTTTCTCATTGATAAGCTGAGGACTGAATTCAGGTTGCGCCGGCGAAGTCATTCCCACGTGTGTAAGTTTCTCTGTGACCATCTTGTTCTCCTTCTGTGTTAGCCATTTACTCTCTCTCTCTCTGTTATTGTTTGCGATTGTGCCGCTATTGTATATTTATGTCTAGTTATTCTGTTTAGAGATTAATGTTAGTTTTGTAGTGTATAAGCTGTTAACTGTACTTTTTCCCTTTTTACTTACTAATATCATCTAGTAAAGGTGTTGGAACCTTAGCAAGGAGTGTGTGTTTTACTAGTTACTATATAGGGTTTCTGAGCGTCTTAATCGCTCCAACAGCTTTCATATGATAAGGGTTAATCAGCGTTACATTGTGGTAATATTACAGTAACAAGGTTTACAGCATAAGCATACCCTTACAGTGTGTTGATAACAAGGCTTTGTGTGTGTAATTCAGTGAGCGTCAGCGCCACTTGTATCCCGCACATGCGGTACAGCGTCCGCTACGCCAATAGCGTAGCATTACGGTACTCGAGCCGCCTATAGCGTACTCGATACTAAGCGTAAGCTGTGAGCGAACGTGCCGCTCGTGCGTCTCGACCATTACGGTACTTCATACGCCAATTGCGTACTGAGTCTGTTACAAATATATAGTGAATGTTATAAGGTAAAGAATAGGCTTTATCAATTGGGGATCTCGTCCAGTTCACCTCATATCCGCAGTCAAGCGAAACCAGGCAGACTTTATCCGTCAGCAAAGGGCGGAAAAGGTAGTATCCCCTGTATCCGTGTTTGTGGTTGGTAATACGGTAGTGCTGATCAGATAAGCATCTGCTTCGCTTGGTTTGTAGGGATGCTGGTGGAATCAGGTTCCAGAAGGTAAGAACGTTAAGCTATTGTCTTTTTAAATCAGATTGGATTGTTATCTGTTTAAGTAGGTTTAAAAGTATTTTTAATCACTCTGCATAGCTTGATAGTTTTATTTTTAACCCAGGCCTAAAATAACTTCAGGGGCTTGCATGGTGATTTTTTTTTCTTTGTGACAAAAGAAGCCGCATGGTCTGTCCTCCATTTTGTGTAACCCTCATGGATGTGGAAGGGGGAGGAGCAGCGGCCATTTTGGGAAGGTCAAAAAAAAATTTCTGAATGGCTGATTTTCAGTTGACTCAGGAATAATCATCCTTTGTAAAAAAAAAAAAAAAAAGAAATCACCATTTATGAGTTTTCAATGCATTTATTTAATCCATATCATAATCAATCATAAATAGTTTAGATAGGGTTTAATGTAAGTTAATAGTAAAATGAATATTTGATTTAAGAGCGATGCGCAGATAGAACAGGGTTTTGGGTTGTTGTTTTTTTGTTTCTTTGCCTCCAGGCTTCTGGGATTCTCTGCTTGTTGTGGGATGGCCATTGAAGTGCAAGTTAACCTGTGTGGCTGGTTTTTTTCCCCAGCAGTAAAGAGACTCACCCTCACACACAGTCAAGGGCACATTCATATGCAAATTAGAGAAGTGAATGGGTCTCATAGATGTAATAGTGATTAGTACATAGATGTAATATTATATGTGTGTGTTTACATTAATGTATGTTATTAGATTAATTTAGAATTGTATTGTATCTGTGTATTTTCACCTATCTACCTTCCTGTTTGCCATTTGCATTTGATAACGTGCTGAGAAAGATTAGTTGCTATTGATAGTTAAAAATAAAATTAATACTTAAGGGAGTAATTATAAAAACACGCACACAGCCTGGCCTAGTTAAAGGTTGATACAGTGGAATCTGTGTGGTGTTCGGTAAATGATTATAGCTAAATATCATTTGCATTGATAGACACGTGTTATTTGTATTACTGCGGACGTGTCTGGCCTGTGTACACGTGTCCCTAACAAAGGGCGGGACAAGCGTACGTGACGCAAGGGCCTACACACGTAGCGTATATTACGCAATGGAGCATACGGGTACGCCCACTTAATACAAATCACACGATAGCATTGTATTAGTAAGGCGATACGGAAGCAACGCGATAATAGCGCAAGTTAATCTCAGTGTCCAAAAATTTTAATCCTTCTCTAGTTGCAACTCCTCTGGGACTAGCCTGTGTTACCTGAGTGAAAAGAATTTTTTGTACAGAAAAAGTAAAGAGTATATGAGGTGAAAGAGTGTGTGTATATATATATATAAGTTTCTCATTTTGGTTGGAACCCCCGGAAATCGAGTTCTCGTGAGGTACATCCGTGAAAGCGATAGCACGTGGTGGCTTGGGAGGCATCCCTTGTTAGTATTGAAATAAGAGCATTAGAAGTACAGCAGACTAGGAAGTCTACTGTAGATACAGACCAGGAGGTCCAGGTACAGCAGACTAGGAAGTTCGCTAGAGATAGAGTAAGTTCCTGACAAGGTAAGGTCAGAGGAAAGAGGCACAACCCCGGGAGGGTTGGTGCAATACCCATATAGGTCATTACGCTCTGGCTGAAAGGAATTCGCAGCCGCAATTATCGATTCCGCTGGTCGTAAGGCGCATAAGTATAGTTACTTATACGCAGTGCGACTGTACCGCATGTAATTGTGTGCATTAGTTTGTTACCTTGATACCCACTAAAAATTTGCTGTGGGATCATAAACGCTATTTGTACATTCTAACGTGATTTGTGTAAAAATTTTTTATTTTAAGGGAGGTTCGCTGATCACTCAGGAATTCTCTAACAACCGATACTTGCTGGGGAAGGGTAGCATACTCCCACGCGCCCCAGTAAATAAGGTTCATAGGGGGCCTAGGTTGGATACGCAGCTCTGTGACAGTGATTGCAGTATTGGCCAACGTGGGCGAGAGTGGGTGGAAGCACTCGGTTGAACTTTCACCGTCGGCTTACCCCGGGCAACTTGGTTTTTGTAAGGGTTCGCTGAAGACCCTGATTTGAAGGTCAGAGGTAGTGAAAGCAACACCTGCAAAGATGGGGGCCAGTTGTTCAGGTAAGGGACGATCAACCCAGGTTCAGGTTGATTTAGTAACCCGGCCAATAGGGTCGGCAAGGTATATCATGTGTGAAAAATACGGATCACACACAGAGGTTTTGTGCAATGAATGGGAAAGAATGACTGTACATGACAAGGAAAAGTTCCCAAGAGTAGGCAGTTTTAGTCCTGAGGTGTTACAAAATTTAAAGAAAAGGATATGTCTAATAACATCTGCAAAACAGAGGATTAGGCATTATGATTGTTTACAGTTATGGCAACGGGAAGGTGAGATACAAGGAGGATTAGCTTACACAGCTGACTCTCACTTTGGTAAGAAAAATATGGCAACAGGAGAACAAATGGCTGCAGAGAATGGCACACTGGTATATGATAATTGTGCACTTAGCAACTGTATTAATAATGATAAGAATAAATGTAATAATAATAGAAGTAAAACTGATAAATGTACAAATTCTAACCCGTGCAAGTTGCACCCCATGTTAAACTTCCCTCAGGATTACAAGCAAGAAAGTGAGACCAGCACGATGTCGGCACCTTTTCCAGCAGCCATCATACAAGACATCCAGGTGGACACGGCCCAATCGGTAAAGGCAGTAGTCAAACCCCCTAACGGAGGGTCAGGTGAGGTCGTGTCCACAGGTAAGTACGGTATTGTATGTCATACACAGACAAATGCACCTTATAAAGTAGTAGTTTATGTATTAATGGATGATTTAAAGGAAGTATTGAGGACGAGGGTACAGACCACCCAACCATGTTGGCGAGGTTTGTCGGTGGCTACTTTGAGAGAGGCCGCTATTGATCATGATCGGAACATCACGAGACACAGGGAGTCAAAGGAGGGTAAGAAGCCCCAGACCCCTGTGGGTAAGTCGAATGTGATAAGATGTTATAGCTGCCAGAAAAAAGGTAATTATGCACGAGATTGTATGTTTAAAGATCTACAGAAGGTATATCAACCCCCTAAACAACAACATAACCGTGGTATCCAAGGAATCAGGGAAGCACAGGGAGAGCGGTAAATGGTGATGAGCATCCAAACACTAGAGGAGGCATCAAATCGACCGAAACCCCAGGCCACTGGCACATGGAGGAAGCCAAGGATTTGTTAACTTTGTAAAAGAGAAGGGCATTATGCCAGCAACTGTAACAGCCCACATAAAGTCAGACCCCCTAGACAAGAACACGAGCAAAGTCATGACACACGAAATTGTAATCAGGTACCATATATGTAAAACTTTGAGCTACACCTATAATTTGCAACCAGGATAGTTGGTCATTAGCCTTGATAGTAAGCCTGAGGTTACAGTCAATGTAATTGGGAGGTCATTCCTTGAAGACACAGGGACGGCCGGGTAAGCTTTGTAATTTATCTGTAAATGTTTCTTTTTCCCATCTCTGACGTTCACCACGACAGCTCCAACGTCACATGACTACTTGGTCTTTTCAGAGGTCTACCCAACCCCAGTATGTCCTACCAGCATCGTTGTGTCCTGGCCAGGCACAAAAGGGTGGAGTGTGGAAATACTGGTGGGGGAGACTGTGCAAAGATACCAATGGATGTGTTGATGTGACAGCCTGATGGTGAACGGAAGATCTGACAATGTTTTTTTTTTTTTTTTTTTGTGTCTTATGTAACATATATATATTGTTCTCTCTCTCTTTAGTTTTTTTCTCATGTTTTCATGCTTTACAGATGGTATGTCACACATCAGTTAGACAAATGGTAATGCAAGATTTATTCTCCTTACAGAAAGATCGCTGAGTCGGAAAGAATATTGCATCACCGGAATGTTCGTTTGGAAGACTGAGAGACAGCACCTTTGAGATGACGACAGAGCAAGAAGAACAACAAGACTAGAAGACAAGAAAAAAAAATCATCGTAACATTTTTTTCTTTCCCCTCAATTATTTTCTGTACCCCCATTACAAATTTCTCTTTCTCCTCCTGTAAGATGGACTCGCCCCAAGAGACTGCAGTCCGTGTTTTCCTGTTGACCCTGTTGTTGACCAGAGCAGTCTGTTTCGGTGAGAGTACCAGTGAGGTCGAGAAAGGATCTGGAATGGGTTCTGATGATCAGGATGGATTTGTAGAATTCCAATAGCAACATAATCACCGAGCAAAGGCGAGTACCAGAAAACGATTTAGTAGCCATGTTATTGATAGACATTGTGAAGGATTGTTAGCTGAAGAGAACTGCATCTGTAGGCATTGTGACAGTATAGTTGAGGATGGGTGCATCAAGAAATGTCAGTCCAGTTTTAATATCCACATGGACCGGCATCCATTGAGTGACTATCACTCCTTAGTGGGTAAAGTGTTAAACCAGACAGACTGTTGGGTGTGCTCTCAAGTACCTCAAGGTCATAACAAATCAGGACTAGTACCATTCCCTTTAACGACAGGAGAGGTACTTGAGTTAAGTGGTGGGAGGCCGGTGGACAAGAGGTTTAATATCTCTAGTCCTCCTAGTTTGAAGCTCCACCAATATCATGTAGATAGGTCCTTAGTATGCTTTAACATTTCCAATCCCCGAAAGCCGGGAAATTGGGAAGTGTCATGGAACAACCAAACCATGACATTCTCACACAGAGCCAACAGAATGCCCCTAGACTCAGAACTTATACGCCAAATAGCCAACAGTGGAAAATATTTCCAGTATAGGTACACCCTAGGAAATAGGATCATGCGAGTTGGAGAAGTATCACCAGGATACTGTGCACATGTCATACAGCCTGATACTTGTACAAGACAAATGAGAGAGTTAGGGATAGGACTGTTTTCATGGAAGGTTTGTAACATGGTTATGTCATACTCCGTCCCATATGTTCTCCCCGATGATGCATATTTCATATGCGGGAGGAAGGCGTATAAGTGGCTTGCCCCAAACTCAGAGGGATTGTGTTACATTGGAAAAGTACTGCCTGAAGTAATGACTGTATCCCATAACAAAATGAAAGACATTCACTGCGGTGCCCAAGCTCCTTATACTCACACTCATTACGAGCACGTCGTTAAAAGGCACCTGATAGAGAGGACAGAGCATCCGGCCTCTGATCTGATCCATGAATCCACCGGGATTCAATTCCTACTCGCGTTAGATATCACTCGTACCGCCAGAGGAGTTATAAACTTTAGGTATATATCTGCGCTAGCGAACCTGTTAGACAATATCACCGAAATGTATGACGACACGTTCAGGTATACTGGGAGAGAGCTACAAGCCTACAAAACAGAGCTGGTTCAGCATAGGATGATTCTCAATTACCTCACAGCAGTGACAGGTGGGTATTGTGTTACACTAGCAACTCAGTATGGTGTAAAGTGCTGCACGTATATTACAAACAGCACTGAGGACCCGGCCGAGGTCATAGACCAAAAGATGGATGACATTTTGCAATTGAAGTGGGAGTTCCGAAGGAGACACAACCTTACACTCGCTGCAGTGGGTAATGAGCTGACCAGCTGGGTGTCATGGTTGAACCCACGAAATTGGTTCTCTGGTTTAGGAGAATGGGCCCAAGGCATTATCATGGATGTAGGGAAATTTCTCTTGTGTATTCTGGGAGTCGTCATATTGATTGGTCTGATATTTAGATGCGTTCGGACTTTAATGAAGTGTAAACATAGTACCAGAGTGATGAGTCTGAGGAGCAAGGACACTGTAATACCAATTGGTTTAATTTACGACCCAACGATAGAGACAATGTTGTGATGAAAATGTGATTCCACAGTCCGTTTCTTTCACCCGTTTCTCCTTTGTTTTCCTCCGAGGTACAAGGACATCCACTTGGAAGAAGAATTTGACAACCTCTTTTATACAGACCATTGATGAACTGTGTCACAGACACCCAATACTTTTAGTGACTTTAACTATCTACTGGGAACCCAATACTTTAGATACTGTAATTTTATGGACACTGGAAAAGCTTTTGTTCACCACTTACAGCAAAAGCACCGCGAGACATCAGACAACATGTACATCAGACAAGACATCAATAAGACCCCAATCGGCGACTGTCTACTAAAACTCACATAGTTATATGACTGCATTTATAACACTTGTTTCTTATCCTCATCTCTACAACCTCCAGGTAGTATCCCACATAGTTGACAGGTGATTCTCACATACTAGCATCCACATACTCTCCCCCTTCATGTATCATCAACTAATGTGCACCCCATTTGTTGTAACCAAAAGCCGAAAAGAGCTCGGTAGAGTTTGACAGCCCATCCATAGACCCTTGATACGGGATAAGAAGGATTCTAATGTATACTTCGCAATACCTCGAAGCTTGATTTAGAACACGTACGGCACGATGATACATGACCCCTCAGACATGGATTCATACACACATGCTTTTACTATCTCACTAGGACATATCTTTCCCACCTTCTCCTCTCCTCCCTTTACCCAATCATAAAAAAGTATTTACATGATGACATATATTTTTCTGTTTGAATTGTTTAGGAAGTGGCAGTTATTGGTGACTGCCAAAGGGTGGACTGTCAAAGTCGGAAAAATATCATGCTTCACATTGCCTTGTACTAACCCCAATGCACGTGCCCGCTGCTCGCGCACCGACTCCCCCATGCGTACGCATCCCCTCAGGTTGCGTAAGGGACGCTCCCGACGTCGCCTGCGCACGGAGATGTGTATTTACGGCGGTGTTTGTGAGCGACTAGCGAGCGACTCGATCGCAGCATATTTAACCTTTATAGTGTGTTTTGTAGATATTATTCCCCTTAACAATATCAGCAAGTATGGTAAGTTTAAAACTTCTTGGACCTGAGAGATTCCTCTTTACATGCTAGGAAGGCTCAGACAAAGGTTGGAAGGTAGTGTTTAGTATCCAACTGTAGGGTATTAAAAGGGTATTATGCCTATGATAGTTAGGAAAGATTCGCATATTCCTACGCATAGTTATGCGCAGAAGTAGAAAATAAGATTAATTGTATTCCGAATAAATTACACATGCAAAAAAAAGCAACTAAGGGAGTGATTCAGAGTTGATCGTAGCTGTGCTAAATGTAGCACAGCTATGATCAGGCACACTGACATGCAGGGGGACGCCCAGCACAGGGCTAGCCTGCCCCATCGCAGAAGTACAAAAGCATCGCACAGCGGCAATGCTTTTGTACTTCAGGAGTAGCTCCCAGTCAGCGCAGCTCCTGCACGCTGCCCGGGAGCTAGTCGTCGCTGCCCGGGTCGCAGCGGCTGTATGTGATGTCATGCAGCCGCTGCGGACCGTGCCCCTTAAATGACGGCTTAACGCCGCCGTCCCGCCCCATCCCGCCCAGCGACCGCCTCTGCGGGAAACCAGCTGAAGGGAGATACCAATGTCCCCTTATCGCCGTGGACCAGGTTGGTAGAATAGGGATAGTTAGGGGCACAGGACTACCCTAATAAGAACTATTCCTTGGATACAGCAATAAACGGAACCCTTTTTGCTAATCTGAACATCGTGGCAAATGAACAAAAGGGCTGTTAACATTTTTAACTAACCTTTTTTTCTTACAGGTATTGCACAAATAAACAAGGTTACAATACAAGTCCTTTAAGCAACAATTGTTGCAACACATTTTTATATACATAATTACAAGCACTCTGGTTTTTATATTATTAAAGACAGATGTCGGCTGTCTGGCATGCGTCGGCGCACTGCGGCGCCAGTGCATGCGCAGTTCAGGCCTGATCGCTGCTGTGTGAACATGCACAGCACCAATCAGGTCTGAATTAGCCCCTAAGTTTGCACCTGGACAAACCATGCTGTAATGCGGGGTTTGCATACACATTTATTGTTTTTGCATGCAGGGGAAATGCACTGTTAAACAAAACATCATAGACTCTATGGAACACAAAAAACATTTGTTTAAATAGAGACCTCAGGGCACATTCCCTCTTTCTCCACACTGGCAAAAACCATGCTGGATACATACAGTGCTAGGCGATATACTGTATTGGTCGTTTGAGAGAATGGCCAAGATATCACAAGGAGGTCAAGGGGTGTGTACACCCAATATATCTGTGACAGATGTCATTCATAGACATATCATATTGGCTGTGCTGCACAGCTGATGGCCGATATATCAGAATATCTGACTGTGTGTATGGGAGTCCGCCGATCACCCATCAGGGCCGTAACTAGGTGTGGGCAGATGGTGTAATGCACACAGCGCAGTTGCGCTGTGGGCGCACCATCCACATCCACCCCGACTGGTCCTCACCAGCTGCTGCGCTCCCTGCTATAATATATAATAGTAGTGTTTGCCCGGCTCCGTCTATGCAGGACATATTGCTGCTGGTATATTATAGCCGGCAGCACTGGGCAGTGTCTGTGTCTCCGTGTGCTCCGGCCTGCTCCCCCTGCTCCTTGCCTACAGCACCATGCAGTGCAGGCAGGGGATGTGCCTCCTTACAGCCGGGAGCCGTACAGCGAATGCCGGAAGCCAGTTGGACTGTGGACGGAGTTTGAGCAGACTGGTGGCAGCAACTGCGCCGGGTCTGTACCACCGTTACCCACACAGGGACATCCCCCCACCGCAGCAATGACCACCTGTACGTCCAGTAAGAGGACGCCAACGGGTGAGTGCTCACTGCCTGCCTAATGTGTAAAATGGGGAGTCTGCTGCTGTAATGTGTAAAAAAGGGGACTCTGCCTGTCGTAGCGTGTAAAATGGGGACTCTGCTACTGTAATGTGTAAAAAAGGGGACTCTGCCTGCTGTAGCGTGTAAAATGGGGACTCTGCTGCTTTAATGTGTGAAATGGGGACTCTGCTGCCTAATGTGTAAAAGTGAGCTCGGCCTGTCGTACTATGTAAAAGGGTGCTCTGCCTGCCGCACTGTGTAAAAGGGAGCTCTGCCTGCCGCACTGTGTAAAAGGGAGCTCTGCCTGCTGTAATGTGTAAAAAGGGGTTTCTACCTGTCGTACTGTGTAAAAGAGAGCACTGCCTGTCGTACTGTGTAAAAGGGGATTCTACCTGCCGTACTGTGTAAAAGGGAGCTCAGCCTGCCATACTGTGTAAAAGGAGGCTCTGCCTGCCGTACTGTGTAAAAGGGAGCTCTGACTGCCGTAATGTGTAAAAAGGGGGACTCTGCTGCTGTAATGTGTAAAAAGGGGGACTCTGCTGCTGTAATGTGTAAAAAGGGGGCTCTGCCTGCCTAATGTGTAAAAAGGGGTTTCTACCTGCCGTAATGTGTAAAAAGGGGGACTCTACCTGCCGTAATGTGTAAAAGGGATCTCTGCCTGCCGTAATGTGTAAAAGGGAGTCTGTCTGGCCAATGTGTGAAAGGGGGACTCTGCTGCCTTAATGTTTAAAAAGGGGACTCTGCTGCTGTAATGTGTAAAAAGAGGTTTCTACCTGTCGTACTGTGTAAAAGAGAGCACTGCCTGTCGTACTGTGTAAAAGGGGTATCTACCTGCCGTACTGTGTAAAAGGGAGCTCAGCCTGCCATACTGTGTAAAAGGGGGCTCTGCCTGCCGTACTGTGTAAAAGGGAACTCTGCCTGCCATAATGTGTAAAAAGGGGGACTCTGCTGCTGTAATGTGTAAAAAGGGGGCTCTGCCTGCCTAATGTGTAAAAAGGGGTTTCTACCTGCCGTAATGTGTAAAAAGGGGGACTCTACCTGCCGTAATGTGTAAAAGGGAGCTCTGCCTGCCGTAATGTGTAAAAGGGAGCTCTGTCTGGCCAATGTGTGAAAGGGGGACTCTGCTGCCGTAATGTTTAAAAAGGGGACTCTGCTGCTGTAATGTGTAAAAAGAGGTTTCTACCTGTCGTACTGTGTAAAAGAGAGCACTGCCTGTCGTACTGTGTAAAAGGGGATTCTACCTGCCGTACTGTGTAAAAGGGAGCTCAGCCTGCCATACTGTGTAAAAGGGGGCTCTGCCTACCGTACTGTGTAAAAGGGAACTCTGCCTGGCGTAATGTGTAAAAAGGGGGACTCTGCTGCTGTAATGTGTAAAAAGGGGTTTCTACCCGCTGTAATGTGTAAAAAGGGGGACTCTTCCTGCCGTAGTGTGTAAAAGGGAGCTCTGCCTGCCGCAATGTGTAAAAGGGAGCTCTGTCTGGCCAATGTGTAAAAAGGGGACTCTGCTGCTTTAATATGTAAAAAGGAGCTCTGCCTGCCATAATGTGTAAAAGGGAGCTCTGCGGCCATGCCCCTTCCCCATGAAGCCACGCACCTATATTTTTGGCGCGCGACTACAGTGCACACTGGCCCTGTTTTGTATATGGGGGGGGCACCAATGCTGTTTCTTGCACACAGCGCTAAAATGTCTAGTTACGGCACTGCCACCCATACACTTGCTGCAGGGTCTGATGTCCCAGCTTGGTTGGTACATTCAAATGTCTGCCTAGCTGTGACGTCAGGCTGCACCGAGGAATAAGGTTAGTGACAGGTAGGCAGTGTTTAGGGGTGGTAACAGGGAGTGGTTGGGTAAACGCAGGCTGGCCACGGCTGTTCAGACAGAGCTTTCTGGGCATGTATAAATTAGCAGTTGCGATATAACTTGTTACTGGGGAGCTCTCTGCGTCATGGAGAGCAGCTCAGCCTGCACGTCTTCAGAGGCACTCATAATCTGTGACATGACCCGATATGTGACGATGGTACTGGTGTATCAGCAATACGCCATCGGACCAAAATTATGCAATAGCAGTGGGCGTCCCTATGCTCAAGTTAGCTTCTGCCCATATTAGCATATAATCGCAACTGTGCACGGCAAAAGATAGCAATAGCAGTAGCTAGAACAACCGCATCTGAATTAGGCCCATAGAGCGACCTATCGGTAAGTGTATATGCTTACCTGCATCGGCCGCACTGTTGGCGCAACAGCAATTCCACTGTCAAGTCGACAAGGTGTGTACTCAGCTTTAGGCTCCTTCAAGAAATGCTGGTGTTGAATTACAGACTCTAATGGGCCCTACACACAAAACGATTGGCCACTGAGGTGCCAGACGGCCAATACGGCCAACGGTCGACCCGGTAGCAGCGGGGGGGGGGGGGAAGTATGATGGGGGAGTGAAGTTTCTTCACTCCCCCCGTCACCCGGCCCCATAGCCCTGCATGCTAATATGGACGATATTGTCCATATTGGATTGCAGGCATAGGCAAGCCAGCACCAACGATGAACGAGTGCGGGGCCGTGCATCGTTCATCGTTGGTGCATACACACTGAAAGATATGAACAATATCTGGTTCATTAATGAACGAGAACGTTCATATCTTTCAGTTATATGTAAATAGACACAGGTGGGGTTTAGCAGCAGTGTAGTATATTAATATAGTTTAAGAATGTAGCATAATTGTATTTTATTGTTTTGACGGGATGCAGTCAATTTACCTACAATCAAAATCCCGACAAGGTCAAAATACCGACATTTAAAATGTCGACAGGTCAAAAAATAAACATGAATTTTTCATGATTTTTCATTGAAACTGACTTGTCCATACTTTATCATCCCAGTGGACTTGGAGGGGGGAATAAAATAGTGAGCTAAGCGCAGCGAAGCCGTGACCCATCCGAGGGGACGCGGCACACTTATACAGCGTCCATGTTGACCTATGTCGACATACACTCACAAAAACAATAAAACTCGTGTCGACTTTTTACTTGTCGACATTTTAAATCTTGGTATTTTGACCTTGTCTGGATTTCAGCCTTGTCGGGATTTTGGCTATCTGTCAATTGTTGTTGGTATTTTGACTGCCGAGATTTTGATCGTATGTATTTCATACTAAACCCGTTTTGACATATGGGGGTAATTCTGAGTTGATCGCAGCAGGATTTTTGTTAGCAGTTGGGCAAAACCATGTGCACTGCAGGGGAGGCAGATATAACATATGCAGAGAGAGTTAGATTTGGGTGTAGTGTGTTCAATCTGCAATCTAAATTGCAGTGTAAAAATAAAGCAGCCAGTATTTACCCTGCACAGAAACAAAATAACCCACCCAAATCTAACTCTCTTTGCACATGTTATATCTGCCTCCCCTGCAGGGCACATGGTTTTGCCCAACTGCTAACAAAAATCCTGCTGCAATCAACTCAGAATTACCCCCTATGTCTTAGGGAAATTGGCTAGCTGCACAAAAAGCCTAAAAGAAGTTAGTTCCCATCTGAAGACCCCTTAGCTCCTGTCTTACTTATAAAAGGCCTTATCTGGAGATACAAAAAAAAAATTGGTTGTCAGATAAACAATTTCTGTAATTTTGGAAAATGAAAATATAACACCTGGACCTATCAGCTTGCTGGCTATGAGGAGCCCAGACTGCAACCATGATCTAACTGTGTTTGGATAAAATCCTACAAGAAAAGTCACGATTTAACTCCAGTGGTGTAATAGGCATAATGTAAGATAAAACATGTAAATATTCTCCAGTTCTTCCAACAACGTACAGTAAAGTGGGTTCTGTCGTTGGGTTTTAGGCAAATGGTAATTTAGGGTTATCACTAAAGGAAAGACTACTGATTGGATTGCAATACAAACCCATTTTTTGGCCAAATTCAGGATAAACTATTTCAAAATTTGAGACAATTGTACCACTAATAATAAACAGAGACAAGAGGCAGGTGTAGATCTCCACTCAATTTTCTCTAAAACTAGATATTCTCTGTGTATCTGACCCTTTCCCTCACCATGTTTGGCCTTTGCTCTTGTTGCCTTTGATTTTGGATAGCAATGGGGAAAAGCTCATTTAAAATAATTGGGATATACTGTATATTTAGCTATTGTAAACATTAAGCAAAAGCTTGGCGTAGACTTTCCATGAGAATTTATGGAGGAGTATAGTGGCGCACCGTGGGGGGGATTTCTGAATACCCAGAACCCCCCACCCTGATGGACCAAGTTTTTTGGGGTGGACAGAGGCAGCAGAGCTCTGCACCCATTGCCCGGGCTGCTCCACTGGCCGAGAGGTAGGCAAGGCGGACATTTAGCAGAGACAGGGGCTGCAGGATTTCGGCATTCGCGGCATTGGCGGAAGATAGCAGGCACCAGCAGTGGGAGCTGCGGGACCACAGCAGTGAAGACAGCAACATGGGAGACAGGCACCATCAGCAGCTGGAGCTGCGGGACCTCGGCAGCAGTGGCAGGCGGCGGGGAAGGCAGGCACTGACAGCGGTGGGAGCGCAGATGCCTAAGGGTGCATATATTTTTATATAATGCGAGTATGTATAATATAATTATACAGAGAGAGAGAGAAAGTAGCTATCGCTTAGTGTATCAATTACAAATACTGACTGAAAAGTCCTGGGAGTGCTGCCAGTAATGTATCTATCTCTCTATCTATCTATCTAGATATATGTACATAAATAAGCGCATATATATATATATATATATATATATATATACATATATATATATATATATATAGTTATTATTACCAGTTATTTATATAGCGCACACATATTCCGCAGCGCTTTACAGAGAGAATATTTGGTCGTTCACATCAGTCCCTGCCACAATGAGGCTTACAATCTATATTCCCTATCACAGGAGTGGCCAACCAGTCAGAGACAAAGAGCCAAAAAATCTTGTTAGGTACAACAAAGAATCGCGTGTGCAAAAATGGCGTGTGACCTTGTGCCTGCTAGGCCACACCCTATGGTATAAAATACAATAAAAATGCCAGATTCACATAAAATACATTTTAAAGCCAGAATCAACATGAAATACATTGAAAAAGACACTTCCACATAAAATAATAAAAAAATCCAGATCCACATAAAATATATTGAAAAAGCCATATTCACATAATACACTTCAGCTCTTCCATGTGTCACTCCAGCCAGGTCCCCGATGTGTCAATGTGTCACTCCAGCCAGCACCCTCCTGTGTCACACCAGTCAGCTCTCCATTGTGTCTCTCCTGCCAGGATTCTCCTTTGTCACTCCCGCCAGCACCCTCCTGTGTCACTCTAGCCAGCACCCTCCTGTATCACTCCAGTCAGCTCCCCCATTATGTCTCTCCTGGCAGGATCCTTCTGTGTCACTCCAGCCAACTCCCCATTGTGTCACTCCAGCCCACGCTCATATGTCACTACAGCCCAGTATCTGGCTCCCCAGTGTTCAGTCGTGGTGGTGCTGCTGTGTGTCTGGTTGGAGTGCACCAGTTTCCAGGATCTGTTGTGGTCAGGTGACTGAGTGTTGGGAGCCACATTTGAATAAAGAAAGAGCCGCATGTGGTTCAAGAGCCACAGGTTGGCCACGGCTGCACTCAGAGCCGGCCATAGGCATAGGCAAACTAGGCAATTGCCTAGGGCATTTGATATGCCTAGGGGCATCAGCAGCTTCTGCTGATTAAAATTATATGCGACATACCTATATTCTGTGTGTGGTAATTCTTATGCAGATACAGCCACAGTCTCACACAATATATAGGCATGCTGCATATCATTTTAATCAGCAGAATCTGCTTGTGCATCCTAGCCACATAGCAATGCAAATAAGATGCATTTTCATAAAAAAAGGTGCCCGGCATTAGCATTGAGGCAAGATTTATGAGGACACATCTGTATCCAAGCAGAGGCAGAGGTCACACTGTTAGTGGCAGTGTGAGTGCTGTGTGCATGTGAGTGGGTTGGTTGTGCAGTAGTGTTCGGAATATGTGTAAGGAGCATTATGTGTGTCATGTAAAAATGCATTAATAATGTGCAACATATGTGTAAGGGGCACTATGTGTGTCATTATGTGTATAAGGGCATTAGTAATGTGCGGCATATGTGTAACAGGGTACTACTGTATGTGTGTCATTATGTGTATAGGGGCACTAATAATGTGCAGCATATATGTAAGGGACATTATGTGTAAAAGGGCATTAATAAAGGTTGTCATAATGTGTAAGACGCATTATGTTTATAAGGACATTAATAATGTGTAAGGGGCATTACTGTGTGGAATTATGTATATAAATGCATTACTAATGTGTGGCATTATGTGTATAAGGTGCTCTACTATGTGGCGTTGCGTATAGAAAGGGCATTACTGTGTTGTCTAATATGAATAAAGAGCAATAGGGTGTGGTGTAATGTAAATAAGGAGCAATTCAGTGTGATGTAATGTGAATAAGGGGCTCTACTGTGAGGAGTAATGTTTATAAGGTAAAGTAATACTACTGTGGAATGTAATATGAATTATGGACACTATCGCATGATCAAATGTGAGTAAAGTTGCAGTACTGTGTGGCGTAATTGGAATTGGAGTTACTATTGTGTGACCATGCCCCTTGCCAGCAAAAACACACCCCTTTTTGGGCTGTGCGCCAAATGTGCGAACTGTTCCTATTTAAAATATAGGGGGTACAAACACCAAAATAAGGACTGCTATAGATGAGGGGTGATGGTGCTGGGAAAGAGGTGCAAGGTCAGAGGCGGAACCAGCAGTGGTGCTAGGGGGCACCAGCCAAAATCTTGCCTAGGGCATCATATTGGTTAGGGCCGGCTCTGGCTGCCCTACCACATGTACACGCACACACATTAAGTACACGCACACACATTAACACTAGGGTTAATTTTTGTTTGGAGCCAATTAACCTACCAGTATATTTTTGGATTGTGCGAGGAAACCAGAGTACCCAGAGGAAACTCACGCAAGTACGGGGAGAATAAATACAAACTCCATACAGTGAGATTCATGGTGGTAATCGAACCCATGACCTAAGTGCTATGAGGCAGTAATGCTAACTATTACACCATCCGTACTGCCCGTATGTACACCATCCGTACTGCCCATATATATGTATATCTATATATATATATAATAAAATAATACGTTCATCATACTGGCATTGGGATGCCGGCAGTCAGAATATGGACACCGGGGTCTCAACATGGACCAAAATGCTGGCGCCAATACCCCGACTGCTGGCATCCCGAACGTAAGTATGCCAGGGCACCTTAGTGTCAGGCGGGGTGGGGGTTAGGTTTAGGCAGCAGCAGGGAGGGTTAGGGTTAGGCTGCGTGGGTTGGGGGGATTGGGGGTTAGGGTCAGGATGCAGGAAGGGAGGGTTAGGGGGTTAGGATACATAGCACGTAGGTGTCGAGATCTTGACTGCTGGCATCCCGATACTATCCCAGAACACCCACACATACCTATATATATATATACACGTGTGTGTGTGTGTGTGTGTGTGTGTGTGTGTGTGTGTGTGTGTGTGTGTGTGTGTGTGTGTACATACGTGTGTGTGAGTATATACATATAGATATATCTCACATACTGTATCTGGAGTGGAAACCCCCTTTAGAAATCCTGCGTTTGCACCTGGAGTAGTTACATTAAGAATAATTGAGTAATTGAATTTGAAGTGTAAAAGGTGTCCCAAATTTTGAAACTTGGACTTCAGCTTGGGGAGAAAAATCATTTGATTTGAGAGAAGAACTATCAATTCATCAACAAATAAATTCAATTTGTATTCATGCTCTCCCAATCTAAACCAACAGATATTTGGATTTGCTCAGATTTTTCTTGCCAATGCCTCCATTCAAAGGACAAAAATAAAGAAGGACAAATGACACATCTGCGTCATACTGTTAATTATATGTATGTATATATATACATACATATTAATTATATGTATATATATATATATATTGTAGCAGGATACTTGCTAGAATGTGCTCTGCTACAAAAATCCACCAACGACCGACTCCAGGCATGTGCAAAAACAACAAATACCTTTTATTCAGGTAGCTCAAAAACAAAGATATACATAAACAAAGATCACTGTCTTTAGTATAAACTACCAGGGAGGTTAGGCCCTGCCTCACTCCCTCTTACTAAATAAGGAACCCTTCAGGTCCCGGCATCCTGACACTAGTGCCCCAGTCATCCGGATCCCACTGTCCCTAGCAGGCCTATCACCTGGACACTAACTGCCTTCAGGAGCCCTGACTCATGGGAGAGACTCTGCTTTAAACCCAGCACCCAGGTGCTGGCTGATGAAGCAAATTCTTAGGCTAAAGAGCCTATAAGACCTGGTCTGGGCCAATTGGATGGGAACCCGGTCCATTCACACTTCCCATCCACCCCCAGGACCCTGTTTGTAGCTTACAGGTGGCAAAGTACCTCTCCTGCCACATACCCTTTCCCTTAGCTTTTCCTGGCTCAGAAAAGCGGCATGTGACATTGGCAAGGTTTCACATTTGCCAATTATTTTGGGCTAACAAGTCTTTGGGACATAACTTGGGACCATACACCTGGGTCCCAAGTTCCTCTCCCAAATATACGTCCGAGGCCCTTTTAACTGGCCTTGGAATCTATTTTTCCATTAAAGGTTGGTAGCACCAACTACACTGTGCCACCTTTCCTTTCCCTCCACTTTGGCATAGTGGCCAAAATGGTCATTTTATTGGACAACTTCCCGTTGCCCACTAAACCTCCTCTTCACCTTTCCACCTTTAGGGATGTTTCCCTTATCGGGCTCGGATTTACTGGCTACTGAGGAAGTTGCTTCATTCTTGTCTGGGTGTTTGTGACACCTGACCTTAACCAACTCTGGACTGGGGAAGGTTTTTAAGTTCACTCTGGGCTTAGTAGTCTCCTTGGCTCTCACTGGTCTTGGCCTATATGGACAATTCCACCTTTTATGGCCCAGCTCTTGGCACCGGTAACACCTAGTATCTGCCCTGACTTTAATTGTTCTGAGGTCATGGTCCAACTTTGCCCCACCCTTTCCCTCAGAGTGAGGCACTGGTCCCGAGTCTCAGAAAGTCCTTTAATTTGTTGAACTTTTAGTGCTTCCTTCAGTCTTTCTAGCTTTGATAACATTTCCTTCATTAACGTGACTGCTTCGTCCTCCGAACTCCCATCTTTGACCCTAGTCACTGACTCCTGCCGTTCTATGACTGGCACATAACCCATTTTGAGCCTCTTGTCAAGGTTTCTTATTCGACTCCATAGTTTAGTAATCTCCTTCACTGTTTCTTTTAGCTGGCTGTTACTTAGGGCCAGCTTTTGGAACTCTCCCCTCAAGTTTTTCAGCTCTCGTGTCTCATATAGGGAACTTTCCCTGGGTAGAGCAACCACAGAAATGGAACTCTGCACCGCTCCCTCTGAGACAGGTTCTTGCTCCTTACTTAGTGTGTCCTTTATGAACTGTCCCAGTTCAGCAATTGGATCTTGAGCCTCTCGTGGTAGATCATGCCAGGGTGCAACAACCCCAAGATCGAAATCTTGCACCTTATCCTTCTCATATATGAGGGGAACCCCTTCAGAAGCAGGTTCCTGGATGACTTCGGAAGTGGACTCCTGTATTGCAACTAGCTTAGCCATAACTAGCTCACATAGGTGAGACACCTCCAAAGGTACGGTCTTTGTCTGTGATTCATCAGAGAAAGTCTCACATGTGCACTGGATTTCCAGAACCGGGGGCTTCTGAACCTGTGATGTCCCTTCTGTGATTGACTTCTTAACGTACAATCTCCAGCTCAGATAATACTTCCTGTTCTAGGATGGGCTCTTGAGTAGTCATCAAATTGCCATCTGTCCAGGTAGATTCCTGGGGTTCATCATTCTGCCACAGATCCAGCAGATTAGAGGATTCTTGTTTTGGAGGTGGATGATCACTTGACATCAAGTAAACCTCTCCCAGCTCCATTACCACTTCCTCCTCACTCCCTGTCAACTGAGGAGCAGCCGGGAATCCCACATCCTCATCTCGTGTCTCCATAAATACATCTTCTGTGAGTCCCTGTGGCTGCCATGTTCCATCTTGAACAGGTTCCACAGAACTCAGGGCTTTGTTCCACTCTTCACCCAAGCTACTACGACATTCTTTTCCCGGAGAATGAGGTGGTCCTGCTTCGGAGGCACTTCTCACTGCCGTCCTAGGGATTAACAACAAAACACTGCCATCTGATGTGGCTCTCTCTTGCTGCTTGCAAAATTCCAGTGAATTTTCTGTTTGCTGGGCAATAAAGGCTGCAGCTTCCTCCATGCTCTGGAACGGCAATACCAACTGAATGGACATTGGTGCCTGTAAATGCTCTATCTCTGAGGAAGGGCCCTCATTTCCACTTTCCAGGCAGATGGCCTAACTAGTGGCATAGCAGGGAGCCTTCCGGGCCTTAGGCACTGGCAGCACTGGCTCAACTTTCCTGTTCCTTCTGGCTGGAACAGGGAATCCAGTATAGCCGGGTTCCAATACAGTATGGTACCATTCTTCCGCAGCCTGCACCACCGTTGGCATCATTTCCCCCGGAGATGGCATCTCCACTTCAGCTGATAATGTCTCTGACCCAACCTTCGGCATAACGTCTTCAGCAATTGGTATAGCTATGCCTGTCTCTGAACTGAAACTAGGCATAGCCAATGGTTTTAGCTGAGAAACCTCTTCCTGAAGCTCTGCCCAGTCTTGCGACAGAGCCTTATTGGCCAGTTCCAGACTTCCATCCCGTGTCTGGTCACAGGAGATTTTCTCTAATAGTCCATGGCTATGTACTACAAAGTTTTCAGATCTGGGTTTAGCCTTTGCCAAGTTTTTCTGCAACTCTGACACCTGGCCTGAGAGCTTGGCAATCTCTTTTCTACTCTTTCCCAATTTGGTCAGAGAGTCAGACAAAAGAGATTCCTTCTTCTCCAGCTTTTGTGTTAAGGTGTTCACCTGCTCTTGAAGAAAACCACATTTTCCCTTAAGCTCTTCTAGCTCCTGGTCCTTTAATTGGACATTATTTTCAAGGTCACTTATCGTGTGACACCAAAAAAAAGGTTTCATGCTAAAATCTTCCCCAAGATCTGGATTACTCCCCAATAAGCTTTCTACTTCACTCTCCAACTGTGGGGCTTTAATAGGGCCACATAAGTTCCTGACCTGAGGTGTTAGAGCCGTCACCACTTTTGTTTTTTTAGCATGAATTCTCTTTTTGTTACTCATTTGAAGAGACAGTTCAGAATATGCTGTATATCTGAAAATCTTTATTCACCCTGTTACCTTTGAAACCTGTAAGTGAAAGGGAAAATAAAAATTCCTTTTTTTTTTTTTAGCACAGATTAAGCTTTTAGCAAAGCACTGAAGTGTAGCATGTACATAGTGGTCCCAAATACCTTACACTGGTAGTGTAAATAAATAACTTCTCCCTTCAGGCTCTTAAAACTATGGGATTGCTGGGACACATGGTGCCACAAAATTTCTCTATTTAAATAGAACCACATTTATAAAAGGATTCAACTGCTTGATTGGTCTTAAATGAGCTAATTAACAGGGACACCAGACTCCCATTACCAGATCTTGCAGGCACAGGTAAATATAAGCTTGGAAAAGAAATTCAGTCATAAATTATCAGCTGCTTGCAACCTCTTACAGCAAATCAGCACAGCTACTTTCAATGAATGGTGCAAAGCATATAAGACAGAACGGGCCATGCACCCTGTTTAACCTCTTTGCTGCCAATGCAAACCTTTCCACCAAAATCAAACACATTCAGTTTAAACAAAACATATAATTATTTTTACCCCGTGGGGTTGGGTTTAACCACTACTCACAACACCCTTGGTCTGGTACTGATGCCCATGAGTTCAGCTTGGTCTGGAGTACCTTGCAGCTGTTGGGTCCTCTGCCACGTGTAACATGACTAGCAGAAGGGCCCTACGTTGGGCGCCATTTGTAACAGGATACTTGCTAGAATGTGCTCTGCTACAAAAATCCACCAACCACCGACTCCAGGCTTGTGCAAAAACAACAAATACCTTTTATTCAGATAACTCAAAAACTACCAGGGAGGTTAGGCCCTGCCTCACTCCCTCTTACTAAATAAGGAACCCTTCAGGTCCCGGCATCCTGACACTAGTGCCCCAGTCATCCGGATCCCACTGTCCCTAGCAGGCCTATCACCTGGACACTAACTGCCTTCAGGAGCGCTGATTCATGGGAGAGACTCTGCTTTAAACCCAGCACCCAGGTGCTGGCCGATGAAGCAGCTTCTTGAGCTAAGAAGCCTATAAGACCTGGACTGGGCCAAATGGATGGGAACCCGGTCCATCCACACATTCCATCCACCCCCAGGACCCTATGTGTAACTTACAGGTGGCAAAGTACCTCTCCTGCCACAATATATATATATATATATATAGTTATTTTTTAATCATAGCGGAAGAAAGTCTATAGAGAGCATGGATCCTAGAGAGACAATTATCCTCCAAACAGATATGCATGAGAACACCTGTCAGGAAATCTTGTTGAATGCCCAGGGAAGAACTGAGTCCAGCCTGTCTCCAAAATATATATTACTAATATGGCAGATGCGGGCAGGAGGGAAAGGGAGGGGGGGCATTCTGGGTACCAGAAACTCCCCTGAGGAACCCCATATGTTTTATATTAATGACTGCGACCTGTGATTATAGCCTCGCTCCCGTGGGTCAATGGTAAGGGGGCTGGGCCACCATGACATGATTCCAATAGCCGCAAATTGGGTCATTTTGCTACAAGGGGGAGGGGCCTAAGGACATGAAGGACATGGTGCACGGTACTGCCACAGTCTACAATCTGCACCATGGTTAGTGTGTATTGGGAGTGTGTGTGTAGTGTATGTATGTGTGCTAAATATATATACACATGTCCTTTTATAACAGCTGCAAGGCCATGCTTGCCACCTTAAGCTGCCAACTTTTAACTTTCTAATAAACTCTGTGGCCAATAGCAAATAAAATAACTATTATTGCAAAAAATACAGCACTGTTTTCAATTGTATTGTTGCCTTGTTGATGCAATGCCTTGTTCACCAACTCGAGCCAGCTAGTGCCAGCTTTCAAAGTGGAAAAAAGCAGCACAGCACAAGTAAGCCATTCTGATGCCAATACAATTACTAATTCCCTACTTTATTTTATTTTTTAATCATTATAAATAATACTTTCAAATTTAAACAGTAAATAATATAAAAAATATACTGCAGGGTGATGATAAGATACGTATTTTCACCAGAGAAAACACCTGTTTTCTTTCTTCAAATGTGCTGTCTTTCACCCTTTTATATCTCAACCCCTGTACAGGTTTATTCATCATTATTGACACATTTTAAAAATATCCACAAGAGGTATTAATTATATCACTTGCTATTGTGTGAGGAGACAAGAAAAACATGCTCCGCTAGGCAGTGGTGCAAGTAGAAATATTTTCTTATGGGTACTGAGTGCCGAAAAATGGGCGTGGTCATGTGTTGTGATAGGGCATAGCCACATGCTGCTAGTGGGAGTGGCTACATGACACTAGCGGCGTGGCCACATGACACAGCCCCTTTTTGTGGGGATTCTGGAGGCAAGGCAAAAAATATATAGTAATGCCTCCAGTATAATAGAAAGATATAGTAATGCCTCCAGTATAATAGAAATATATAGTAATGCCAGGGGTCTATCTAGGGGTCCGAGCGCCCCTGGCAAAGTAAGGGGCTGGCGCCCCCCCTACACACTTTTGGAATAAGGTGTGAGTATTGGAAATGAGGCATGGTCTTGTGGGGGAAGGATGTTGACACAATAGTACTTCCAATTCAAATTATACCACACAGTAGTTTCCCTTATTCGCATTACACCGCACAGTAGTGTCTCGTATTCACGTTACACTATCCCTCCCCCCTAACCCACCTTTCCCACAGCCTGACCTTAACCCGCCCCCCCCCAAAAGCCTCTTCAGTGGTGCCTAACCCTAACCCACCCTTCCTAATCTCTCTCCCTGCAGCCTAACCCTCACCCTCCCACTCTCGCAGCCTAACCCTAACCCTCCCACGCGGCTTGCCAGTGGAGACTTTGGCACCAACTCGATCCGGATTTTGGCATTCTGCATCGCTATCTATGTTGGGATGCCAGCATCAGCATTCCGAGCAGTTTCGGGATGCTGGCGTCAGCTTTCCGACCGCCGGGATGCCAAACGCCGGCATCTTGACTGCATCCTGAATGAAATGCTAATGAGCTGCTGTGAGATGAGCCTCAAACGGACCCAGCCATTAACCAAACACCATTAGTTGGATGGTAGAAGTGCTTCCTGTTAGAAGAAACATCAGGGTGCCAACACTTCCAAGATAAAATGATCAATTATACAATTAACTGATATACATTTCCTTGAACCTGGCCTTGAAATAGGTAAGATATGTATTTTCTTTATTACACTCAACAAGTTAAAGTTTTTGCTTACTTACTACTTACTTACATCTAACATGCATGAAAATTGTTTAGTTTTCCAGGTACTACAGTCCCTTCTCCCAAACACTGACACTTTTTTATTATCTTCAACAACAAATAGATCTATAGCACTGGCTATATAACAATTGCTGTGTACCTGGTGAGAGTCTATTATTGCGGGCGCGGCGCCGGTGTTCGTCAGCATTGCACTGCACTTGTGATCAGACTAGTGTCCGGCAGCACTGCACTTGTAATCAAGCTCACAATAAACTACAGTTCCCGGAGCCCTTGCTGTCGGGAGCTCCCAGCAACAAGGGCTGCTGGGAGCTGTAGTTTATTTTGAGTCTGATTACAAGTGCGGTGCTGCCAGACACCAGCGCCGCACCAGCAGTAACAGACTCTCACCAGGTACAGTCTGACAGTACTGCTTTTCTACCCTTTGGCTGCGGGTGGCACAGCTATGCGGTGCCCCCTCCTTGCCTGGCACCCCTGGCGAGTGCCATCCTGGCCAATGGGTAGATACACCCTTGAGTAATGGCAAAAAAAGGTTAGAAGAGCCCCCAATTTAATAACAATATATAGTAATGCCTTCATTATAATAGAAATATATAGCAATGCCTCCAGTATAATAGAAATATATAGTAATACCTCCAGTATAATAGAACTATATAGTAATGCCCCCAATTTAATAACAATATATAGTAATGCCTCCATTATAATAGAAATATATAGTAATGCCTCCAGTATAATAGAAATATATAGTAATACCTCCAGTATAATAGAACTATATAGTAATGCCCCCAATTTAATAACAATATATAGTAATGCCTCCATTATAATAGAAATATATAGCAATGCCTCCAGTATAATAGAAATATATAGTAATACCTCCAGTATAATAGAACTATATAGTAATGCCCCCAATTTAATAACAATATATAGTAATGCCTCCATTATAATAGAAATATATAGTAATGCCTCCAGTATAATAGAAATATATAGTGATACCTCCAGTATAATAGAACTATATAGTAATATCCTCAATGTAATAACAATATATAGTTATGCCTCCATTATACAGCCACTGTCGCACTCCCAGTAACCCTGACAAAGTGGGAGGAGCAGTCATGCTGCCAAGCACCATGGTCTTGTTGCTTTGTGGCACATTATAATTGTGGCAATGGCAAAGTGTGTGGCAGGTAGTACTGCGTAAAAGTTATATACGTCTGTAATCCTGCGCTACAGTTTAATGCTGCCGTTTAAAATCGATGGGATTCACCCTCCAAAATCCCCACACACATACAGCAAATACAAAAATGATTAAAACAGCTCAATGTCTGTTTCATTCATTCATTCTGTTTGTGGAGTCACGTGATTAGTTTAAACTCCGGTCACGTGATCGGGACAATCGATGTAGCGGACACAGTCACTCCCCGGCCGGTCACGCCAGAGTATTATAGTGTGTTATAATCAACTCACACTTCTGATTAAGGTAACTTCCTCAGTCCGTGTGGCCACCACTGTTATGGTATGTCATATAGCCTAGTATAACCATTTTCCGACATGGGCAGATTTAGTCCGGGTATGATTCCTCATATAGGATTACCTTTGACTTTTATTGTAAAGTTTGTATTACCGCTATAACATCGGGTGATCATGAGTCATATGATTGGAGTTTTATATGATATATATGAGGTGTGTTTTATCTGTATACTGATCTGTACATCTGTTGTTGTGATGCTCACACTGATTGAACACACTTCAGCCTGGATTATGCAAATGCAGAGACATGTGTATATGAGCACCAGGTGTTATACATCCTTGTGGAGATTGGACTTCGTCTGGAATTGGTCAAGATCGTCATGTGATTCAAAACGTCTCAGGATAAATTTAGGAAAGCCAGGACCCTCACAGCACTTCTTGATTAAGAGGAAAGAATCCTTGAAACGCGTTGAAGTTATCCATGCTGTGACGAACATTTATCCTCCATTGGACATTTTTTGCTGCAACTTTTATGTTTGTTCCAGTGTATGAATAAAACCTGTGTATGTTTTTATGCACGGTGGTTTTGGCTGCTTCCTACCTATTATATATGGGGATCGTTTGAAAGATACATTTCAGTGCATTCGAGACTGAAACTAAACGTAAGTGTCATTCTGTGCGACTGCTGTTTGTGATAGGATCAATTTCATCCAAACCTGTGATAAAGCTAAATATTTATCGTATATAAAACACTTTAAGAGGTCTAAGAACACTATACGCTATCTACGTAAGAAGTACCGTAAGGGTACGCAAGTTGTGTAGCGATCGCTCAACCGTAGTCGAGACGCTCAAGCGTCACGTTCGCTTACGGCCCAGTGATCACAGGCAGGCACGCTATTGGCTGCCGGCTAACGTGATGATTCGCTATAGCGTAGCGTACGCTCAGGACCACGAGGAGATCCCCAGCGGTGCAGACGCTTACAACGTTAAAACCTTTATATCTATACCTTTAACAATGAGATACACAGTATACCTTAGTGTGGAGACAGAGTGTAAGTGCAACCTGGTGTAACCTGATTAACTACAAAGCTGCTTGAGCGTCACCGACGCTCAGAGAATACTTAACCCTATAAAGAATACACAGATACCTGGGCTTAGGGTCCAAAACCTATTATATGTATTTTAACTATTATACTTGCAAAAAGAATCACAGTACAAATGATACACTACAATATAACATAAACCAACTAACCAGATAACTACACTGGAAATACAATACTATACAATTAAAGGAAAAATACGAGAGAAAGAGTAGAGAGAGAGAGAGATGGCTCACAGTAAGACAATATGATTACGGAGAAAACTTACGCACAAGGGGAAACGATCGCATGCGCCTCGATATCCAGCTCCCGATTATCAGCAATGAGAACCGTTGAAGAGAGTGAAGTTGGATATGGTCGGCTTGCCTATTTATGCCCCACACACAATACAATTCAATGGTCCCTACAATCTCATTGTTCATTGGACACAGGAATTCGGCTTCGCATTATAACAAAAGGTCATAGGTTGATTCATACAGGTGGGCTGTGACTATTTCCAACTGCTCAGGTGGGAGGGAAACTGGGTTTCCCGCCGCATGGGTAATAAAGTGCAAATAAAGTAAATGTTCATAAACTTCTTATGTCCATAACTATTCGCACGAGCGATTGATCTGCTTCAAACCAACACCGGAATATTTCTAATTAAATATTCTTCCGATGGATACTAAACACCACTGTATTACTCCTGTCTGACCCTTCGTATCAAACAAAGAGGGATTTCTCTGTTCATGAACATTCTATATTAACCAAACTTTCAGGATCTATCAAAGGGACCATGATCTAAAAAATACATTATATAGTGAAAATATGTAATGATTGAGTCGCACGCTACGATCGCATAAACTCTACCGTAAATACGCATACCATGCGCCTGCGGGTGCCCGCGACTGTGAGTATGCGCACGTACGGGAGAGCGTACGCATGCGCAGCACGGACCTGTGTGAGGTGCAAATATGGCAGTGTGCATAGAGATATTTTTCTGACTTTGACAGTCCACCCTTTGGCAGTCAATAATAACTGCCACTTCCTGAAAACATTTCAAAAGGAGAAAAATATATGTTAGGGGTTAATTCATTTCCATGGTTGGGTAAGGGAGGAGAGAGGAGTAGGTGTGAAGAGGGTATGACCTAGTGAGATAGCAGAAGCATGTGTGTATGAATCCGTGTTTGGGGGGTCATGTATCATCGTGCCGTACGTGTTGTAAATCAAGCTTCGAGGTATTGCGAAGTATACATTTGAATTCCTTCTTATCCCGTGGTACGGGTCTGTGGATGGGCTGTCAAACTTTACCGAGCTCTTTTCGGCTTTGGTTGTAACAAAATGGGGGAGCACATTTTAGTTGTTGATACATGAATGGGGGAGATATGTGATTGCTGATATCTGTGCCTGTATTCCCTATTCTATGTGTGTCATTACCTGAGGGTTGTAGAAATGAAGAAAATACATAATTACGGTAAATGCAGTGGTATTCTATGTCAGGTTAATGTACATCTGTCGGTTGAAGTTTTGTTCGGTATCAGTTGAAAGTCGTCTTCTTTGCGCTGTGTTGCCCATTAGGTGTGAGCAAAAAGCTTTGTCAATGCCATTAGATTTACAAAAAATGTTGGGCTAGCGTAAGTTTAAGAATTCTAGGGAAACTGGGGATCCATGGCAAAGTTCATCAAATGTCCGTATCTCAAGTGGTCAAAACTTCTTCTTTGGTCTATCCGTTGTCTGTATAGCGTCTCGTCAACTTCCTCGTCCAAGGGGGTCTTTTTATCTTGGAGAAAAGCAGAAAAACAGGTGAAAGAAACGGACCGTATAATCGCATTTTCATTACATCATTGTTTCTATCATTGGGTCATAAATCAAATCCAGGTTAATTACAGTTTCCTCACTCCTCAAACTCATTACCCTGGTACGATGTTTGCACTTCATTAAAGCCTGACCGCATCTAAATATCAAGCCAATTGATATGACAACACCTAAGATACATAGGAGAAACTTCCCAACATCCATTATGACTCCTTGAGCCCAGTCTCCCAAACCGGAGAACCAATTTCGCGGGTTCAACCATGACACCCAACCAGTCAGCTCATTACCTACAGCAGCAAGAGTGAGATTGTGTTTTCGGCGAAATTCCCACTTCAATTGGAGAATATCGTCCATCTTTTGGTCTATGACCTCGACCGGATCCTCGGTGCTATTCGTGATATACGTGCAACACTTCACGCCGTACTGTGTTGCTAATGTAACACAATATCCGCCTGTCACTGCTGTGAGGTAATTAAGAACCATTCTATGCTGCACCAGTTCTGTTTTATAAGCTTGAAGTTCCCTTCCAGTATATCTAAACGTGTCATCATACATTTCAGTGATATTATCTAACAAATTTGCGAGCGCCGATATGTATTTATAATTTAGCACTCCTCTAGCGGTGCGGGTGAAATCTAACGCGATTAAAAATTGAATCCCGGTGGATTCACTTATCAGATCAGAGGCCGGATGCTCTGTCTTCTCTATCAGGTGCCTTTTAACAACGTGCTCGTAATGGGTGTGAGTATAAGGAGCTTGGGCACCACGATGTATGTCTTTCATTTTATCATGTGTTACAGTCATTACTTCAGGCAATACTTTTCCAATATAACACAATCCTTCAGAGTTTGGGGCAAGCCACTTGTACGCCTTTCTCCCGCATATGAAATATGCATCATCGGGGAGAACATATGGGACGGAGAAGGACATAACCATATTACACACCTTCCAGGTGAACTCTCCTAACCCTAATTCTACCATCTGCTTAATACACGTATCAGGTTGTATGATATGTGCACAGTATCCTGGTGATACTTCTCCAACTCTCGTAATCCTATTTCCTAAGGTGTACCTATACCGGAAAGATTTTCCTCTACTGGCTATGTGGCGTACAAGCTCTGTATCTGTAGGCATTCTATCTGCTCTATGCGAAAAGGTCATGGTGTGGTTACTCCATGACACTTCCCAATTTCCCGGCTTTCTGGGATTGGAGATGTTGAAACATAATAGGGACCTATCCACATGGTATTGGTGGAGCTTCAAACTAGGAGGGCTGGAGATATTAAACCTCCTGTCCACCGGTCTCCCACCATTTAGCTCAAGTACCTCCTCTATCGTTAAAGGAAATGGCACTAGCCCTGATTTGCTATGACCTTGAGGTACTTGAGAGCATACCCAACAATCTGTTTTGTTTAACACATTACCCACTAAGGAGTGATAGTCACTCAATGGATGCCGGTCCATATGGATATTAAAACTGGATTGGCATTTCTTAATGCACCCATCTTCAATGACATTGTTACAGAGCCTACAGATACAGTTTTCCTCAGCTAACAATCCGTCACAATTCCTTCTATGGTCAATGCTATCGGATCGTTTTCTGATACTCGCCTTTGCTTGTTGGTTAGGTTGATCTTGGAAAACTACGCCTCCATCTTTATCATCAGAACCCATTCCAGAACCTCTATCGACCTCCATGGTACTCTCGCCGGAACAGACTGCTCTGGTCAACATCATGGTCAACAGGAAAATCCGGATCACAGTCTCTTGGGGCAAGTCCATCTTATAGGAGGAAACGGAGAAGAAAAGAAGGAGGAAAAAGAAATTTGAGGGAGAGGGGATGGGAAGTGGAGGAAAATAATAAAAGGGAGTGGGGAGTCGACAACAGCTCTCGGTCTTCAAGGCTCAGGTGCCGCCTCAGTCCTCCTGGAACAGACACTCCAGTGATACAACCTCTACCGTCTGTTCCTTATCACGGGACTTCTCTGGATCAGCAACCTTCTTGCAGTGGGATGAATGGACCCAAGTCTCTCTCTCAGCAACCTTCAATGCTGTAGTGCTAGTCAATAAGACCTGGTATGGTCCTTCCCATCTGTCAATAAGGCAACCTGAGCGTAGAAAATTCCGTATCATTACATAATCCCCAGGTTCAATGTCATGACAATTACTATCAGGTAGATCAGGAATCACCAACTTCAGATTATCATTTTGATTCCTTAACTGTTTACTCATGTTAATCAAGTACTTTACAGTTACTTCATTGTTACATTTCAAATCATCCTGAGGGTTAATCATAACATGCGGTTGTCGACCAAACAAGATTTCAAAGGGAGACAGATTAAGAGGGGACCTGGGAGTGGTTCTGATACTGTACAATACAATGGGTAAAGCTTCTGGCCATGTCAATCCTGTCTCTGCCATCACTTTACTCAATTTATTTTTAATAGTGCTGTTCACTCTTTCGACCTTCGCACTCGCCTGTGGACGGTACGGAGTGTGCAGCTTGCTATCAATTCCCATCAACTTACACATTCCTTGAAAGACATCACCTGTAAAATGGGTACCCCTATCACTTTCGATTATTCTAGGGATACCATATCTACATACAAATTCCTGCACAATTTTCTTAGCAGTAAACATAGCGGTATTTGTAGCCGCAGGAAATGCTTCGACCCAATTTGAGAAAACATCTATACAAACAAGTACATATTTCAAATTCCGACAAGGGGGTAATTGTATAAAGTCAATTTGTATTACCTGGAAAGGGCCGCCGGCAGGTGGGATATGGGATGGTTCTGTAGGTATTGCCTTTCCAACATTCTTTCTCAAACAAGTAAGGCATGACATTGCTCTTTTACTCGCATGAGAGGAGAATCCTGGGGCGCACCAATATGCTCTCACCAATTTGCACATCCCTTCCTTGCCTAGATGAGTCAGCCCGTGAGCTGCTTCAGCCAGACATGGAAGATATGCTCTGGGGGCCACTGGTTTACCATGTCCATCCGTCCAGAGTCCTGAGGACTCCTGGCCACATCCCTTTGCCTTCCAGACTGCCTTTTCCTGTGTGGAACACAAATTTTGCATTTCACACAACTTCTGTGTGTTAATGGTATTAAATACCATCAATTGTGTGGTGTCTGTCTGTATGGGGGTAGCAGCTGCTAACTTAGCAGCTTCGTCTGCTCGGCTGTTACCAAGTGATACCGGGTCTTGGCTATATGTGTGTGCTTTACATTTGATAACAGCCACTCTGTCGGGTTCCTGTATCGCTGTTAGAAGCCTTTTTATGTGAGTTGCATGCGCTACCGGTGTACCAGCGGCCGTCATGAAATTTCTGAGACGCCATAGGGCTCCGAAATCATGGACTACCCCGAATGCGTATCTAGAATCGGTGTAGATATTGGCTGACTTACCCTTAGCCAATTCACATGCTCTGGTTAGGGCGACCAGTTCAGCAACCTGGGCTGAGTGAGGTGGGCCTAGCGGTTCCGCTTCTATGGTGTCTTGGTCATCTACGACTGCGTATCCAGTACACAAGTCTCCCGAGTCTGACTGTCTATGACAACTACCGTCCGTGTAGAACGTGAGTTCTGCATCTTCCAGTGGGTTGTCACTGATGTCAGGCCTTGCGGTAAAATTTTGGGTCAAATATTCCATACAATCATGTGTATCTTCCTTTATATTAAATCTTCCTTCCCCATCACTCTCACCTTCCACCCTTTGTGCCTGACCAGGCACACCTGGGAGATACGTTGCAGGATTTAATGCACTGCATCTCCTTATGGTGATGTTTACGGGGGCCATTAGTGCCAATTCCCATCTTGTAAACCTCGCTGATGAGACGTGTCTGGTTTGGGCAGAATTCAATAAGGCTGATACTGCATGTGGCGTATGGATTGTGAGGTTGTGGCCTAGCACGACATCTTCGCTTTTTGTCACTAGCAATGCTATCGCAGCAACGCTTCGCAAGCATGTGGGGAGGGATCGCGCTACCGTGTCTAGCTGAGCGCTGTAGTATGCAACTGGCCTACTGGCATCACCGTGTTTTTGGCTTAGTACACCTGCCGCGCAACCAGCACTTTCTGTTCCGTATAGTTCAAAGGGTTTCCCATAGTCTGGCATACCTAGTGCTGGTGCCTGCGTTAGGCACTGTTTGAGTCTCTCAAATGCTGTTTCGGACTCGTCTGTATGCGAAATCCTATCAGGTTTGTTTGAGGAGACCATTTCCTGCAAAGGTAACGCTAAAATGGAAAACCCTGGGATCCAATTACGGCAATACCCACACATTCCTAAAAACGTTCTGATCTGTTGCTGGGTTTGTGGCAGAGTCATGTCTCTAATTGCTTGGATTCTATCAGCGGTCAGGTGTCTCAGTCCTTGTGTTAGACAGTGTCCCAAATATTTTACCTTAGTTTGGCATAATTGTAACTTGTCTTTGGACACCTTGTGTCCTGTGTCTGAAAGATGAAACAGGAGCTGTTTCGTATCCTTCAGAGATGCTTCCAGTGAATCTGAACACAGTAGTAAATCGTCCACATACTGTATCAATACTGATCCACTGTCTGGTTGAAAAGACTGTAAACAATCATGCAAAGCCTGAGAAAATATACTTGGACTATCTATGAAACCTTGGGGTAATCGAGTCCACGTGTATTGGACTCCTCTGTATGTAAATGCAAACAAATATTGGCTGTCAGGGTGCAGAGGTACCGAAAAGAAAGCGGAGCAGAGGTCAATAACAGTGAAAAATTTGGCAGTGGGAGGGATTTGCATTAGGATGACAGCTGGATTTGGCACTACGGGGAACTGACTCTCAACTATTTTGTTAATCCCCCTTAGATCCTGCACTAGTCTGTAACCCCTCCCCCCACTCTTTTTCACAGGGAAGATGGGACTATTAGCAGTGCTGGACGTTCTTACCAGAATGCCCTGTTGTAGCAAGCGCTCTATTACTGGGTAAACTCCTAACTCCACCTCTGGCTTTAGAGGGTACTGTGGGATTTTTGGAGCTATCCTACCATCTTTTACTTGTACAACTACTGGAGCTACGTTTGCCATTAATCCAGTGTCTTGTCCGTCTTTTGTCCAAAGTGACTCTGGTATCTGAGATGTCATCTCTTCTATTTGGGATGGATTCCTATTTGTCATAATGGTATGTGACATTAATTTTGATGGGGAGTCTAACATGTCTCGCACCTCCTGAGCGTGTTTCTCAGGTATGTCCAAGAATACACCTTCAGGAGTACAATAAATGACGCACCCCATTTTACACAGTAAGTCTCTTCCCAGGAGATTGGTTGGTGCCGATGCAGCCAGCAAAAAGGAATGCTTGGTATGCAAAGGCCCTATTGTAATCTCGGCTGGTTTGCTAACAGGGTAGTGCTGGACTACTCCTGTTACTCCCATGGCTGGAATTGTCCTACCAGTGGTTCTCATGCCCACTGTCGAATTTATCACTGACTTGGCCGCCCCTGTGTCTACAAGAAAGTTTAAAGTTTTACCAGCTACATTAATTGCGATCTCGGGTTCACTTCCAAGGTTGGCAATTAACTTTACTGGCTGCAGATTACAGGTATGGCCACACCCCTATTGGGTATGGTGACCTTCCTGAATCCCGCTGGCAGCAACTACTTGTGAGGGAGTTAGCTGGGAACTACCAGAGGCATGCCAGTCTCTGTTCGGGGGATATCTTTTTGTTTCCCCTGTATGTGGCTCATAACTCCGTTTCTGTGGACCCCGATCCCAATGTCGTGTGTCGTGTCGTTGTCTAGGGGGTTGGTATGAGTTTCGTGGATTCTTTACTCTACAATCTCGTGCCATGTGTCCCTGTTTGTGACAAGAATAACAAGTAACCATACTTGACTTACCCACAGGATTTGGTGATACAAACAAAGGCTGCCTTGTGGTCAGAGCCTGTATACTTACTGACATTAATTTATCACCTTGTTGTTCCCTGTGTCTGGTGATGTTTCTATCATGATCAATAGCAGCCTCTCTCAAAGTAGCCACAGACAGACCTCGCCAACATGGTTGCGTGGTCTGTACCCTAGTCTTCAATGACTCTTTTAAACCATCCATCAGTACCGATACTGCTACTTCCCGATGGTTTGTGTCTGTTTTAATGTCCTCTATGCCTGTGTATTTTGCCATTTCTAATAATGCTCTGTGAAAATACTCTGCAGCTGTCTCTGACTCCTTCTGTTTAATGGAGAATATCTTATTCCATTTAGCTACTGCTGGGAAATACTCTTTTAGCTGCAAGTTTATTCTTTTCACATTATCTTGGTTGTACACATCTGTAAGAGGTACATCATGATCTAGTCCGCAATCAGCTAAAAATTGAGTTGCGTCGACATTTGAGGGTAAACATGCTCTCAGCAATATCTGCCAGTCTTTATTGTTGGGCTCTACAGTGTTACCTAAGTCTCTGATGTATTTTTGACTGGCAACTAAATCTTTTCTAGGGTCAGGAAATTCAGACACTATGGTCCTTAATTCCATTCGGGAAAATGGGGTGTACATGGCAATGTTCCTAATGGGAGTGGCTCCTGATGTGTCTGTTTTTCCATTTGGCACTGCTATTACTCTAACAGGTGTAATTCTAACAACCTCATTCTGTGTAGATTCTACAGGCTGTGGTGAAATAGTCTCAGCATAATGCATGGTGCCGTACTTACCAGTTGATACGACCTCACCTATCCCTCCGCTAGGGGCCTTTACTAATCTCGTGGGTGGAGCTGTGCCTACTGTGGTCTCTGCTATGGTGGCTGCTAGAGAGAGCGCTGAAATTGTTGCCGATTCGTCCTCTTGATCACACTCCTGAGGAAAGTTCAAAACAGGGTACAACTTGCACGGGTTAATACTTGCATGGGTTAATGGGTTAACATTATCATTAACATTTACACAGTTACTAAGTGATTTTGTGTTACACCTTAGTGCGTCTTTCTCCGCAATCAACTTCTCTCCTGATATATATGGTGGCGGTGGGGCCGTGACAATCAGTTTTCTGTTAGAGCCAGATCCCGCCGCCTGAGCCAAACCTCTCTGTATCTCACCTTCCTGTTGCCACAACTGTAAATAATCATAATGCTGGATTCGTCTCTTTGTTGATTTTATGAGACATATCCTCCTCCTTAAATTTTGTAACACTTCTGAGCTGAAGCTCCCTACTCTTGGGAATTTCTCCCCGTCATGTACAGTCATTCTCTCCCATTCATCACATAAAGTTTCTGTGTGACTTCCGTATTTCTCACACATTATATACCTGGCCGACCCAATTGGTCGGACCACTGAATCAACCCGAACCGAGGTTGATCGCCCCCTACCTGAACAAGTGGCCCCCATAGTTCGAAAGTGTTGCTTTATTTAGCCAACCCTTACGCAAAACCAAATGTCCACAATAGGCTGACGGTGGCGGTTTACCGAGTACCCCACTCACTCGCCCACGCCGACCAATACGACCTGATCACACCGATATGGTGCTGGCGTACTCGACCTAGGGCCCCTGCGACCTGAACCTCTATTTACTGGAACCTGCGAGGGTTATCCGAAGAACACTTACTCTTTCCAGTAACTATTTGTTGCTGGATAGTTCCTGAGTGAGCAGCAAACTTCCCTTAAAATAAAAAATTACACAAATCACGTTAGAGTGTACAAATAGCGTTTGTGACCCCTTTACTCTAATGGTATTAGGTCAGATTACTAACTACTGCACACACTTACGTGCGGTCCAGTCGTTCAGTACACAAACAACTAAGCTTATGTACGGAAAGACCAATGGAATCGAAACTTACGACTGCGAATTCCTTCAGCCAGAGCTTATATGGCCTATATGGGTGTTGCACCAACCCTTTTCGGTGTTGTGCCTGTGAACTGTATAGCGGACTTCCTTGTCGGCTGTACCTGGACCTCCTGGTCTGCTATGACCTCCTGGTCTTGTTACAGTATGACCTCCTGGTCTGCTATACTCTAATGCTCAAAATTGTATATTTAACCAGGGATGCCTCCCTAGCCACCGTGCACGTCACTTACACGCATGTACCTCACGAGTACTCGACTTTTCTTGTGGTTCAACCTTTAAAAATTGTAAAAACACTCACTCATCACATGTACACTTTTGTTTCTATTTCTATTTCTGCGCAGAAATTTTTCTTTAGATCAGGTGTGTTACCAATTAGGAGCAGGATCTGTTAATTAAATTTCGGACACCCAAAAATAGACTTGCGTTATTTCTCGCCTCGCGTTATTTATCGCTTTGCGTTATTTATCGCTTTGCGTTAAAAATCAACTTATCGTGACTTGAGCTACGTGGGCGTAACCGGACGCTCCGTTGCGTAACGTACGCTGCGTGCGTCGGCCTTTGGATTGCGTACGCAAGTCTTTGTTAGAGACACGTATACGCAAAGCAAAGATCCACCGTAACACAATTTATACTTTTATCAATGTAGATGATCCTTGATCATCTACCACACAACACACTGACTTCGCCTTATCTCCCAGGCAAAACTGTGTGTTTGTCTATCCTTTAACTATGTTATCTATTCTTAAACTATGAAATAACGGCAACTCTCTTTTAGCACTTCTATCAACTATAAAACTGGCAGACAGGAGAGTGATATACGAAAATGAAAAAGAAAAAGAAATGCAGATATATATATGTGTGCGTGTGTGTGTACGCAAGACAGAAAAATAAACAGTTTTAAAAGACACTAGCGTTTTGTTCTTACCTCCGGTTCCCGGATTCCTTCAGCACTCTTTACTTAAGCGAAGCAGACGCTTATCCTGTCAGCACTACGAGGGATACAACCTCCCGCCCTTTGCTGAGGGATAATGTCTGCTGATCTACCTAGTGCAGATATGTGAAGGACGGGCGAGCCGCCAATTGATAAAGCTAAATATTTATCGTATATAAAACACTTTAAGAGGTCTAAGAACACTATACGCTATCTACGTAAGAAGTACCGTAAGTGTACGCAAGTTGTGTAGCGATCGCTCAACCGTAGTCGAGACGCTCAAGCGTCACGTTCGCTTACGGCCCAGTGATCACAGGCAGGCACGCTATTGGCTGCCGGCTAACGTGATGATTCGCTATAGCGTAGCGTACGCTCAGGACCACGAGGAGATCCCCAGCGGTGCAGACGCTTACAACGTTAAAACCTTTATATCTATACCTTTAACAATGAGATACACAGTATACCTTAGTGTGGAGACAGAGTGTAAGTGCAACCTGGTGTAACCTGATTAACTACAAAGCTGCTTGAGCGTCACCGACGCTCAGAGAATACTTAACCCTATAAAGAATACACAGATACCTGGGCTTAGGGTCCAAAACCTATTATATGTATTTTAACTATTATACTTGCAAAAAGAATCACAGTACAAATGATACACTACAATATAACATAAACCAACTAACCAGATAACTACACTGGAAATACAATACAATACAATTAAAGGAAAAATACGAGAGAAAGAGTAGAGAGAGAGAGAGATGGCTCACAGTAAGACAATATGATTACGGAGAAAACTTACGCACAAGGGGAAACGATCGCATGCGCCTCGATATCCAGCTCCCGGTTATCAGCAATGAGAACCGTTGAAGAGAGTGAAGTTGGATATGGTCGGCTTGCCTATTTATGCCCCACACACAATACAATTCAATGGTCCCTACAATCTCATTGTTCATTGGACACAGGAATTCGGCTTCGCATTATAACAAAAGGTCATAGGTTGATTCATACAGGTGGGCTGTGACTATTTCCAACTGCTCAGGTGGGAGGGAAACTGGGTTTCCCGCCGCATGGGTAATAAAGTGCAAATAAAGTAAATGTTCATAAACTTCTTATGTCCATAACTATTCGCACGAGCGATTGATCTGCTTCAAACCAACACCGGAATATTTCTAATTAAATATTCTTCCGATGGATACTAAACACCACTGTATTACTGCTGTCTGACCCTTCGTATCAAACAAAGAGGGATTTCTCTGTTCATGAACATTCTATATTAACCAAACTTTCAGGATCTATCAAAGGGACCATGATCTAAAAAATACATTATATAGTGAAAATATGTAATGATTGAGTCGCACGCTACGATCGCATAAACTCTACCGTAAATACGCATACCATGCGCCTGCGGGTGCCCGCGACTGTGAGTATGCGCACGTACGGGAGAGCGTACGCATGCGCAGCACGGACCTGTGTGAGGTGCAAATATGGCAGTGTGCATAGAGATATTTTTCTGACTTTGACACCTGTTTAAAGATACCTTTAAAGGAACGCGAGGTTGAACTGCTATGTAAGTGTCTGTTTAACCCCACGCTAACACTTGTGCACCGATCTGGAGGAAAACGACAGAAGTTTGGAGTGGTTTTCCAGTATTTTTAAAGTTTTAATACTTTAGAGAGCGCCTGTTTTTAATCAGGTAGTACTGTCAAATTCTCAAGGGTACTCCGTACCCGCATACTTGCACTGCTGCCGTTAGGGTTCTCTGAGAACTGGAGTTGGGAAACATTGATCTAGATCACAGGTTCTCAAACTCGGTCTTCAGGACCGCTTATAGGGGGTCATTCCGACCCGTTCGCAAGCTGCAGTTTGTCGCAGCGGTGCAAACAGGTCAGAACTGCGCATGCGCCACGGATGCATTGCAAATGCACGTCATTGCCTGCCAACGGCCGTCGCCGGGCAGCGACGCCGCCAGCAGAAAAAGTGATTGCAGCGGCGATCGCAAGAAGACTGACAGACGGGAGGCTATCTTGGGCTTCAACTGACCATTTTCAAGGCGTGGTAAGGAGAACACAGGCATGTCCAGGCGTTTGCAGGGCGGATGTCTGATGTCAATTCCGGGACCTTTGTCGCTGGATGCGTTACACCAGGTAAGTAAGTCTCACCCTGGTCTTGTTTTGTAGGAAACTTTTTTAGCATAGCAGGGCTACACAAACAATCGCAGCCCTGCTATGCTATAATACACTCCCCCATAGGCGGCGTCAAGTTGATCGCACGAGCAGCAAAAGGTTGCTACGTGCGATCAACTCAGAATGACCTCCCTAGGGGTCATTCCGAGTTGATCGCAGCAGCAAATTTGTTAGCAATTGGGCAAAACCATGTGCACTGCAGGGGTGGCAGATATAACATTCGCAGAATGAGTTAGATTTGGGTGGGTTATTTTGTTTCTGTGCAGGGTAAATACTGGCTGCTTTATATTTACACTGCAATTTAGATTTCGGTTTTAAGACACCCCACCCTAATCTAACTCTCTGCACATGTTATATCTGTCCCCCTTGCAGTGCACATGGTTTTGCCCAACTGCTAACAAATTTGCTGCTGCGATCAACTCTGAATTAGGCCCATAGTGCATATTTTGTAGGTAACCCAGCAGGTGCACTGGTGTATTAATTGCTCACTGACACAGTATAAAAATTCCACAGGTGGAGCTAATTATTTCACTTGTAAGTCTGTGAGGAGACCTGCAAAACATGCACTGTGTGGGGTCCTGAGGGGATGCAGTTAGCTTATTGTCGGACAGAATCCAGATATGCCAACGCCTGGATACCGAAGTACGCCACAAGCCTGGCGTCTAAATACCGATCAGGGATACCGGCATCACATTAACGGCAGATGGAATTCCAAACTGCCATCCAGCGGGATACGCTGGGGTCCTGCCGCGCAGGGTGGGGTGGGGCGTTAGGTTTAGACAGGAGAAGTGGGGGTTAGGGTGCAGGGCCGGGAAGATTAGGGTTAGGGACCGGGGAGGTTTGGGCACATAGCAGTGGAGGTTAGGGTTAGGCACCAAGCGGGTAGGGTTAGGTTTAGGCAGTGGGAAAGGGAGGATTAGGGTTAGGCACCACCTGGGAGGGTTAGACACCACAGGGGAGGGTTTGGATTAGGCACCCACATGAGAGGGTTAGGGCAGGGCAAACCTCCCAACATGACCCTCTCCAGGAGGGACAGAACGCTCTGCTCCTGGACTTCCCTCTTAATTTATGATTTCCATCACCTGTGCTGAAACACCTTTCTTATACATTAACCTGTTCAACACAGAAGCCGGCAATCAGAAATTAAGCGGAAACTCCATGGAGAGGGTCATGTTGGAGCGTATGGTAGGGGGCAGGGGAGGGTTAGGTACTTTAGAGGGGGCTATCGGGATTCTGATGGACGGAAGCCACACCCGGGATTCTGACCGACAGCATCTCGTCCATCGGGAAATCATACTGAAACCGTTTTGAGGACCGAGTTTGAGAAACTGTGATCTAGATTAGTGGCTCTCAACTCCAACCCTCAGGTACCTCCAACAGGTCATATTTATAGCATTTCTGTCTGTGGATTGAAGTGGGATAATTACTGATCCAGAATAACAGACTAACTCACCTGTCATGATTAAAGAATTCCACAAAACATTAGCTGTTGGTGCAAGGGCGTAAGTTCATACCAGGAGGAAAAATAGAAGGCTTGCACATGTGCTGACGTCCCAATGACTTGCCAATGGTACATCTGGAAGAATAAAGATTCCATATTGCAGCTAACTGTGGCGATAAGGAATCCTTATTTTCAGGTACTGGTTGCAAATGTTTTTTTCCCCCAAAGCTCGGAGAGAAGATTGTGAGAGATAAAGTACCAGCCAATCAGCTTCTGCCTTACATTTTACAGGCTGTGTTTTGAAAATGACAGGAGCGGAATGGTTGGTATATTATCTCTCACAATTTTATCTCTCTCCAAGCTTTGATAAACCCCCCTAAAAGTTTATTATAATAATTAGTGCATTTCCTTCAAGCAACTTCTGCTCTCCTTTCTTGAAGGACAAGCAGTAGCTCACTCTGAGGCCCAAATGTATTAAGCCTTAACAAGAGATAAAGTGGAGACGGATAAAGAGAGATACATGACCACCCAATCAGCTTCCTAACTGCCATGTCACAGGCTGTGTTTGAAAAATGACAGAAGCTGGTTGGCTGGTCTTTTATCACTCTTTATACATCTCTACTTTATCTCTTGTTAAGGCTTAGGGGTCTATTTACTAAGCCTTGGATGGAGTTAAAGTGGACGGAGATAAAGTACCAGCCAATCAGGTCCTGTCATTTTTCAAACACAGCCTGTGGCATGGCAGTTAGGAGCCGATTGGCTGGTACTTTATCTCCATCGACTTTATCTTCATCCAAGGCTTAGCAAATAGGCCCCTTAATACATTTACTAAACTGCCCATCTGAGAGATTCATTTAACAAGTCACCAGGAGTGCTACGTTTGCTGGTTGTGTATGGAATTTATTACGAGGGCACCCGGTGCAGCAATTCCCTCAATGGAGAGCCGGAATACATGGACTGTATATTTGTAAGTTGCTGGAGTGGCATCTCCAACATACTTTTTTTCAAGGCTCCCTTATTTATACTGAAGTTTAATAGTTACTCTGTTTCCTCTGCCACTTGTTTTTAGAAGCACTTGCACTTTTTTGCTAATTTGCACAAGCTGATTTTGCACTTAGAATATACGTATACGTCTGACGGTACATATGGACATGGTCTGGTAGAGCAAGTTTGCCTAATAATTAAGTAGCTATATATCTGTGGTGAATTCTTTCAGTATGGCTGAGTCCAGTGGTGATGCGGGGGGGTGTCCCCAGTTTTCAAATTATGCAATAGGTGATGTGCATGGATACTCTGAAGCGGAGGCAGAGGAGATACTATATACAGAGATTATGGACGCTCAGAAGGAGGCAAGTGCGCCAGATAGCTCCTACCGTGAGTTACTCCGCCTACACCGCAAAGAGATTGATTATTATTACCACTGCATCTCTTTGTCAGATTACTATAGAGCTAAAAAAATCCCCCGTGGATTACGGGTCAGGAACTCACCCACTATAGGCCGTAACGATTTGGGCTTTTGCAAGAAGTGGGTGGGTATCCTTAACAAATGCTCCATGGACTTAATGCTCTTGATAATAGAGCAATCCACCAAAGAGATGAATGCTATAAAAGTGAAAATTGCAGAATTTGAGACCATACACAAACCTATTTTGCAGGCCGACACCAGCATCAACTGGTATGAGAAACTCAATGGCCAGTTGCAAATCCACAAGCGAGATCTTATTAAGTTTAAAGCACAAAAACGTAGCAAAGTCGATGGCGACTACGATAATCACAATGTATACAGATGGACTGATTCTTCTACCCATCATGATCAACGAAAACCATTCTTTCGACGTAGACGGTACCGCCAGAGGGACCTTGAATCTTCTAACGAACACACTCTATCTACGAGTGAATCAGATTCCGCTAGCCAGCAGCACCTGGGTCACCGCCCTTTAGGTGTGGCCCTGCGGATCCAGCCACCAGACAAAAGCGAAGTAAGCGGCCCTATACCAGACGGGGGCACCAGTGGCAGAGGCAGAAACAGAGTAGGGAGACCTCCGAAAAATCAGAGACGCTAGTAGTTAACTTATCCGACTATGAGCTATCAATGACTGAACAGCAAGTTTTGTCTAGAGGCTTATCATTTATCCCGACCTCCAAGTGTGACCCGTTCAACTGGCAGATAGAAAAATATCGCCTGCAGCGACAACTTAAATTGAAGGAACACTTCTATAAACAGGCGCCAGTAGCAGAGAACTCACAAATTCCAATTAAACTGCAGAAAATTCTGCCCAAATCCAAATTTGAACCACAGTCCCAAAACGCTTCAATTAAAACGTTCGACAGATTGTTGGATGAACAGACCAATGCGTACTTGACAAGCATGCCGCAATTGCGTTACAATTTAACTAAAGCCGAAAATGAAGCCCTGCAACATCTTGCAGCACAGGACAATCTCATTTTCTGCCCCGCGGACAAAGGTGGGGCACTAGTGATCCAGAATAAAAAGGATTATAAAGATGAAATCCAGCGCCAACTGCAAGATTCTGAGACATATTGTCGGCTGACCAAGGACCCTACCAATGAATTTAAATGTCAGCTTACTAAATTGCTAGATAGCGCTGTACATGAGGGTCTAATAACTAGTGGTATACGCAATGCTTTAATTCCAGCTAATCCTGTTATGCCAATACTATATACAACACCCAAAATCCACAAGTCCCTCAGTAAACCACCAGGGCGCCCCATTATTTCTGCTAGATCATCCCTATTCCAACCTGTTGCTTTATATTTAGATTCCATACTCCAACCATGCATACAAACGCACCCACGGTTCTTGTTAGATACCACCTCGCTACTTTACAAATTACAGCAACTACCTAGGTTTGAGTCTAATGTTTTACTCTGTAGTATAGATGTTCAAAACCTATATACAGTGATTCCCCACGACATGGGCCTTGCGGCCATGGAGCAATATCTGAGCAATCATGTTGAGTTCCAGGGCACAAACCTGAAATTATGTATTCAATTATTACAAATGACCTTACAAAAAAATTTCTTCTTGTATGATGGGCAGATTTATCTGCAATGTAAGGGGTGTGCTATGGGGTCCTCTGTGGCCCCGGCATACTTCAAAATTTTTATGTTTCAGGTAGAACAGGAAATATTCTTCACAGATTCCGATGTGGTGAGCAATATATTGTTTTATTGCCGCTACATCGACGATCTGTTGTTAATCTGGCAGGGACCAAAGAGCAGACTCGAGGAGGTTATACAGGCGCATAATATGTTGCAGCACCCCATTAAACTTACGTATACCATTAGTGATCACGCCATCAAATATCTAGATGTCCACATTTTTCTCCAGCACGGTATGATAACAACCTCCCTCTATTCTAAGGCCACTGATAAAAACAATGTGTTGCATTATAAGAGCTTTCACCCTCAGCCACTTAAGAGGGGGTTGCCATTCTCCCAGCTTCTCAGAGTCAGACGGATTACCTCTGACCCTGTCATAGCGAATGCTCAGATGGACGAGATGATAGAGCAGTTTGCCAAACAGGGTTATCCTATGCATCTACTTACAGCTGCTAAAGAAAAGGTATTGAGGGTTGAGCGGGAGACACTGATCTGCCGTTCTAAAATCCACAATGTAGGAAGCTTGATAATTCCTTGGGTGGTTCAATACCACGCTGCCAGCACAGGGATCAACCAGATCTCCAAAAAACTGTGGCCCATCATTCAGGGTGATCCTGAATTGGGATTACAAAATACCAAATTGATGTCTTGCTATAAAAGTAATAATAATCTCAGAGACATCCTAGTCAAAGCAGATGTCTCCCAATATGCATCTCCCCAACCCATGTTCAACAAAAAGGGATGTATCCGTTGTACTTGCACTATGTGCCAGTTTATGATACCTGGTGACACGTTTCAACACCCCCAATCTGGCAAGACTATGTATATCTATCACACGCTTACATGTTCCTCCAAATTTGTCATATATACCAGTTTATATGCCCCTGTGGGCTGTCATATATTGGCAAAACAGAACGAATGTTCAAGGAACGTATGGCAGCCCACAGGTCTGCAATCAAATTAGCTATTGCCAAGGGATCGAGCGAACAGCCTGTAGCAAGGCACTTCACCCTCAGTAGACATCCATTAATCACGCTGAAATATCGCATGATCGACCACATACCGGCCTCTATTAGGGGTGGCGATCGGGGAGGTAAACTCCTAAGGCTGGAAGCACGATGGATCTACCGCCTGGGTACTGTCCACCCAAGGGGACTCAACGAGTCCCTGGGGCTTAACTGTTTTCTATAAGCAGTATATTAATCTTAGTCTGATTGTCCACTAGTGTAGTTTGACCTTACCGGTAGTATTATCTGTCCTTATGTGATTGTAACTGCTGTTACCTGCAAATCCACTAGTGTTTCTGCCATTTGCTACTGTACAATAGTTCTACTTGTATTATTCTGGGGGTACACAGGAGGACAGTGTAGGGCCACCAGATTGAGGGCCCACATTTACATCCTTTGAGTCCTATGTGATATTATTGCTCATCATACTTTGATTAAGTATGCTGTTTCGACATGTCCCTAGTACTTATGGGTGATACACATTGTTTCTCTCTGTATAGGAATTTATTATCATAAACACCATGATTTATGTATGGGTACTGTTCCGGGTTTAATTGCAGGCATAATGGCATTATCTACCATCCACAATTATATACTGTACTTATAGATGAATGCTGGTAGTATTGATTCATGTTGCCCGCATTCGTTTGCTGCATTTCCATTTGCTTATGTCCATAGCAATCCGCCTGTCTTGTATACGTTGTCATGGTGATGGGGAGCACTAATGTGGGAAGTGACGTAGGGTGACGTCACCACAGCTGCGCCCGACGGGGCGGGCGGCGTCCCGCCGGCTACACGCGGCAGGTTCACAGGGTGATTAGCAGCCTTTAAAGGTAAGACTGCTCTGTATGTACTTAAAACCTGAGGAAAATGCCTTAATAATAAAACGGCATTGAAACGTTGTTTTACTAAACTGCCCATCTAAGAGATTCATTTAACAAGTCACCAGGAGTGCTACGTTTGCTGGTTGTGTATGGAATTTATTACGAGGGCACCCGGTGCAGCAATTCCCTCAATGGAGAGCCGGAATACATGGACTGTATATATATATATATATATATATATATAGCAAACGCAGGTGCGGCACTCAGGCCACGGTAAACAGCAAACAAATGACAGGCGGAGACTGGAATTCAATCAACGTTTCAATATTTAGAGAATATTGTCGTCAGGATTACAATAATACGTGCAACACATACCTTTATAGTGCTCACCAAACAAGAAGATAGCGGTTCCCGGGCTGGGACTGCACACCCGCCCCGTCGCCGCACATCCATTGACGTCACCCGTGAGGCGCATTCTACTACGTACACCATTACCATGGAAACGGGAAACAAGCTAAACATACAAAGTACATCGTTGTCACTATAGTGGAATAAACGATACTAGCATATACAAAAGGTACCAAGTTGATCACTATCACAATAATAGAATAAAATCAAAACAATGCTGACATATACATAAAGTACAGGCTATAGAGAGGTCATAACTACATATAAAACCAACATCACATACAAAGCCTCATAATATAGCCTAGCTACAGGGTCTGTTTCAACGTAAACTTGCAAAAGAAATATTTTCGTTTAAACCATTAGGAGCAATGACATTTAATCTATAAATCCATCGTGCCTCACACTTCAATAGGCGTAGAAAACGATCTCCGCCCCGGGCATTTGGCACAATGGTGTCGATCATCCGATATCTTAAACTTGACAGAGTGTGATGACACTCTGCAAAATGCCGAGCGACCGGCTGGTCGCTGGAGCCAGAACTAATAGCTGACTCGAATGGCACTCTGATGGTTACCCATCCTCTCTTTAAATTTACTCTCGGTTTTCCCGATATAACTCAAACCGCAAGGACAAATAATTTGATAAACAACAAAAGATGAATTGCAAGTAAAATGATGGAGGATTTTATAAGTTTTACCTGTATGGGGATGTTGAAACGTATCGCCAGATAACAGAAACTGGCAAGTGGTGCATGTACATTTAAAACAGCCCATACGGGCCCTGCCAAACAAAGTGCGATTAGTGCTGCTTAAAGAAGTGACATCAGTTTTTACCAAAATATCTTTTAAGTTACGTCCACGGGAGTAACAAGATCTTACATCATAATTATCAAGTTTTAATTTAGCATCACTTTGTATAATGGGCCATAACTTTTTAATTGTTTTGTTAATAGAAGGGTGTCACAACTGAGGGCCTGAGCTGACGGGAGGCAGCCTCAGTTGTAGGGGCTGAGATGTACCGGAACCTGGGAGGTTGTATCAGACCCCTGGACATGTAAGTAACATGAATAATAACTGCCCGAAGGCGTGACCACGACAACTTGGATAAAAGTCAATGATGTTTATTATGACAACTCCGCAACACAGCAGCAGTAAAAGAAAACGTAAAAGTCAGCAAAGAATAAATACAGTTCCTGGGTACTACAGGATGGCAGGAGCCACAGGGCACTGGTAGTGTGAGATAGTTCTTATGATCTTCTAGATGGAAAGTCCTTACCAGGCCCGACTGTAGCAATGGAGATAACCCAGGATTGTGCCAGCTGGTGTTCCAGGAAAAGCTGGGTTGCTGAAGATAAAACAGCTGCTGTGGATACTGGCTGGAACCAGACTGTTGTTAGCACGGAGTGGATACTGGCTGGAACCAGTTAAATAATAAATGAACTTGGGAGCGATGAAATATGAACTGAAATGTAGAACTTGAGAGCGGAGAAATAATAATACCGGTGGAGAGTGGTAAAGTGTAGAAAGGACACCGGCCCTTTAAGGGAAGCTGTACTCTGCTGGAAGCTGAGCTGGAAGCAGGTAATGTTGTAGCTGGAAACAGATGAATCCACAATGGATTGGAGAGTCAGGCTACACCGCAGGTGGAATGCTGGTGCGGGTCTCTATGGTGGAAGTCTTGAGACAGGAGCTGGAACCTGGAAGACAATCACAGGAGAGAGACAAACAGGAACTAGGTTTGACAACCAAAGCACTGACGCCTTCCTTGCTCAGGCACAGTGTATTTATACCTGCAGCAAGGAAGGGATTGGCTAGGCAATTATGCAGATTATCAATACTGAGAACAGATTGGTGGAAATGATCAGCTGACAGAATCCAAGATGGCTGCGCCCATGCAGACACTTGGAGGGAAGTTTGGTTTGTAATCCATGTGGTAATGAAAACAGTAATGGCGGCGCCGGCCACCGGAGACAGGAGGCGCCAGGCTGACAGATGCACATCCAACCACGCGGACACAGCGGAGGCCGCGGCTGACGTAATCGCCACTCAGACACTCTGCATGCAGAAGTTCAGGGACGGCGGCGGAGGCCGCGGGAGACGCCATGCCAGGTGTAATATGGCGTTCACTGTGACAGCGTCCCAGAGTGACAGGAGAGGATACAGGAATGTACACATCAGGATAACAGATGGGATCCGGTCCTGGAGCGCTGAGCCAGCCTTAGGAGGCATCTGATGGGTAAGAAATGGCGTCCAGATACCCGGATCGTGACAGCACCCCCCCCCCCTTTAGGAGTGGCCCCAGGACACTTCTTTGGCTTTTGAGGAAACTTGGAATGGAATCTCCGGACCAAGGCAGGAGCATGGACATCAGAAGCATTGGTCCATGAACGTTCCTCAGGACCATAACCCTTCCAGTCAATAAGATATTGTAGTTGACCGTAACGGTGACGTGAGTCCAGGATCTTGGCCACTTCATACTCAACGCCTCGTTGAGTTTGGACTTTCGGAGTTGGAGGAAGTGAGGAATGAAACCGATTCAAGATCAGCGGTTTCAACAGGGAAACATGGAATGTCCTGGGTATTTTTAAGAAGGGAGGCAACTGGAGTCTGTAAGCAACAGGATTGATGACTTGTTCAATCTTGAAAGGACCGATATAGCGAGGTGCAAACTTCATACTGGGAACTCTTAACCTCAAATTCTTCGTGGATAACCATACCCGATCACCCACCTTGAGAGCAGGAACTGCTCGACGCTTCTTATCCGCAAACTTCTTGTACCTGAACGATGCCTTGAGCAGAGCTGATCGTACGCTCTTCCAGATATTGGCAAACTGATGCAAGGTGATATCCACTGCGGGAACAGAAGTTGCTGGAAGCGGTTGGAACTCAGGGACTTTAGGGTGGAATCCAAAGTTAGTGAAGAATGGTGTTGAAGCAGATGAAGAATGATACTGGTTGTTATGACAGAACTCGGCCCAGGGAAGTAATTGAACCCAGTCATCTTGAGAGGAGGACACATAGATGCGGAGGAAGGCCTCCAAGTCCTGATTCACCCTCTCGGTTTGACCATTGGTCTGAGGATGGTAAGCCGTGGAAAACTTTAGCTTGACTTGGAGGACTTGACATAAACTTCGCCAGAATTTGGCTGTGAATTGAACTCCTCGATCTGAGATAATTTCTTCAGGAAGACCGTGGAGTCGGAAGATCTCTTGTATGAATACTTGAGCCAACTTGGAAGCTGACGGAAGACCGTGAGAGGAATGAAGTGTGCCATCTTGGTGAACCGGTCAACTACCACCCAGATGGTATTGAACTTGTTGCACATGGGTAAGTCTGTAATGAAATCCATCGACAAGTGGGTCCATGGTCGACGGGGAACGGATAGTGGAACCAGTTGCCCCGCAGGCGACTGGCGGGATACTTTATGTTGGGCACACTTTGGGCAAGATGCAATAAACTCCAAGACGTCCTTTTTCAGAGTTGGCCACCAATAGGACCTAGAGATAAACTCCAGGGTTTTTTGGATACCTGTATGTCCGGCAAAACGGGAAGCATGGGCCCAATGCATGAGCTTCTTCCTTAGCATCGGCTTCACAAAACTTTTCCCTGATGGGGGCGTAGAGTCCATCCCTACCGTGGAGAATGCCAACGGATTTATAATAGGATGCTTGTCTGAAGACTCTGACTCATTTTCTTGCTCCCATGAGCGGGAAAGGGCATCGGCCTTGCGATTCTGAGAGCCCGGACAGAACTGGAGTTTAAAGTCGAACCTGGAAAAGAAAAGTGCCCATCTGGCCTGACGAGGGTTGAGACATTGTGCGCCCTTCAGGTATAAAAGGTTCTTGTGGTCTGTAAGTATGGTGATTGAATGAGAAGCTCCCTCCAACAGATACCTCCACTCTTCTAGAGCGAGCTTGATGGCTAGCAACTCCTGGTCGCCAATGGCATAGTTGCGCTCAGCTGGGGAGAACTTCTGGGAGAAGAAACTGCAAGGGTGTAAATGGCCATCTTTAGCCCTCTGAGATAACACCGCTCCTACTCCAACGGAGGAGGCATCCACCTCTAAGATGAAAGGAGAGTCGATGTCAGGCTGTTTCAGAACAGGCGCAGAGATGAACCTTTGTTTTAAAAGATGAAATGCTTGCATGGCTCCTTCAGACCACTTGGACGGGTTAGCACCCTTCTTAGTGAAAGCAGTAATAGGCGCCACAATGGTGGAAAAGTCTCGTATAAACTTTCGGTAATAGTTGGCGAACCCTAAGAACCTCTGGACCCCTTTGAGGGTTAAGGGTACCGGCCAATTTTGGATCGCTTGTAGTTTCTCAGGATCCATCTCTAGTCCGGAACCGGACACAATGTACCCTAGAAACGGAATGGACTTGACTTCAAAGACGCATTTTTCTAATTTGCAATAGAGATGATTGACACGGAGACGGGACAGAACCTCTTTAACCCAAAAACGATGTTCCTCTAAATCGTTGGCAAAAATGAGGATATCGTCTAGATAGACCACGACATGACGGTATAGAATGTCTCTGAAGATCTCATTGACAAAATGCTGGAAGACAGCTGGAGCATTGCTCAATCCGAAGGGCATGACGAGGTACTCATAATGTCCGTCACGGGTGTTAAAGGCGGTCTTCCTCTCGTCACCCTCACGGATCCGGATGAGATTGTATGCACCTCGCAAGTCCAGCTTTGTAAAGATGGTAGCTCCGCTAACTCTGTCAAAGAGCTCAGTAATCAGGGGTAAAGGATAACGGTTCTTGATGGTAATGTCGTTCAAACCTCTGTACGATGCACGGCCGCAGACCACCATCTTTCTTTTTTACAAAAAAGAAGCCTGCGCCGGCTGGAGAAGAAGAAGGTCGAATGAACCCCTTTGCTAGGTTCTCTTTAATATATTCCTCCATAGAATGCGTCTCAGGCAGAGACAACGGATAAGTTCGGCCTCGAGGTGGAACCTTCCCTGGAACGAGATCAATCGGACTGTCCCATTCTCTATGAGGAGGAAGGATATCAGCAGAAGCTTTACTGAACACATCCGTGAAATCTTGATATGGAGGAGGTGGAACATCAGACGACCTGGGGGAGGAAGAACAGACAGGCAATACTTTAAACAAACATGTCTCAGCACAGGAGGAACCCCATGCCAGGATTTGCGTAGTCGTCCAATCAATTGTAGGATTGTGAAGACGGAGCCATGGAAGGCCCAGGACCACAGGATGTGTGGCTCTTGGAATCACTAAAAAAGAAATAAGTTCGGAATGAAGAACTCCCACTCTCAGACGAACTGGTAGAGTCCTTAAAGAAATAACTGCATCAAAAATTTTGCTGCCATCCACGGCAGTTAAAGAAATGGACGAAGGAAGTCTCTCGGTGGGTAGGGACCACCGTTTAACATAGGCTTCGGTAATAAAGTTCCCAGCTGCTCCGGAATCAAGGAGGGCAATGACGTTCCGATAACGTTGAGCAACTTGAAGCGAGACTGGGAGATTACAATCTTGAGGAGATGGAGAGGAGATCATTACTCCTAGCCGGCCCTCTCCTTGGCGAGCTAGGATTTGGAGTTTCCCGGACGTTTGGGACAGGCATTAATGGTGTGAGACGGAGCTGCACAATAGAGACAGAGAAACTCGGAGAGACGTCTTCGGCGCTCAGCAGGAGTTAAACGGGAACGGCCAAGTTGCATGGGCTCATCTTTAGATGGTGACAGTTGACGAGGAGGAGGAGCAGAAGATTTTGGAGCAGATGATCTTCCACGCTCAGTTGCTCTCTCTCTGAAACGTAAATCAACTTTCGTGCAGAGTGAGATTAGCTCATCTAACTTAGAAGGTAAGTCTCTGGTAGCTAACTCATCTTTAATACGCTCAGATAAGCCATGCCAGAATGCAGCATACAGGGCCTCGTCGTTCCATGCCAGTTCGGATGCCAGGATCTGGAACTGTATCAGATATTGTCCTACAGTACGTGACCCCTGGCGTAAACGGAGAATCTCGGATGAAGCTGAGGTTACCCGGCCTGGCTCGTCGAAGATGCGCCTGAATGTTGACACGAAGGCAGTGTAGGAAGATAGCAGGGTGTCGGACCTCTCCCATAACGGTGATGCCCAATCAAGGGCTGAGCCACTGAGAAGAGAAATAATGTAGGCAATTTTTGTACGGTCACTGGGAAAATTGCCAGGTTGTAGCTCAAACTGAATCTCACACTGGTTGAGAAATCCCCTGCAGAATCTTGGAGATCCGTCAAATTTTGCTGGCGTTGGAAGATGAAGACGTGGAGCAGAAATGGGTAAGGTGGGTGGGGTTATAGCTGGAGTCACTGTGGTTGACGCACCAGACGCGCCTGATCCACGGAGAGTTGTCTGAATCCCATCCAGCCGAGTAGAGAGATCCTGGAGACAGCGGATGATGTGGCCCTGTGCAGCCTCCTGATGTTCTAGTCGGGCTGCCAGTTCTTGCATCGGCCTGGCCGCTTGATCCTGGTCTCCGGCTGGATTCATTAGGTCAGTGCTTACTGTCACAACTGAGGGCCTGAGCTGACGGGAGGCAGCCTCAGTTGTAGGGGCTGAGATGTACCGGAACCTGGGAGGTAGTATCAGACCCCTGGACATGTAAGTAACATGAATAATAACTGCCCGAAGGCGTGACCACGACAACTTGGATAAAAGTCAATGATGTTTATTATGACAACTCCGCAACACAGCAGCAGTAAAAGAAAACGTAAAAGTCAGCAAAGAATAAATACAGTTCCTGGGTACTACAGGATGGCAGGAGCCACAGGGCACTGGTAGTGTGAGATAGTTCTTATGATCTTCTAGATGGAAAGTCCTTACCAGGCCCGACTGTAGCAATGGAGATAACCCAGGATTGTGCCAGCTGGTGTTCCAGGAAAAGCTGGGTTGCTGAAGATAAAACAGCTGCTGTGGATACTGGCTGGAACCAGACTGTTGTTAGCACGGAGTGGATACTGGCTGGAACCAGTTAAATAATAAATGAACTTGGGAGCGATGAAATATGAACTGAAATGTAGAACTTGAGAGCGGAGAAATAATAATACCGGTGGAGAGTGGTAAAGTGTAGAAAGGACACCGGCCCTTTAAGGGAAGCTGTACTCTGCTGGAAGCTGAGCTGGAAGCAGGTAATGTTGTAGCTGGAAACAGATGAATCCACAATGGATTGGAGTGTCAGGCTACACCGCAGGTGGAATGCTGGTGCGGGTCTCTATGGTGGAAGTCTTGAGACAGGAGCTGGAACCTGGAAGACAATCACAGGAGAGAGACAAACAGGAACTAGGTTTGACAACCAAAGCACTGACGCCTTCCTTGCTCAGGCACAGTGTATTTATACCTGCAGCAAGGAAGGGATTGGCTAGGCAATTATGCAGATTATCAATACTGAGAACAGATTGGTGGAAATGATCAGCTGACAGAATCCAAGATGGCTGCGCCCATGCAGACACTTGGAGGGAAGTTTGGTTTGTAATCCATGTGGTAATGAAAACAGTAATGGCGGCGCCGGCCACCGGAGACAGGAGGCGCCAGGCTGACAGATGCACATCCAACCACGCGGACACAGCGGAGGCCGCGGCTGACGTAATCGCCACTCAGACACTCTGCATGCAGAAGTTCAGGGACGGCGGCGGAGGCCGCGGGAGACGCCATGCCAGGTGTAATATGGCGTTCACTGTGACAGCGTCCCAGAGTGACAGGAGAGGATACAGGAATGTACACATCAGGATAACAGATGGGATCCGGTCCTGGAGCGCTGAGCCAGCCTTAGGAGGCATCTGATGGGTAAGAAATGGCGTCCAGATACCCGGATCGTGACATAGGGGAAGCAATGTTAAATTTATTAACCCACCCAAATTTTTTCCGATTACTGCTATCCGTACTGGCCAGTGTATCGGTGTTATTTAATAAAGAAATTCTACTAAGAGATAGAACTTTACTTTTACAGGCTTCTAACAAATCCCTACCATAACCACGATCTAAGAATTTTTTTATCAATAAATCAATCTGCATTTCAGATATCACCCTATCACTGTTGATGCGGTGGATCCGAAGCATCTGGGAATATGGCAGGCCGTTTATCAAAGCTGACGGATGACAGCTTTGTGCTTTCAACAGCATATTCCTATCTGTAGGCTTTGTAAAGAGACTAGTATGAATCCGTTGATTTTTTACAGTGATACATACATCAAGAAAATTAACAGTCTCTCTATTAACCGAATAGGTAAATTTGATAGGGTGATCAGAACAATTATGAACGTTAATCAGGTTACTTAATGGCTCAATGTCACCGCGCCAAATCAAAAACAAATCATCTATATATCGTAAAAACAATATAATTCTAGATGATATTGTCTCTTCTGAGAAGAATAGTGCATGCTCCACAAAAAACATAACAATGTTGGCATAGGCTGGAGCCATAGAACTGCCCATGGCACAGCCGCTGGTTTGTAAATAAAACTTGCCATTATACAGAAAAAAGTTGTTATTTAAAATGAGATCAAACAATTGGAGCATGATACCAATCTTGTCAGGAGAGAAATCACTTTTATTGTTCAAGAACACCTGCAACGAATGCAACCCCAAACTATGGGGAATAGAGGTGTATAAATTCACCACGTCAATTGTAACCAACCAGCAATCAGAAGGTAATAACGGTAAGTCATACAACTTACGTAGCAGAGTAGATGTATCTAACAAAAAGGTAGGTTCCACTTGAATAAGGGGTTGTAAGAGGGAGTCAAGGAATGCTGCCACTGGCTGAAAAAGGGAACCCCGTGCTGACACAATGGGGCGTCCCGGAGGGGGATCTAGTCCCTTATGGATTTTTGGTATGGTATAAAAAATCTGAATAATGGGTGATTGTGGAAATAATACATCTTTAATTTTCTCTGTAATAATCCCCATATCCAAAGCCTGGCAGAGTACCCTTAACAACTCCCTCTTACAAACCCTAGTAGGGTCACTAGGTAAGAGACGGTAAACCGATGGATCTAATAGTTGTCTCATGACCTCACGATCATAGTCCACAAAGTCCTGTAAAACGATAGCACCACCTTTATCCGCCTGGCGGATTATTAAGTTCTTGTTACCAGCCAGGCTTCTCAGGGCCTGTCGTTCAATTGGAGACAGATTAGGGTGATGATTCCCCTTCTCGTTTACCTCAGGGCATGCACGAACCTCTTGGTCCAAAAGTCTCATAGTTGTCCTAATCGTAGGATTATTAGACGGGGGGTCGAAGTGGGAACGAGGTGCAAACTTCTGAAGAGATGCAGGAAGTTGATCACTATTTGCCCCTACATCCTGGCCAAAAAATTCTTTTAGACGAAGAGCACGTGATAATTCGTATTTTTCCATACCCCATTCCAGTTCATCAAATCGCACAGTAGGAATAAAGGATAAACCTTTTGATAGCAAACTGAATTCTCCAGATGACAGTTCATAAGAGGATAGGTTAAAGATTAGATCTTTTTGTAGAGTGGGGGACGTCCTACTCTTCCCCTGCCTCTTTGTTTGTTTTCCCCTTCTCGTGAACTGCCTTTGCCTTCTTCTTCTACCGGAATGTTCTTCGGGGTTTTGGGGCACGTGCCCAAAGGGGCCCTCTGAGACTTTGGTTGTTCTATTTCACTGTTGGAACTAGTGTTGTCATGGGAAGACTCTGTGTCAAAACGGGCCACAGGTCGATTACCTTGATGCCTGTTTCTTCTAAAAAACGGCTGTTTTCTCTCTGAAGTCGAGTTACCGGAGGTCCACCGGTACACCGTATGGCGTTCGTAATCCCCTTCCACTTTGACCAATTTCTCCTTTTTGAATTGGAGCAGATCTTTTTTATACGTGGCCAGCTGCAATCTCAGACGATCCATCCAGTCAGTACTTTCATCAGCTAATAGAATCGGGACATTAATCTGTTCGAATTGTGTAATCTTGTCTTTAATGATCTGGAGCTCTTTAGTTGATTGCTCAATGACCAGAATCATCAAGTCAAAAGAGCAACGATTTAAAATCCCTATCCAGCGTCTGCAGAACTGCGGGTCAAATCTGCCTATTGTAGGGCAGTTACGGACTCTGAATCCGCGTGGAATCATTTTTTATTTATAATAGTCACTGAGTGACACGCCATGCAGATAGAAATCAGTTTCTTTTTTCTTTAATCTTAAAAGATCTCTAAAGATGATCTCAGGAGTACTAGCCACTGCTTCATCCTTCATACCGGCATTGTATAAAATTGCCTCCACCTCAGACTCTGAGAAGGTATGTGTATCACCAATAGGGTACTTGAATTGTGATATTAACTCATTAATATCTTCACCACCTTCAGCCATTTTGGATACCAGGTGTGATACGTAGCAGAATAAGCCGTGAAACAAAAAAAGGTGATACCTTATGATACCTTGTGAAAATGAAAGATTTAAAAACTCAGGAGTGCTTGGTTTTATCCATTATAAACGCACTAGAGAGTGTAGAAAAATAGCTGTCAGTTGCAACAAATAGATCTATAGCACTGGCTATATAACAATTGCTGTGTACCTGGTGAGAGTCTATTATTGCGGGCGCAGCGCCGGTGTTCGTCAGCATTGCACTGCACTTGTGATCAGACTAGTGTCCGGCAGCACTGCACTTGTAATCAAGCTCACAATAAACTACAGTTCCCGGAGCCCTTGCTGCCGGGAGCTCCCAGCAACAAGGGCTGCTGGGAGCTGTAGTTTATTTTGAGTCTGATTACAAGTGCGGTGCTGCCAGACACCAGCGCCGCTCCAGCAGTAACAGACTCTCACCAGGTACAGTCTGACAGTACTGCTTTTCTACCCTTTGGCTGCGGGTGGCACAGCTATGCGGTGCCCCCTCCTTGCCTGGCACCCCTGGCGAGAGCCATCCTGGCCAATGGGTAGATACACCCTTGAGTAATGCCTCCAGTATAATAGAAATATATAGTGATACCTCCAGTATAATAGAACTATATAGTAATGCCCCCAATTTAATAACAATATATAGTAATGCCTTCCTTATAATAGAAATATATAGCAATGCCTCCAGTATAATAGAAATATATAGTAATACCTCCAGTATAATAGAACTATATAGTAATGCCCCAATTTAATAACAATATATAGTAATGCCTCCATTATAATAGAAATATATAGTAATGCCTCCAGTATAATAGAAATATATAGTGATACCTCCAGTATAATAGAACTATATAGTAATGCCCCCAATTTAATAACAATATATAGTAATGCCTTCATTATAATAGAAATATATAGCAATGCCTCCAGTATAATAGAAATATATAGTAATACCTCCAGTATAATAGAACTATATAGTAATGCCCCCAATTTAATAACAATATATAGTAATGCCTCCATTATAATAGAAATATATAGTAATGCCTCCAGTATAATAGAAATATATAGTGATACCTCCAGTATAATAGAACTATATAGTAATGTCCTCAATGTAATAACAATATATAGTTATGCCTCCATTATACAGCCACTGTCGCACTCCCAGTAACCCTGACAAAGTGGGAGAAGCAGTCATGCTGCCAAGCACCATGGTCTTGTTGCTTTGTGGCACATTATAATTGTGGCAATGGCAAAGTGTGTGGCAGGTAGTACTGCGTAAAAGTTATATACGTCTGTAATCCTGCGCTACAGTTTAATGCTGCCGTTTAAAATCGATGGGATTGACCCTCCAAAATCCCCACACACATACAGCAAATACAAAAATGATTAAAACAGGCGCTCTCTAAAGTATTAAAACTTTAAAAATACTGGAAAACCACTCCAAACTTCTGTCGTTTTCCTCCAGATCGGTGCACAAGTGTTAGCGTGGGGTTGAAAAGACACTTACATAGCAGTTCAACCTCGCGTTCCTTTAAAGGTATCTTTAAACAGGTTTGGATGAAATTGATCCTATCACAAACAGCAGTCGCACAGAATGACACTTACGTTTAGTTTCAGTCTCGAATGCACTGAAAGGTATCTTTCAAACGATCCCCATATATAATAGGTAGGAAGCAGCCAAAACCACCGTGCATAAAAACATACACAGGTTTTATTCATACACTGGAACAAACATAAAAGTTGCAGCAAAAAATGTCCAATGGAGGATAAATGTTCGTCACAGCATGGATAACTTCAACGCGTTTCAAGGATTCTTTCCTCTTTATCAAGAAGTGCTGTGAGGGTCCTGGCTTTCCTAAATTTATCCTGAGACGTTTTGAATCACATGACGATCTTGACCAATTTCAGACGAAGTCCAATCTCCACAAGGATGTATAACACCTGGTGCTCATATACACATGTCTCTGCATTTGCATAATCCAGGCTGAAGTGTGTTCAATCAGTGTGAGCATCACAACAACAGATGTACAGATCAGTATACAGATAAAACACACCTCATATATATCATATAAAACTCCAATCATACGACTCATGATCACCCGATGTTATAGCGGTAATACAAACTTTACAATAAAAGTCAAAGGTAATCCTATATGAGGAATCATACCCGGACTAAATCTGCCCATGTCGGAAAATGATTATACTAGGCTATATGACATACCATAACAGTGGTGGCCACACGGACTGAGGAAGTTACCTTAATCAGAAGTGTGAGTTGATTATAACACACTATAATACTCTGGCGTGACCGGCCGGGGAGTAACTGTGTCCGCTACATCGATTGTCCCGATCACGTGACCAGAGTTTAAACTAATCACGTGACTCCACAAACAGAATGAATGAATGAAACAGACATTGAGCACTACATAGTTACAGTATGAGATCAAGTGGTTAATATAATATATTTTTTCTGGTGTTTAAAAAATATATTCATTACTAACAAAAAAAAAATTTGTCCTTTCTTTCTCTCTTGCTTCTTATCTTATCTACTCTAATTTTTTGAGCTACCATGGACACTATAATTATTCCATATGGACCAACAGAAAATGGACGTGAATTTAAGATCATTCTCCACGCACGCATGTTCACTGCCTTTGGAGCCATGACCTAGTGAATATGTGGATATTGTTGTATTCTTGTGGAAATTATACTTCTAAATAAACATATGTAAATGAGACCTCCTTATCAGGTATTTAGGTTACATCCTTTTTGTTGTAGCACTATTTTTCTATTTTTGCTGCCTCTTTAAAAACTGTGCTGCCATTTATTCCCTTTGTCAGTTCAGTTTTACCTTCTGTAGGGTAGCCCTTACATGTTCCTCCTGATGGTGAGGTCTCATACTGTAACTATGTAGTGCTCAATGTCTGTTTCATTCATTCATTCTGTTTGTGGAGTCACGTGATTAGTTTAAACTCCGGTCACGTGAACGGGACAATCGATGTAGCGGACACAGTTACTCCCCGGCCGGTCACGCCAGAGTATTATAGTGTGTTATAATCAACTCACACTTCTGATTACGGTAACTTCCTCAGTCCGTGTGGCCACCACTGTTATGGTATGTCATATAGCCTAGTATAACCATTTTCCGACATGGGCAGATTTAGTCCGGGTATGATTCCTCATATAGGATTACCTTTGACTTTTATTGTAAAGTTTGTATTACCGCTATAACATCGGGTGATCATGAGTCATATGATTGGAGTTTTATATGATATATATGAGGTGTGTTTTATCTGTATACTGATCTGTACATCTGTTGTTGTGATGCTCACACTGATTGAACACACTTCAGCCTGGATTATGCAAATGCAGAGACATGTGTATATGAGCACCAGGTGTTATACATCCTTGTGGAGATTGGACTTCGTCTGGAATTGGTCAAGATCGTCATGTGATTCAAAACGTCTCAGGATAAATTTAGGAAAGCCAGGACCCTCACAGCACTTCTTGATTAAGAGGAAAGAATCCTTGAAACGCGTTGAAGTTATCCATGCTGTGACGAACATTTATCCTCCATTGGACATTTTTTGCTGCAACTTTTATGTTTGTTCCAGTGTATGAATAAAACCTGTGTATGTTTTTATGCACGGTGGTTTTGGCTGCTTCCTACCTATTATATATGGGGATCGTTTGAAAGATACCTTTCAGTGCATTCGAGACTGAAACTAAACGTAAGTGTCATTCTGTGCGATTGCTGTTTGTGATAGGATCAATTTCATCCAAACCTGTTTAAAGATACCTTTAAAGGAACGCGAGGTTGAACTGCTATGTAAGTGTCTGTTCAACCCCACGCTAACACTTGTGCACCGATCTGGAGGAAAACGACAGAAGTTTGGAGTGGTTTTCCAGTATTTTTAAAGTTTTAATACTTTAGAGAGCGTCTGTTTTTAATCAGGTAGTACTGTCAAATTCTTAAGGGTACTCCGTACCCGCATACTTGCACTGCTGCCGTTAGGGTTCTCTGAGAACTGGAGTTGGGAAACATTGATCTAGATCACAGGTTCTCAAACTCGGTCTTCAGGACCGCTTATAGGGGGTCATTCCGACCCGTTCGCAAGCTGCAGTTTGTCGCAGCGGTGCAAACAGGTCAGAACTGCGCATGCGCCACGGATGCATTGCACATGCGCGTCATTGCCTGCCAACGGCCGTCGCCGGGCAGCGACGCCGCCAGCAGAAAAAGTGATTGCAGCGGCGATCGCAAGAAGACTGACAGACGGGAGGCTATCTTGTGCTTCAACTGACCATTTTCAAGGCGTGGTAAGGAGAACACAGGCATGTCCAGGCGTTTGCAGGGCGGATGTCTGATGTCAATTCCGGGACCTTTGTCGCTGGATGCGTTACACCAGGTAAGTAAGTCTCACCCTGGTCTTGTTTTGTAGGAAACTTTTTTAGCATAGCAGGGCTACACACACAATCGCAGCCCTGCTATGCTATAATACACTCCCCCATAGGCGGCGTCAAGTTGATCGCACGAGCAGCAAAAGGTTGCTACGTGCGATCAACTCAGAATGACCTCCCTAGGGGTCATTCCGAGTTGATCGCAGCAGCAAATTTGTTAGCAATTGGGCAAAACCATGTGCACTGCAGGGGTGGCAGATATAACATTCGCAGAGAGAGTTAGATTTGGGTGGGTTATTTTGTTTCTGTGCAGGGTAAATATTGGCTGCTTTATATTTACACTGCAATTTAGATTTCGGTTTTAAGACACCCCACCCTAATCTAACTCTCTGCACATGTTATATCTGTCCCCCTTGCAGTGCACATGGTTTTGCCCAACTGCTAACAAATTTGCTGCTGCGATCAACTCTGAATTAGGCCCATAGTGCATATTTTGTAGGTAACCCAGCAGGTGCACTGGTGTATTAATTGCTCACTGACACAGTATAAAAATTTTACAGGTGGAGCTAATTATTTCACTTGTAAGTCTGTGAGGAGACCTGCAAAACATGCACTGTGTGGGGTCCTGAGGGGATGCAGTTAGCTTATTGTCGGACAGAATCCAGATATGCCAACGCCTGGATACCGAAGTACGCCACAAGCCTGGCGTCTAAATACCGATCAGGGATACCGGCATCACATTAACGGCAGATGGAATTCCAAACTGCCATCCAGCGGGATACGCTGGGGTCCTGCCGCGCAGGGTGGGGTGGGGCGTTAGGTTTAGACAGGAGAAGTGGGGGTTAGGGTGCAGGGCCGGGAAGATTAGGGTTAGGGACCGGGGAGGTTTGGGCACATAGCAGTGGAGGTTAGGGTTAGGCACCAAGCGGGTAGGGTTAGGTTTAGGCAGTGGGAAAGGGAGGATTAGGGTTAGGCACCACCTGGGAGGGTTAGACACCACAGGGGAGGGTTAGGTTTAGGCACCCACATGAGAGGGTTAGGGCAGGGCAAACCTCCCAACATGACCCTCTCCAGGAGGGACAGAACGCTCTGCTCCTGGACTTCCCTCTTAATTTATGATTTCCATCACCTGTGCTGAAACACCTTTCTTATACATTAACCTGTTAAACACAGAAGCCGGCAATCATAAATTAAGCGGAAACTCCATGGAGAGGGTCATGTTGGAGCGTATGGTAGGGGCCAGGGGAGGGTTAGGTACTTTAGAGGGGGCTATCGGGATTCTGATGGACGGAATGCCACTGCCGGGATTCTGACCGACAGCATCTCGTCCATCGGGAAATCATACTGAAACCGTTTTGAGGACCGAGTTTGAGAAACTGTGATCTAGATTAGTGGCTCTCAACTCCAACCCTCAGGTACCTCCAACAGGTCATATTTATAGCATTTCTGTCTGTGGATTGAAGTGGGATAATTACTGATCCAGAATAACAGACTAACTCACCTGTCATGATTAAAGAATTCCACAAAACATTAGCTGTTGGTGCAAGGGCGTAAGTTCATACCAGGAGGAAAAATAGAAGGCTTGCACATGTGCTGACGTCCCAATGACTTGCCAATGGTACATCTGGAAGAATAAAGATTCCATATTGCAGCTAACTGTGGCGATAAGGAATCCTTATTTTCAGGTACTGGTTGCAAATGTTTTTTTCCCCCAAAGCTCGGAGAGAAGATTGTGAGAGATAAAGTACCAGCCAATCAGCTTCTGCCTTACATTTTACAGGCTGTGTTTTGAAAATGACAGGAGCGGAATGGTTGGTATATTATCTCTCACAATTTTATCTCTCTCCAAGCTTTGATAAACCCCCCTAAAAGTTTATTATAATAATTAGTGCATTTCCTTCAAGCAACTTCTGCTCTCCTTTCTTGAAGGACAAGCAGTAGCTCACTCTGAGGCCCAAATGTATTAAGCCTTAACAAGAGATAAAGTGGAGACGGATAAAGAGAGATACATGACCACCCAATCAGCTTCCTAACTGCCATGTCACAGGCTGTGTTTGAAAAATGACAGAAGCTGGTTGGCTGGTCTTTTATCACTCTTTATACATCTCTACTTTATCTCTTGTTAAGGCTTAGGGGTCTATTTACTAAGCCTTGGATGGAGTTAAAGTGGACGGAGATAAAGTACCAGCCAATCAGGTCCTGTCATTTTTCAAACACAGCCTGTGGCATGGCAGTTAGGAGCCGATTGGCTGGTACTTTATCTCCATCGACTTTATCTTCATCCAAGGCTTAGCAAATAGGCCCCTTAATACATTTACTAAACTGCCCATCTGAGAGATTCATTTAACAAGTCACCAGAAGTGCTACGTTTGCTGGTTGTGTATGGAATTTATTACGAGGGCACCCGGTGCAGCAATTCCCTCAATGGAGAGCCGGAATACATGGACTGTATATTTGTAAGTTGCTGGAGTGGCATCTCCAACATACTTTTTTTCAAGGCTCCCTTATTTATACTGAAGTTTAATAGTTACTCTGTTTCCTCTGCCACTTGTTTTTTGGAAGCACTTGCACTTTTTTGCTAATTTGCACAAGCTGATTTTGCACTTAGAATATACGTATACGTCTGACGGTACATATGGACATGGTCTGGTAGAGCAAGTTTGCCTAATAATTAAGTAGCTATATATCTGTGGTGAATTCTTTCAGTATGGCTGAGTCCAGTGGTGATGCGGGGGGGTGTCCCCAGTTTTCAAATTATGCAATAGGTGATGTGCATGGATACTCTGAAGCGGAGGCAGAGGAGATACTATATACAGAGATTATGGACGCTCAGAAGGAGGCAAGTGCGCCAGATAGCTCCTACCGTGAGTTACTCCGCCTACACCGCAAAGAGATTGATTATTATTACCACTGCATCTCTTTGTCAGATTACTATAGAGCTAAAAAAATCCCCCGTGGATTACGGGTCAGGAACTCACCCACTATAGGCCGTAACGATTTGGGCTTTTGCAAGAAGTGGGTGGGTATCCTTAACAAATGCTCCATGGACTTAATGCTCTTGATAATAGAGCAATCCACCAAAGAGATGAATGCTATAAAAGTGAAAATTGCAGAATTTGAGACCATACACAAACCTATTTTGCAGGCCGACACCAGCATCAACTGGTATGAGAAACTCAATGGCCAGTTGCAAATCCACAAGCGAGATCTTATTAAGTTTAAAGCACAAAAACGTAGCAAAGTCGATGGCGACTACGATAATCACAATGTATACAGATGGACTGATTCTTCTACCCATCATGATCAACGAAAACCATTCTTTCGACGTAGACGGTACCGCCAGAGGGACCTTGAATCTTCTAACGAACACACTCTATCTACGAGTGAATCAGATTCCGCTAGCCAGCAGCACCTGGGTCACCGCCCTTTAGGTGTGGCCCTGCGGATCCAGCCACCAGACAAAAGCGAAGTAAGCGGCCCTATACCAGACGGGGGCACCAGTGGCAGAGGCAGAAACAGAGTAGGGAGACCTCCGAAAAATCAGAGACGCTAGTAGTTAACTTATCCGACTATGAGCTATCAATGACTGAACAGCAAGTTTTGTCTAGAGGCTTATCATTTATCCCGACCTCCAAGTGTGACCCGTTCAACTGGCAGATAGAAAAATATCGTCTGCAGCGACAACTTAAATTGAAGGAACACTTCTATAAACAGGCGCCAGTAGCAGAGAACTCACAAATTCCAATTAAACTGCAGAAAATTCTGCCCAAATCCAAATTTGAACCACAGTCCCAAAACGCTTCAATTAAAACGTTCGGCAGATTGTTGGATGAACAGACCAATGCGTACTTGACAAGCATGCCGCAATTGCGTTACAATTTAACTAAAGCCGAAAATGAAGCCCTGCAACATCTTGCAGCACAGGACAATCTCATTTTCTGCCCCGCGGACAAAGGTGGGGCACTAGTGATCCAGAATAAAAAGGATTATAAAGATGAAATCCAGCGCCAACTGCAAGATTCTGAGACATATTGTCGGCTGACCAAGGACCCTACCAATGAATTTAAATGTCAGCTTACTAAATTGCTAGATAGCGCTGTACATGAGGGTCTAATAACTAGTGGTATACGCAATGCTTTAATTCCAGCTAATCCTGTTATGCCAATACTATATACAACACCCAAAATCCACAAGTCCCTCAGTAAACCACCAGGGCGCCCCATTATTTCTGCTAGATCATCCCTATTCCAACCTGTTGCTTTATATTTAGATTCCATACTCCAACCATGCATACAAACGCACCCACGGTTCTTGTTAGATACCACCTCGCTACTTTACAAATTACAGCAACTACCTAGGTTTGAGTCTAATGTTTTACTCTGTAGTATAGATGTTCAAAACCTATATACAGTGATTCCCCACGACATGGGCCTTGCGGCCATGGAGCAATATCTGAGCAATCATGTTGAGTTCCAGGGCACAAACCTGAAATTATGTATTCAATTATTACAAATGACCTTACAAAAAAATTTCTTCTTGTATGATGGGCAGATTTATCTGCAATGTAAGGGGTGTGCTATGGGGTCCTCTGTGGCCCCGGCATACTTCAAAATTTTTATGTTTCAGGTAGAACAGGAAATATTCTTCACAGATTCCGATGTGGTGAGCAATATATTGTTTTATTGCCGCTACATCGACGATCTGTTGTTAATCTGGCAGGGACCAAAGAGCAGACTCGAGGAGGTTATACAGGCGCATAATATGTTGCAGCACCCCATTAAACTTACGTATACCATTAGTGATCACGCCATCAAATATCTAGATGTCCACATTTTTCTCCAGCACGGTATGATAACAACCTCCCTCTATTCTAAGGCCACTGATAAAAACAATGTGTTGCATTATAAGAGCTTTCACCCTCAGCCACTTAAGAGGGGGTTGCCATTCTCCCAGCTTCTCAGAGTCAGACGGATTACCTCTGACCCTGTCATAGCGAATGCTCAGATGGACGAGATGATAGAGCAGTTTGCCAAACAGGGTTATCCTATGCATCTACTTACAGCTGCTAAAGAAAAGGTATTGAGGGTTGAGCGGGAGACACTGATCTGCCGTTCTAAAATCCACAATGTAGGAAGTTTGATAATTCCTTGGGTGGTTCAATACCACGCTGCCAGCACAGGGATCAACCAGATCTCCAAAAAACTGTGGCCCATCATTCAGGGTGATCCTGAATTGGGATTACAAAATACCAAATTGATGTCTTGCTATAAAAGTAATAATAATCTCAGAGACATCCTAGTCAAAGCAGATGTCTCCCAATATGCATCTCCCCAACCCATGTTCAACAAAAAGGGATGTATCCGTTGTACTTGCACTATGTGCCAGTTTATGATACCTGGTGACACGTTTCAACACCCCCAATCTGGCAAGACTATGTATATCTATCACACGCTTACATGTTCCTCCAAATTTGTCATATATACCAGTTTATATGCCCCTGTGGGCTGTCATATATTGGCAAAACAGAACGAATGTTCAAGGAACGTATGGCAGCCCACAGGTCTGCAATCAAATTAGCTATTGCCAAGGGATCGAGCGAACAGCCTGTAGCAAGGCACTTCACCCTCAGTAGACATCCATTAATCACGCTGAAATATCGCATGATCGACCACATACCGGCCTCTATTAGGGGTGGCGATCGGGGAAGTAAACTCCTAAGGCTGGAAGCACGATGGATCTACCGCCTGGGTACTGTCCACCCAAGGGGACTCAACGAGTCCCTGGGGCTTAACTGTTTTCTATAAGCAGTATATTAATCTTAGTCTGATTGTCCACTAGTGTAGTTTGACCTTACCGGTAGTATTATCTGTCCTTATGTGATTGTAACTGCTGTTACCTGCAAATCCACTAGTGTTTCTGCCATTTGCTACTGTACAATAGTTCTACTTGTATTATTCTGGGGGTACACAGGAGGACAGTGTAGGGCTACCAGATTGAGGGCCCACATTTACATCCTTTGAGTCCTATGTGATATTATTGCTCATCATACTTTGATTAAGTATGCTGTTTCGACATGTCCCTAGTACTTATGGGTGAAACACATTGTTTCTCTCTGTATAGGAATTTATTATCATAAACACCATGATTTATGTATGGGTACTGTTCCGGGTTTAATTGCAGGCATAATGGCATTATCTACCATCCACAATTATATACTGTACTTATAGATGAATGCTGGTAGTATTGATTCATGTTGCCCGCATTCGTTTGCTGCATTTCCATTTGCTTATGTCCATAGCAATCCGCCTGTCTTGTATACGTTGTCATGGTGATGGGGAGCACTAATGTGGGAAGTGACGTAGGGTGACGTCACCACAGCTGCGCCCGACGGGGCGGGCGGCGTCCCGCCGGCTACACGCGGCAGGTTCACAGGGTGATTAGCAGCCTTTAAAGGTAAGACTGCTCTGTATGTACTTAAAACCTGAGGAAAATGCCTTAATAATAAAACGGCATTGAAACGTTGTTTTACTAAACTGCCCATCTAAGAGATTCATTTAACAAGTCACCAGGAGTGCTACGTTTGCTGGTTGTGTATGGAATTTATTACGAGGGCACCCGGTGCAGCAATTCCCTCAATGGAGAGCCGGAATACATGGACTGTATATATATATATATATATATATATATATATATATATATATATAGCAAACGCAGGTGCGGCACTCAGGCCACGGTAAACAGCAAACAAATGACAGGCGGAGACTGGAATTCAATCAACGTTTCAATATTTAGAGAATATTGTCGTCAGGATTACAATAATACGTGCAACACATACCTTTATAGTGCTCACCAAACAAGAAGATAGCGGTTCCCGGGCTGGGACTGCACACCCGCCCCGTCGCCGCACATCCATTGACGTCACCCGTGAGGCGCATTCTACTACGTACACCATTACCATGGAAACGGGAAACAAGCTAAACATACAAAGTACATCGTTGTCACTATAGTGGAATAAACGATACTAGCATATACAAAAGGTACCAAGTTGATCACTATCACAATAATAGAATAAAATCAAAACAATGCTGACATATACATAAAGTACAGGCTATAGAGAGGTCATAACTACATATAAAACCAACATCACATACAAAGCCTCATAATATAGCCTAGCTACAGGGTATGTTTGAACGTAAACTTGCAAAAGAAATATTTTCGTTTAAACCATTAGGAGCAATGACATTTAATCTATAAATCCATCGTGCCTCACACTTCAATAGGCGTAGAGAACGATCTCCGCCCCGGGCTTTTGGCACAATGGTGTCGATCATCCGATATCTTAAACTTGACAGAGTGTGATGACACTCTGCAAAATGCCGAGCGACCGGCTGGTCGCTGGAGCCAGAACTAATAGCTGCTCGAATGGCACTCTGATGGTTACCCATCCTCTCTTTAAATTTACTCTCGGTTTTCCCGATATAACTCAAACCGCAAGGACAAATAATTTGATAAACAACAAAAGATGAATTGCAAGTAAAATGATGGAGGATTTTATAAGTTTTACCTGTATGGGGATGTTGAAACGTATCGCCAGATAACAGAAACTGGCAAGTGGTGCATGTACATTTAAAACAGCCCATACGGGCCCTGCCAAACAAAGTGCGATTAGTGCTGCTTAAAGAAGTGACATCAGTTTTTACCAAAATATCTTTTAAGTTACGTCCACGGGAGTAACAAGATCTTACATCATAATTATCAAGTTTTAATTTAGCATCACTTTGTATAATGGGCCATAACTTTTTAATTGTTTTGTTAATAGTAGGGGAAGCAATGTTAAATTTATTAACCCACCCAAATTTTTTCCGATTACTGCTATCCGTACTGGCCAGTGTATCGGTGTTATTTAATAAAGAAATTCTACTAAGAGATAGAACTTTACTTTTACAGGCTTCTAACAAATCCCTACCATAACCACGATCTAAGAATTTTTTTATCAATAAATCAATCTGCATTTCAGATATCACCCTATCACTGTTGATGCGGTGGATCCGAAGCATCTGGGAATATGGCAGGCCGTTTATCAAAGCTGATGGATGACAGCTTTGTGCTTTCAACAGCATATTCCTATCTGTAGGCTTTGTAAAGAGACTAGTATGAATCCGTTGATTTTTTACAGTGATACATACATCAAGAAAATTAACAGTCTCTCTATTAACCGAATAGGTAAATTTGATAGGGTGATCAGAACAATTATGAACGTTAATCAGGTTACTTAATGGCTCAATGTCACCGCGCCAAATCAAAAACAGATCATCTATATATCGTAAAAACAATATAATTCTAGATGATATTGTCTCTTCTGAGAAGAATAGTGCATGCTCCACAAAAAATATAACAATGTTGGCATAGGCTGGAGCCATAGAACTGCCCATGGCACAGCCGCTGGTTTGTAAATAAAACTTGCCATTATACAGAAAAAAGTTGTTATTTAAAATGAGATCAAACAATTGGAGCATGATACCAATCTTGTCAGGAGAGAAATCACTTTTATTGTTCAAGAACACCTGCAACGAATGCAACCCCAAACTATGGGGAATAGAGGTGTATAAATTCACCACGTCAATTGTAACCAACCAGCAATCAGAAGGTAATAACGGTAAGTCATACAACTTACGTAGCAGAGTAGATGTATCTAACAAAAAGGTAGGTTCCACTTGAATAAGGGGTTGTAAGAGGGAGTCAAGGAATGCTGCCACTGGCTGAAAAAGGGAACCCCGTGCTGACACAATGGGGCGTCCCGGAGGGGGATCTAGTCCCTTATGGATTTTTGGTATGGTATAAAAAATCGGAATAATGGGTGATTGTGGAAATAATACATCTTTAATTTTCTCTGTAATAATCCCCATATCCAAAGCCTGGCAGAGTACCCTTAACAACTCCCTCTTACAAACCCTAGTAGGGTCACTAGGTAAGAGACGGTAAACCGATGGATCTAATAGTTGTCTCATGACCTCACGATCATAGTCCACAAAGTCCTGTAAAACGATAGCACCACCTTTATCCGCCTGGCGGATTATTAAGTTCTTGTTACCAGCCAGGCTTCTCAGGGCCTGTCGTTCAATTGGAGACAGATTAGGGTGATGATTCCCCTTCTCGTTTACCTCAGGGCATGCACGAACCTCTTGGTCCAAAAGTCTCATAGTTGTCCTAATCGTAGGATTATTAGACAGGGGGTCGAAGTGGGAACGAGGTGCAAACTTCTGAAGAGATGCAGGAAGTTGATCACTATTTGCCCCTACATCCTGGCCAAAAAATTATTTTAGACGAAGAGCACGTGATAATTCGTATTTTTCCATACCCCATTCCAGTTCATCAAATCTCACAGTAGGAATAAAGGATAAACCTTTTGATAGCAAACTGAATTCTCCAGATGACAGTTCATAAGAGGATAGGTTAAAGATTAGATCTTTTTGTAGAGTGGGGGACGTCCTACTCTTCCCCTGCCTCTTTGTTTGTTTTCCCCTTCTCGTGAACTGCCTTTGCCTTCTTCTTCTACCGGAATGTTCTTCGGGGTTTTGGGGCGCGTGCCCAAAGGGGCCCTCTGAGACTTTGGTTGTTCTATTTCACTGTTGGAACTAGTGTTGTCATGGGAAGACTCTGTGTCAAAACGGGCCACAGGTCGATTACCTTGACGCCTGTTTCTTCTAAAAAACGTCTGTTTTCTCTCTGAAGTCGAGTTACCGGAGGTCCACCGGTACACCGTATGGCGTTCGTAATCCCCTTCCACTTTGACCAATTTCTCCTTTTTGAATTGGAGCAGATCTTTTTTATACGTGGCCAGCTGCAATCTCAGACGATCCATCCAGTCAGTACTTTCATCAGCTAATAGAATCGGGACATTAATCTGTTCGAATTGTGTAATCTTGTCTTTAATGATCTGGAGCTCTTTAGTTGATTGCTCAATGACCAGAATCATCAAGTCAAAAGAGCAACGATTTAAAATCCCTATCCAGCGTCTGCAGAACTGCGGGTCAAATCTGCCTATTGTAGGGCAGTTACGGACTCTGAATCCGCGTGGAATCATTTTTGATTTATAATAGTCACTGAGTGACACGCCATGCAGATAGAAATCAGTTTCTTTTTTCTTTAATCTTAAAAGATCTCTAAAGATGATCTCAGGAGTACTAGCCACTGCTTCATCCTTCATACCGGCATTGTATAAAATTGCCTCCACCTCAGACTCTGAGAAGGTATGTGTATCACCAATAGGGTACTTGAATTGTGATATTAACTCATTAATATCTTCACCACCTTCAGCCATTTTGGATACCAGGTGTGGGTTATGGCCCATTATACAAAGTGATGCTAAATTAAAACTTGATAATTATGATGTAAGATCTTGTTACTCCCGTGGACGTAACTTAAAAGATATTTTGGTAAAAACTGATGTCACTTCTTTAAGCAGCACTAATCGCACTTTGTTTGGCAGGGCCCGTATGGGCTGTTTTAAATGTACATGCACCACTTGCCAGTTTCTGTTATCTGGCGATACGTTTCAACATCCCCATACAGGTAAAACTTATAAAATCCTCCATCATTTTACTTGCAATTCATCTTTTGTTGTTTATCAAATTATTTGTCCTTGCGGTTTGAGTTATATCGGGAAAACCGAGAGTAAATTTAAAGAGAGGATGGGTAACCAATGGAGTGCCATTCGAGCAGCTATTAGTTCTGGCTCCAGCGACCAGCCGGTCGCTCTGCATTTTGCAGAGTGTCATCACACGCTGTCAAGTTTAAGATATCGGATGATCGACACCATTGTGCCAAATGCCCGGGGCGGAGATCGTTCTCTACGCCTATTGAAGTGTGAGGCACGATGGATTTATAGATTAAATGTCATTGCTCCTAATGGTTTAAACGAAAATATTTCTTTTGCAAGTTTACGTTGAAACAGACCCTGTAGCTAGGCTATATTATGAGGCTTTGTATGTGATGTTGGTTTTATATGTAGTTATGACCTCTCTATAGCCTGTACTTTATGTATATGTCAGCATTGTTTTGATTTTATTCTATTATTGTGATAGTGATCAACTTGGTACCTTTTGTATATGCTAGTATCGTTTATTCCACTATAGTGACAACGATGTACTTTGTATGTTTAGCTTGTTTCCCGTTTCCATGGTAATGGTGTACGTAGTAGATTGCGCCTCACGGGTGACGTCAATGGATGTGCGGCGACGGGGCGGGTGTGCAGTCCCAGCCCGGGAACCGCTATCTTCTTGTTTGGTGAGCACTATAAAGGTATGTGTTGCACGTATTATTGTAATCCTGACGACAATATTCTCTAAATATTGAAACGTTGATTGAATTACAGTCTCCGCCTGTCATTTGTTTGCTGTTTACCGTGGCCTGAGTGCCGCACCTGCGTTTGCTATACATCCTTTGATTGTGAGGGCACCGGCTCAAGTTGCTTGTGTTGCGGGGAGTGCCGGACTCTGGAACTTTTTTGTGCACTAAGTGGATTAAGCGGATGATTCACTGTGTCAAGGCACCCAGCTCTTTCTATTGTCTTACTGAACAGGATATCCATTGGCTGTATTTGCAACTGACAGCTATTTTTCTACACTCTCTAGTGCGTTTATAATGGATAAAACCAAGCACTCCTGAGTTTTTAAATCTTTCATTTTCACAAGGTATCATAAGGTATCACCTTTTTTTGTTTGCACGGCTTATTCTGCTACGTATCACACCTGGTATCCAAAATGGCTGAAGGTGGTGAAGATATTAATGAGTTAATATCACAATTCAAGTACCCTATTGGTGATACACATACCTTCTCAGAGTCTGAGGTGGAGGCAATTTTATACAATGCCGGTATGAAGGATGAAGCAGTGGCTAGTACTCCTGAGATCATCTTTAGAGATCTTTTAAGATTAAAGAAAAAAGAAACTGATTTCTATCTGCATGGCGTGTCACTCAGTGACTATTATAAATCAAAAATGATTCCACGCGGATTCAGAGTCCGTAACTGCCCTACAATAGGCAGATTTGACCCGCAGTTCTGCAGACGCTGGATAGGGATTTTAAATCGTTGCTCTTTTGACTTGATGATTCTGGTCATTGAGCAATCAACTAAAGAGCTCCAGATCATTAAAGACAAGATTACACAATTCGAACAGATTAATGTCCCGATTCTATTAGCTGATGAAAGTACTGACTGGATGGATCGTCTGAGATTGCAGCTGGCCACGTATAAAAAAGATCTGCTCCAATTCAAAAAGGAGAAATTGGTCAAAGTGGAAGGGGATTACGAACGCCATACGGTGTACCGGTGGACCTCCGGTAACTCGACTTCAGAGAGAAAACAGCCGTTTTTTAGAAGAAACAGGCGTCAAGGTAATCGACCTGTGGCCCGTTTTGACACAGAGTCTTCCCATGACAACACTAGTTCCAACAGTGAAATAGAACAACCAAAGTCTCAGAGGGCCCCTTTGGGCACGCGCCCCAAAACCCCGAAGAACATTCCAGTAGAAGAAGAAGGCAAAGGCAGTTCACGAGAAGGGGAAAACAAACAAAGAGGCAGGGGAAGAGTAGGACGTCCCCCACTCTACAAAAAGATCTAATCTTTAACCTATCCTCTTATGAACTGTCATCTGGAGAATTCAGTTTGCTATCAAAAGGTTTATCCTTTATTCCTACTGTGCGATTTGATGAACTGGAATGGGGTATGGAAAAATACGAATTATCACGTGCTCTTCGTCTAAAAGAATTTTTTGGCCAGGATGTAGGGGCAAATAGTGATCAACTTCCTGCATCTCTTCAGAAGTTTGCACCTCGTTCCCACTTCGACCCCCCGTCTAATAATCCTACGATTAGGACAACTATGAGACTTTTGGACCAAGAGGTTCGTGCATGCCCTGAGGTAAACGAGAAGGGGAATCATCACCCTAATCTGTCTCCAATTGAACGACAGGCCCTGAGAAGCCTGGCTGGTAACAAGAACTTAATAATCCGCCAGGCGGATAAAGGTGGTGCTATCGTTTTATAGGACTTTGTGGACTATGATCGTGAGGTCATGAGACAACTATTAGATCCATCGGTTTACCGTCTCTTACCTAGTGACCCTACTAGGGTTTGTAAGAGGGAGTTGTTAAGGGTACTCTGCCAGGCTTTGGATATGGGGATTATTACAGAGAAAATTAAAGATGTATTATTTCCACAATCACCCATTATTCCGATTTTTTATACCATACCAAAAATCCATAAGGGACTAGATCCCCCTCCGGGACGCCCCATTGTGTCAGCACGGGGTTCCCTTTTTCAGCCAGTGGCAGCATTCCTTGACTCCCTCTTACAACCCCTTATTCAAGTGGAACCTACCTTTTTGTTAGATACATCTACTCTGCTACGTAAGTTGTATGACTTACCGTTATTACCTTCTGATTGCTGGTTGGTTACAATTGACGTGGTGAATTTATACACCTCTATTCCCCATAGTTTGGGGTTGCATTCGTTGCAGGTGTTCTTGAACAATAAAAGTGATTTCTCTCCTGACAAGATTGGTATCATGCTCCAATTGTTTGATCTCATTTTAAATAACAACTTTTTTCTGTATAATGGCAAGTTTTATTTACAAACCAGCGGCTGTGCCATGGGCAGTTCTATGGCTCCAGCCTATGCCAACATTGTTATGTTTTTTGTGGAGCATGCACTATTCTTCTCAGAAGAGACAATATCATCTAGAATTATATTGTTTTTACGATATATAGATGATTTGTTTTTGATTTGGCGCGGTGACATTGAGCCATTAAGTAACCTGATTAACGTTCATAATTGTTCTGATCACCCTATCAAATTTACCTATTCGGTTAATAGAGAGACTGTTAATTTTCTTGATGTATGTATCACTGTAAAAAATCAACGGATTCATACTAGTCTCTTTACAAAGCCTACAGATAGGAATATGCTGTTGAAAGCACAAAGCTGTCATCCGTCAGCTTTGATAAACGGCCTGCCATATTCCCAGATGCTTCGGATCCACCGCATCAACAGTGATAGGGTGATATCTGAAATGCAGATTGATTTATTGATAAAAAAATTCTTAGATCGTGGTTATGGTAGGGATTTGTTAGAAGCTGTTAGGGTCTCCTGCCCTGTGCTGCCACGTCGTCATGGCAACCGGGAGACAAGTGCTAGCGGAGTGACCTGAGCGCAGCTGATACTCCGGTTCGGGTCTTTTGCTATGCAGTGGTTATAGGCTCTGTGCATGGCAGGGGATCCGGTGCTGGTTTTTGTGCTCACAGTCTGTGAGGTCTGAGTGGGGCGTGGACAGCACCTGCTTTATAAGGCCTCTTCTCAGGGTAAGCAGATGCTGCTGAATCTTTGTTGGTTAGTCAGTTTCTGAAAGTTAGCCAGTACTGTGTAGCTTTGTATTTGTTTGTTGCTTACTGCAAATAGGCCTGGGGATTTGGTATTACACTCTGCCAATCCAGACCTAGCAGTAAGACTGGAGTCAGTCGTTTAGCTTGCTGGGGTTCTGTTACTACTCTGTGAACTTAGCAAGTTTGCGGCTGTATTCTAAGACTTGCCTGTCTAATCCTGTCTCACTGTGCTAGGTGTCAGGGGTCAGTTTAGTGGCAGTAAGCTGAACCTGTGCACTGCAAGTGAGAATTAGGATTGTGGAGACTCTCCTTGTGTCTATCATTCCATCTCTGACCAAGGAGTTTACTGCCACACCCGTTGGTAACCCTTTAGGGTTTTGCTGTTGCCCTTAGCAACAGCATTTCGGGTTCTCTACGTATTAAAACACAACATCTTGCTTTTCCCATCTGAGCAGTTCTAATACAAGGGAGATACCCAGTTCCTTAGCCTCTGGGCTTCTCTGTTCACTTTGTGTGTATTTTGTTAACCTATCACCTTCTGTGTACGTTATGTCATATTCCCCAGTCTGTCTGTAAGTCCATTTGTTTTGCATAACAGTTCAAACACCAGTACATTCCTGCAGGCACTGGAGTGCATAACAGTCCTGACACCAGTACTTTCCTGCAGGCACTGGTGTGCATAACATATTCAGCAGCCTAATACTCCTGTTGAAATTTTGTGGGAATATGGAGCATACCCCTCAAAATACGTTGCAACAGGTGGTCGATCAGGTGCAGGTCCTGACTCGACAATTTAATGATTTGTCCATTAAAATGCACACCTCCCAGGCTGCTGGCGGAGCTCCCGCAGCAGCAGCACCTGCAGGGGTTAAGGAGCCGAAAGTAAATCTCCCGGATCGTTTTTCTGGAGATCGCTCTCAGTTCTTTTGTTTCAAGGAGAGCTGCAAGCTATACTTCCGGCTTAGGCCTCAGTCTTCTGGGTCGGAGATTCAGCGGGTGGGCATAGTGATTTCCTTGCTACAAGGAGACCCACAGGTCTGGGCATATGGGTTGCAGCCTGACTGTCCGTCGCTTAAAAGTGTTGATGCTTTTTTTACGGCACTGGGCATGTTGTGTGATGACCCTGACAAGACGGCCTCAGCCGAGGCTCAGATTTCGATCCTTAAGCAAGGGCGAAGGCCAGTTGAGGTTTACTGTACGGAGTTTCGGAGGTTGGCCCATGATACCCAGTGGAATGACCCAGCCCTGAGACACCAGTACCGAAGAGGTCTTTCTAACCAGATAAAGGACCAACTGGTACAATATCCCTTGCCTGATAGCTTGGATCAGCTCATGCAGTTATCCATCCGGGTGGATAGACGGCTGAGAGAGCGTAGGCTTGAAAGGGAGACTGAGATTTCCTTCCTTCCCAAGAGAACCTCAGACTCTGAGGAATTTTCAGAGGAGCCTATGCAGATTGGGGCTACCCGCCTCTCCTCGCGTGAGAAGACGCGGAGGAGACAGCAGGGGTTGTGTTTGTACTGTGGGAATAAAGGTCATGTGGTAGTATCATGCCCAGAAAAGCCGGAAAACTTCAGGGCCTGAGGGTGATGGGAAATATCCTGTCAGGCCAGAAGTCAGAATTTCCCAAGAAGACTTTTATCATTCCGGTGACCTTGAAGATCCTCGGTCAAACTGTCAAGACTGAGGCCTTTGTGGACAGTGGGGCCGACGGGGTTTTTATGGACCGCCAATTCGCCCTGAAACACTCTGTTCCCTTAGTACCCTTGGCATCGGAAATTGAGATTTGTGGGTTAAACGGGGAACCATTATCCCAAGGTAAAATTACCTCTTGCACTAGCCAGATTTCTTTGTTTATTGGAGCCACACACTCTGAAAAATTGTCCTTTTATGTGACTGTCTGTACTTTTGCCCCATTGGTGTTGGGGTTACCCTGGTTAAGGGCCCACAATCCTCAATTTGACTGGGTCTCTGGGGAGATTCTTAGTTGGGGTACTGATTGTTTCAGGAGTTGCTTGAGCCTTCCAGTCAGGCTCTCGCAGCTAAGTTTGCCAGGATTGCCAGGGTGTTATGCAGATTTTGCGGACGTGTTCTCCAAAAAAGTTGCAGAGGTACTACCTCCCCATCGCCCCTATGACTGTGCCATTGATTTGTTGCCAAATGCTAAGCTTCCCAAGAGCAGGTTGTACTCCCTGTCACGTCCTGAGACTCAGGCTATGGCAGAGTACATTCAGGAGAACTTGGCTAAGGGATTTATCAGACCTTCACAGTCTCCAGTTGGGTCGGGGTTCTTCTTCGTGGGTAAAAAGGACGGTTCGTTGCGACCCTGCATCGACTTCAGGGAATTGAACCGTATCACGATTAAAAACTCATACCCACTGCCTCTCATTTCGGTCTTGTTTGACCAGCTTCGTACTGCCACCATTTTTTCTAAGATTGACCTACGCGGTGCGTACAATCTAATCCGAATAAGAGAGGGGGATGAATGGAAGACTGCCTTTAATACCCACTCAGGGCATTATGAATATTTGGTGATGCCTTTTGGGCTCTGTAATGCCCCGGCAGTCTTCCAGGATTTCATGAATGATGTGCTCAGGGAATATTTGGATAGATTCTTAGTTGTATACTTAGATGACATCCTAATCTTCTCCCATTCCCTGGAGGAACATCGGAAGCATGTACGCTTAGTCCTCCAGAAACTCAGAGACCACCGGCTTGGGGCGAAGATGGAGAAGTGCGAATTTGAAGTTCAGCAAATCGCATTTTTAGGATATATTATCTCCCCAGAAGGTTTCCAAATGGAGGGTTCCAAGGTACAGGCAGTCCTGGATTGGGTGCAGCCCACTAGTTTGAAGGCGCTTCAGCGTTTCCTGGGCTTTGCGAATTTTTATAGACGATTTATCGCTGGATTTTCGTCTATAGTGGCGCCCTTGGTGGCACTCACTAAGAAAGGGGCGGATGTTGCTCACTGGTCTTGTGAGGCTAAAGCGGCTTTTGCCCGTCTCAAAAGGGCATTTGTTTCGGCCAAGGTGCTGCGACACCAAGATCCAGAGCGTCCTTTTGTGGTGGAGGTGGATGCCTCTGAGATGGGTATTGGGGCAGTGCTTTCTCAGATGGGAGTGTCTGATAATCGCCTTCATCCCTGTGCTTACTTTTCCCGTAAATTTTCGCCTGCCGAGATGAATTATGACGTGGGTAACCGGGAATTGTTGGCTATTAAGGATGCACTCGAGGAGTGGAGACACTGGCTTGAGGGGGCTAAGTTTGTGGTCTCAATTCTCACTGACCATAAGAATCTGGCATATTTAGAGTCAGCGAAGCGTCTCAATGCCAGGCAGGCACGATGGGCTTTGTTTTTTGCTCGCTTTAATTTTTTGATAACATATCGCCCTGGGTCAAAAAACATCAAGGCTGATGCGCTCTCGCGGAGTTTTGCTCCAATCCAGGAGACCACCGAGGAGCCGTTGCCCATTGTTTCCCCATCATGTATTAAAGTGGGCATTACCCAGGACCTCTTATCATTAGTCCTTAGAGCACAGGAGCAGGCTCCTCCAGACCTTCCGGTAGGTCTTTTGTTTGTGCCTCCTAGGTTAAGACAGCGAGTGTTCCTGGAATTCCATGCCAAGAAGTCTGCAGGTCACCCGGGTATTGCCAGAACTCGGGAGTTGCTATCTAGGGCGGTGTGGTGGCCCTCGGTGGCTAAGGATGTGGATCAGTGGGTTCGGGCATGTGACATCTGTGCCCGAAATAAGACTCCTAGAGGGGTTCCGGTTGGCCCATTACATCCACTCTCTATCCCATCTAAGCCATGGACCCACATTTCAATGGATTTTGTGGTGGACTTGCCAAAATCCTCGGGGATGACAGCCATCTGGGTTGTCGTTGACAGGTTTTCGAAGATGGCGCACTTCGTTCCACTGGTTGGGCTGCCATCGGCCAGACGCCTGTCTGAATTATTTATGCTGCATGTTGTGCGTCTCCACGGGTTGCCACTTGATGTGGTCTCTGACCGCGGATCCCAGTTTGTGGCCAAATTCTGGAGGGCATTTTGTTCCGATCTCCAGATTTCTGTCAGCTTGTCGTCGGGCTACCATCCGCAGTCTAATGGGCAGACTGAAAGGGTGAACCAGTCCTTGGAGCAGTTCCTCAGGTGTTATGTCTCCAAGTGTCAGACTGACTGGGTTGCTCATCTGTCCATGGCGGAGTTTGCCTATAACAACGCGGCTCACTCTGCTACAGGGATCTCTCCATTCCTTTGTGTGTATGGGCATCATCCTAAGGCCAATTCTTTTGACCCCCTGGACTCCACGCCTGGTGGTTCCTCTGTGGTTTCGGTCCTTAGAGGTATTTGGCGGAAAGTGAAGAAAGCCCTTGTGTCTGTGTCATTAGTGACCAAAAGGGTTTTTGATAAGCGGAAAAGACCCTGCAGCTTCAAATTAGGAGACTTCGTCTGGTTGTCTACCAAGAATTTGAAGTTGAGACAGCCATCTCATAAGTTAGGCCCCCGGTTCATCGGCCCTTATAAGATCACCAGGGTTATCAATCCGGTGGCATTTCAGTTAGATCTGCCCCGTTCTTTGGGTATCAATAAAACCTTTCATTGTTCCCTTTTAAAACGGGCGATTAGTAATCCTTCTTCCAGTGGAAGACCTTCCCCTCTTCTGATACGTGGCCAGAGGGAGTTTGTTGTTGAAAGGATTCTTGACTCCAAGGTGGTTCGGGGTCGGCTGTCATTTTTGGTGCACTGGAAGGGGTATGGCCCGGAGGAGCGGTCGTGGGTGCGCAGTTGTGATCTTCATGCCCCCAGACTGATACGCTCTTTCTTCTCGCAGTTCCCCGATAAACCCGGTGGTAGGGGTTCTTTGACCCCTCGTCAGAGGGGGGGGTACTGTTAGGGTCTCCTGCCCTGTGCTGCCACGTCGTCATGGCAACCGGGAGACAAGTGCTAGCGGAGTGACCTGAGCGCAGCTGATACTCCGGTTCGGGTCTTTTGCTATGCAGTGGTTATAGGCTCTGTGCATGGCAGGGGATCCAGTGCTGGTTTTTGTGCTCACAGTCTGTGAGGTCTGAGTGGGGTGTGGACAGCACCTGCTTTATAAGGCCTCTTCTCAGGGTAAGCAGATGCTGCTGAATCTTTGTTGGTTAGTCAGTTTCTGAAAGTTAGCCAGTACTGTGTAGCTTTGTATTTGTTTGTTGCTTACTGCAAATAGGCCTGGGGATTTGGTATTACACTCTGCCAATCCAGACCTAGCAGTAAGACTGGAGTCAGTCGTTTAGCTTGCTGGGGTTCTGTTACTACTCTGTGAACTTAGCAAGTTTGCGGCTGTATTCTAAGACTTGCCTGTCTAATCCTGTCTCACTGTGCTAGGTGTCAGGGGTCAGTTTAGTGGCAGTAAGCTGAACCTGTGCACTGCAAGTGAGAATTAGGATTGTGGAGACTCTCCTTGTGTCTATCATTCCATCTCTGACCAAGGAGTTTACTGCCACACCCGTTGGTAACCCTTTAGGGTTTTGCTGTTGCCCTTAGCAACAGCATTTCGGGTTCTCTACGTATTAAAACACAACATCTTGCTTTTCCCATCTGAGCAGTTCTAATACAAGGGAGATACCCAGTTCCTTAGCCTCTGGGCTTCTCTGTTCACTTTGTGTGTATTTTGTTAACCTATCACCTTCTGTGTACGTTATGTCATATTCCCCAGTCTGTCTGTAAGTCCATTTGTTTTGCATAACAGTTCAAACACCAGTACATTCCTGCAGGCACTGGAGTGCATAACAGTCCTGACACCAGTACTTTCCTGCAGGCACTGGTGTGCATAACAGAAGCCTGTAAAAGTAAAGTTCTATCTCTTAGTAGAATTTCTTTATTAAATAACACCGATACACTGGCCAGTACGGATAGCAGTAAACGGAAAAAATTTGGGTGGGTTAATAAATTTAACATTGCTTCCCCTACTATTAACAAAACAATTAAAAAGTTATGGCCCATTATACAAAGTGATGCTAAATTAAAACTTGATAATTATGATGTAAGATCTTGTTACTCCCGTGGACGTAACTTAAAAGATATTTTGGTAAAAACTGATGTCACTTCTTTAAGCAGCACTAATCGCACTTTGTTTGGCAGGGCCCGTATGGGCTGTTTTAAATGTACATGCACCACTTGCCAGTTTCTGTTATCTGGCGATACGTTTCAACATCCCCATACAGGTAAAACTTATAAAATCCTCCATCATTTTACTTGCAATTCATCTTTTGTTGTTTATCAAATTATTTGTCCTTGCGGTTTGAGTTATATCGGGAAAACCGAGAGTAAATTTAAAGAGAGGATGGGTAACCATCAGAGTGCCATTCGAGCAGCTATTAGTTCTGGCTCCAGCGACCAGCCGGTCGCTCGGCATTTTGCAGAGTGTCATCACACTCTGTCAAGTTTAAGATATCGGATGATCGACACCATTGTGCCAAATGCCCGGGGCGGAGATCGTTCTCTACGCCTATTGAAGTGTGAGGCACGATGGATTTATAGATTAAATGTCATTGCTCCTAATGGTTTAAACGAAAATATTTCTTTTGCAAGTTTACGTTGAAACAGACCCTGTAGCTAGGCTATATTATGAGGCTTTGTATGTGATGTTGGTTTTATATGTAGTTATGACCTCTCTATAGCCTGTACTTTATGTATATGTCAGCATTGTTTTGATTTTATTCTATTATTGTGATAGTGATCAACTTGGTACCTTTTGTATATGCTAGTATCGTTTATTCCACTATAGTGACAACGATGTACTTTGTATGTTTAGCTTGTTTCCCGTTTCCATGGTAATGGTGTACGTAGTAGAATGCGCCTCACGGGTGACGTCAATGGATGTGCGGCGACGGGGCGGGTGTGCAGTCCCAGCCCGGGAACCGCTATCTTCTTGTTTGGTGAGCACTATAAAGGTATGTGTTGCACGTATTATTGTAATCCTGACGACAATATTCTCTAAATATTGAAACGTTGATTGAATTACAGTCTCCGCCTGTCATTTGTTTGCTGTTTACCGTGGCCTGAGTGCCGCACCTGCGTTTGCTATACATCCTTTGATTGTGAGGGCACCGGCTCAAGTTGCTTGTGTTGCGGGTAGTGCCGGACTCTGGAACTTTTTTATATATATATATATATGTATATATATATATATATATATATATATATATATATATATATATATATAATGTGTGTGTGTGTGTATATGGAGTGTTCTGAAAAAAATGATATACTGTATTTATACATTTAATTGTCTTTTATTTTAAATCACACATTTCTTAGCAGTCATACCCAGAATTAGAACCCATGACCTGTTACACTAACAGCAGACACTTTACTGATGGAGTTATTTGCTCCTGTAGAGGATGCATGAGAATTCTAACTATATGAAGTTACGTGTAATTGTCAGAGAAGTAGCTTCATATAGTTAGAATTCTCATATTTCCTATACAGGAGCAAACAGCTTCATCAGTAAGGTGCCGCATCCAGTGTAATAGGTTGTGGTTTCTAATCCTGGGTATGACACTTGTAAAATGTGTATATTCAGTATAATAAAGTGGGTGTGATTTGTAAGGTGCAGGGACCAGTGAGGAAGTCGGCCACTGAAAAGACAGCGGCAGCTATCAATTAACTTAATTCAATGGTGTCACAGAATGGGAGGAGAGGTGCCCCCCTTCAGAGCAGGAGCCCGGCGGCAGATGACTCCATTGCCTCCCAGAGTTCTGCCTCTGGTTGGATAACGTATTTCAGCACACACTCACAAGGCAGGAGGATCACCGATGCTACTGGGTGTCCGCGGTTCAGGTGGAAGAGGTAAGCCCCACTCTCAGAGCTATCTGTGGAAGCCGTACAGATAGTGTAAGCGTCATGCAAGTATCCCAAAGATCCTTTACGCGTTTCTCCGCTACCATAGACAAGCGTTTTCATAAGAAGGAAATTCCAAGTTCCCAGAGTGTCCACAATTTAAATAGAGATCCTCCAATAGGATTGTAGGCGTGGAAATGTTTTCAGGTGGGATCAATTAAAAGTAGATAACACTGATATAATCTGAAAGCAATCCATAACAATAAAAATAAAGATAAACACTTTATATAAAAAAAAACCCACTTGGTATTTAGTAACACAGTTCAAAATTTATATAAATATATGGATATATGAGAAGATAAAAACATATTTCTTATATAGGCATCAATTAGAGGCACCGCTGAAGGAGAGAGGTATAATACAAGGATAGAGAAGCAGCCCCTCAACTGTGTCACCCTTGGCTCAATGGGCTGAAGCCTCAGATCAACCAAGAGACAGAACACAACGTCTCGGGTTCAAGCCCCACAATTGTAATTTTGTATAATTTATTATTCTTTTTTTTTTATTCATATTTTTACGATGTTAATTTATATATGTATATACACATATCCAGAGTTTTTTTTTATCCCATATAAAAAGTTCATTTGTAATCAATTTTAGTGTTAGTGTTATTGATGTAATGGAGCATTCGGCCACACAGTACGAAGGGCTGCATAAACATATGTGTGTAATTTCTTGTTACAGACAGAAAAAAACCTTGGCTATTTAGCATATAGTATTGTTGGTAAGTTTCTCAGGCGGCATCCTTATAATCCCTCTTGGTGAATACCCTCGGTGCTGTGGAGAGGCCGAATGGCAGGGCCTGGAACTGAAAATGACAGTCCAACAGTGCGAATCGAAGATAAGCTTGATGCGGCAGCCAAATCGGAATGTGGAGGTACGCATCCTTGATATCCAGGGATACCAGGAATTTCCCCTCCTCCAGATCTGATATCACTACCCTTGGAGACTCCATTTTGAACTTGAACTCCCTTAGAAAGAGGTTTAGTGATTTTAAGTTCAGAATGGGCCTGACCGAACCATCCGGTTTCGGTACCATGAAAAGGTTCGAATAGTAACCTTTGTTTTGCATCTGCGGAGGAACTGGTACGATAATCTGTGCCTCCCCCAGCTTCTGGATGGCTCCCTGTAGGGTAGCCCTGTCTGCCGGCAAAGCTAGCAAGCCTGATTTGAAGAACCAGTGAGGAGGGAGATCTTGAAATTCCAGCCGGTACTCCTGGGACACAATATCTAGTACACAGGGATCCAGGCCGGACGACACCCAGACGTGACTGAAATATCTGAGTCTCGCCCCCACCGGCCCTACCTCCAGGCCGCGCTGTCCACCGTCATGCTGAGGACTTTGGTGTATCAGAAGCAGGTTTCTGTTCCTGGGAACCTGCAGCAGCAGGTTTCTTGGATCTTGGCCGACCTCCTCTAAAGAAGGTGTTGGACGGTTTGGCCTTTCTTGTTTTAGTAACACGAAAGGACTGTGATGCGCTGAAGGAAAAGGTTGCTTCACAGCAGGTGCAGCTGAGGTAAGAAAAGTTGACTTACCCGCTGTAGCTGTGGAGATGCACGCATCCAACTCTTCCCCAAAGAGAGCCTGTCCTGTGCAGGGTAGGGTCTCCACACCTCTCCTGGATTCCGCATTGGCAGACCACTGGCGTAGCCACAGTCCTCGACGAGCTGAGACAGACATGGAAGAAATTTCTGCAGTCATTGAACCCAGGTCCTTCATGGATTCCACCATAAATCCTGCAGAATCCTGAATGTTACGTAAAAACAATTCTACGTCACTTTTATCCATAATATCCAACTCCTCAAGTAACGTGCCAGACCACTTTGCTATAGCTTTGGAAATCCATGCACAGGCAATAGTAGGCCGTAGTATCGCCCATCAGCCGGCTCCTTTAAGGATCCTGGAAAAGGTAAAACCACCTTTTTTGAGAGTCTGGATACAGACGCGTCCATTATGGGTGGGTTTTCCCATCTTTTTCTATCCTCAGGGAAGGGAAAAGCAACCAGAACCCTTCTAGGTATCTGGAATTTTTTCTCCAGGTTTTCCCATGCTTTCTCAAATACAGCATTTAATTCTTTGGATGCAGGGAAGGTTAGCGAGGCTTTCTTATTGTCAGTGAAGTAAGCCTCCTCAACCTGCTCCGGTGTTGTATCTGCAATATTCAAAACATCCCTTATAGCCTCTATCATTAACTGCACCCCTTTAGCTAGAGATGCAGCCCCCCTAAGCACATTCCCATCACCGTCTGCCGTGTCAGAGTCCGTATCCGTGTCATTCTTCATAATCTGTGCAAGAGCACGTTTATGGGAACCTCCTGAGCGGGGCCCTTAGGTAACAGAACTGGACCAAACTGCCATAGAGTTCTGTAAAACCTGAGTTGCAGATTCATTCTGTACAACCCTAGTAGAAATCTGAGAAATCATGGATTTGATAGAGGATAACCATTCAGGCTCCCTTGCTGGTATCTGTGCTAAAACAGTGCATTCCTGATTACATGGAATGGGATCATCCCAGAGGCGGAACTACCGCCAGTGCAACCAGTGCGTTGCACTGGGGCCCACCACTGTCCAGTGGCCCAAAGCATGTAATGAGTCAAACTGACTCATTACATGCCGCTGTGTGCTGCGGGCAACCGCTGCCCGCAGCACACAGCCGCCCGCAGGACACAGGAGAGGAGCGCAGCGCAGCGGTCACGGGGGTAAGGAGAAGGAGGGAGGTGTAGGAGGGAGCCGCAGCAGCGCTGTGTTATTGGTGGAGGCGCTGCTGCTGCTGTCCCTCTGCATAACTATAGGCTGTCTTCCGCCGCTGTGAAGTGCATCCCAGCCATTCACAGCGGCGTAGAACAGCCTATAGTGAAGCAGAGGGACAGCAGCAGCAGTGCCTCCACCAATAACACAGCGCTGCTGCGGCTCCCTCCTCCACCTCCCTCCTCCTCCTTCTCTCCTGCCCGGGAATCGTGATCCATCTCTGCCAGAAGCTGCACCGAGGAGCCTGAGCCAGCGGAGAGGGTAAGTATAATTCATTCTTTCTTTCTTTCTTTTTCTTTCTTTCTTTCTTTCTTTCTTTCTTTCTTTCTTTCTTTCTTTCTTTCTTTCTTTCTTTCTTTCTTTCTTTCTTTCTTTCTTCTCTTTCTTTCTTTCTTTCTCTTTCTTCATGTGCAAAAAGGGCGACTGTCTGCCGTGATGTGTAAAAAGGGGGAATCTGCCTGCCGTAATGTGTAAAAAGGGGGAATCTGCCTGCCTCATTGTGTAAAAAGGGGGAATCTGCCTGCTGCAATGTGTAAAAAGGGGGAATCTGCCTGACGTAATGTGTAAAAAGGGGGTATCTGCCTGCCGCAATTTGTAAAAAGGGGGAATCTGCCTGACGTGATGTGTAAAAAGGGGACGCTGTCTGCCGCAATGTGTAAAAAGGGGGAATCTGCCTGCCGTAATGTGTAAAAAGGGGGACGCTGTCTGCCGTTATGTGTAAAAAGTGTACGCTGTCTGCCGCTATGTGTAACAAGGGCACGCTGTCTGCCGTTGTGTGTAAAAAGGGACGCTGTCTGCCGTTATGTGTAAAAAGGGGACGCTGACTGCCGTTATGTGTAAAAAGGGGACACTGTCTGCCGTTTTGTGTAAAAACGGGGACGCTGTCTGCCGTAATGTGTAATAAGGGGACGCTGTCTGCTGTAATGTGTACAAAGAGGAATCTGTCCGCCGTAAGGTGTAAAAGGGTCTCTACCTGGTGTAGTGGTGCTACTGTGCGGCGTAATTTGAATAATGGAGACTACTGTGCACCGTTTTATAAATTGGTATTATTTTGTGGCCACACCCCTTCCCCACGAAGCCACGCCACTATGTATTTTTGCGCGCGCCTACGCCGCGCACTGCCCCTGTTTTGCATACAGGGGTGGGGCTCCGATGCCGTTTCTTGCACACAGTGCTAAAATGTCTAGTTAAGGCACTGTTGCTAGGTATCCATTTCTCTGGCCCTGAGCAGGTCCCCCTCACCAGATCCTCTCCAGGGGTGAGGGGGTGGACTTGGATGGGATGGGGGGGCCCAAAGCATTTTGTCGCACCTGGGCCCACTGCTCGCTAGTTCCGCCACTGGATCATCCTGAGAGGACATATCCTCTACAGCATATGACAGAGAGTCCCTGGACATAGCTTAATGGAGACCACAGACACTCCACACACACACACAGGGGAGGACAGAGTTTCACCCCCAAGAATGGTAAGAGAGACACAGAGATTGGAGCCAACCCACACACAGCGCTTTCCAGGTATAGGTTACGCAGTCTTTACACAGCCCCCCCCCCCCCCCCCTTCTACAACCACCTGGTACCGTGAGGGATAACTGGAGTTGCTCTGGAGGGACTGCACATCACTGACAGCGTGTCTGCAGGCAGGAAAATGGTGCTGAACGCTGCTGGGTCTGCTCTGAGGAGAAGCGCCGCCTCCTTAATGGCGCTGTCTTCACGCTCTTCATAGGATTATACTGGCCTGAGGATTTATGCTGGCAGAGATCCCGGGACCCTGACAGGATTGAGAGGTCAGTGTAGGGTGTAGGCGCTGGCTCAGGGCGCCCCTCACAGCGCCGCACTATGTACTGCTGAGCCCCGGAGCGCATTTAGTACTGCGCTCCATACCCTGTTGCCGCCATCTTCACACCGGCTCCCCGCTTGCTAGGGGGGTTGGTGACTAACTTGCCAACGATCTTCTGGCTCTGTAAGGGGGTGGCGGCATGCTGCTGGGGTGAGCAATCCCCTCTGGACGAGAACGTTCTATCCCCTCAGGAGCTCAGTGTCCTGTCAGCGGAGATAGCGGCTCAGACCCCGGCGGACACTACTCCCCCCTTAGTCCCACGAAGCAGGGAGGCTGTTGCCAGCTTCCTCCCTGTAAAATAAAAAACTCTAAAATAATCTTTTACTAAAGAAGCTCTGTAGAGCTCCCCTAGCTGTGACCGGCTCCTCCGGGCACATTTTCTAAACTGAGTCTGGTGGGAGGGGCATAGAGGGAGGAGCCTGCCCACACTATTAAACTCTTAAAGTGCCAATGGCTCCTAGTGGACCCGTGTATAACCCATGGTACTAATGTGGATCCCACCATCCTCTAGGACGTATAAGAAACATAGTTTACTACCATCAATGGCAACCAATGGCCATCCCTACCCAAACCCATGGCTGTCAGGCTACCATTGATGTTGGAGAACCGTTGTATCTCTGCCATTGATGGCAAAGCAATTACCTAGCTGTAGCAAACAATCATGGTTGTTGGCCATTGATGGTTGACGGCCATCCTTCTCACATTGTGTAGCATCAAATAAGATCATGAATAGTACGATCCAGGGGTGGATTGGGAACAAAAAGCGGCCCTGGAAAAATTTGTACTAGTGGTCCCACATGGGCAGCACCAGAGGTGTAAGGTCTAGCCATGGGCCATGGCAGCAGCACCCTCCCCACAAGACTTTCCAGATAGTGGGTATGTCCAGCATCAAGGGGGAAGTTAAAAATAAAATTAAATATTATGAGCACATTATATGATACACCTTCAGAATTTAGGAAACGATATAATTCTTTAGAAAGATATTTTCTTGCTTATTACACCAACCGTATCCCAATCACTCAATCTTATATGTCAGCCAAGCAGGCAGACAGAGCATACACTAGATCATCTGCAATCACAGGCTAAGTGGCAAAGTAATTTTCATATATGCAAATTATTTTGCATCTTATTCATTATGTCCATAAAAAGGACCACATGTCCTCAAACAAAACAGGCCCTGCAGGTGCGTCGGCCCACCGGGAATCTTCCCTGTAAACCCTATGGCCAATCCGCCTCTGGTACCATCTTGTGTTGCGTTGACTTATGGTGGTATTGATATGCTGTCATATAGTTTGATACAAAAGTGAACAATATATTGCCATTCGTCCCAACGTGAGCCTCTCCAGGAGGGACACAATGGGGGTAATTCCAAGTTGATCGCAGCAAGAATTTTGTTAGCAGTTGGGCAAAACCATGTGCACTGCTGGGGAGGCAGATTTAACATGTGCAGAGAGAGTTAGATTTTGGTGTGGTGTGTTCAATCTGCAATCTAATTTGCAGTGTAAAAATAAAGCAGCCAGTATTTACCCTGCACAGAAACAAAATAACCCACCCAAATCAAGCTCTCTCTGCACGTTACATCTGCCCGCCCCCCCCCTGCAGTGCACATGGTTTTCCCCAACTGTTAACAAAATTCCTGCTGCGATCAACTTGGAATTAACCCCAATGTTCTGCTTCTGGACTTTTCATTTATGATTGCCGGCACCTGTGATGAACAGGTTAATAGATTAGAAAGGCGTTTCAGCACAGGTGAGGGCAATCATAAATTAAGAGGGAAGTCCAGGAGCAGAGCATTCTGTCCCTCCTGGAAGGGCCATTTTGGGAGGTATATATTGCTATTAAGGGTATGGGTCATTAGGTCAACAAGCTTTAGGTCGACAGTCATTAGGTCAATCACTATTGGTCAGCATGCACTAGGTTGACATGGTCATTAGGTCGACATGAACAAGGTCGACATGAGTTTTTTTTAACTTTTTTTGGTGTTTTCTTCGTAAAGTGACGGGGAACCCAAATTAGTGCATCACGTCCCCTCGCAGAAAGGTGCCTAGCTCCGCTACCACTGCGCTCGGCACAGGTTCCCAATTATAGTCCACATGGATCGTAAAGTATGAAAAAGTTCAAAAAACAAAAAAAAAAAACAAAAAAAAAAACTTCGTGTCGACGGAGTGCATGTCGACCAATAGTGGTCGACCTAATGACCGTAAGCCGCTATTAAGTAGGATTTAGCTAAAATATTTTAGATGTAAATAGAAGCTGTCAAATGTACGCAGCTACACGTGTAAGTAGCGGCCACTAGTGATAGGAGGAGTACCTGCAACTGTCAGGCAGTCTTAGCCGCAGTCACAGAGCACGGCGGATACGTCATCAGCGTAACAGCATCCTTGTAGCCAATCCAGCTAGCTGGGCGGGAACTGTGGGCAACCTGGCCTGTGACTATGAGGAAGGGGCGTTTGCAGTCAGAGGCGGAAGAATACTCCGCGGCCATTTTTGCAATGGGCAACCGTGTACCTAGATAACGCATTAGCATTGCCTATTATTTTTATTCTTTATTTATTGAGCGGTCGTTAACTCTAGTTGTATTTTTGATTTGTATTGTTAATAAAAGTGAAAGCGTTTATAACACCCAATTTTCTGTGACGTCTATAACGAACAAATATTGGTGTGACTAAAGTATTTGCTTGCCAGCCTAACTTTGTAGTTGCCCCGCTTTATGATGGCGCATAGCCGCTGTCACGCTGGTGGTAAGGATACGCCCCCAAGTGCAGGTTGTGTAATTTAAGTAATGGTCATAGGCGTGGCTAGTGTTAGTGAGCTGCTGGAGGAGGGTCTCCAGTAACTGGGGTGTGAGGAGGCGCCAGCAGAGCAGGAGTGCGGAGGTGAGCAGGCTATGGGATGGTTTGCGTGTAACCTGCTGTGATGTACCTGCTAGGGGAGAGACACGTGTCCTGTGACGAGGGCACTGGTTCCTCAGCCTGGCTGTAAGGGATGTGGGTACAGGAAAACTGCTTGCGTGTCACTGCCGACTCCGTTACCTGTCCATGCTGTGCACCATGTGTGCTGCTTGTGCACTGTCTGCCTGCGTAATGCAGATGCTGGATGTCTTATAGTATGCCTTCTGCATGTACAGTAGTTGCAGACTCCTCATTCGCAATAAATTCCCCTATACCTGTATATATGCGTAGTGTATAACATGCATGGGAAGCTATATGTAGCAGTAGTATATGTACATACTGTATGTAATATATAACATGCAGGGGGACCTCTCCATGCTGACTCTTCCAGACTAGTAATCCCTCTCATTAGTGTGGTGCTGGCTTTCTGTGCTTATCACCAAGCACTGTTAACGAGTTTTCTGTAGTAACCCATCTGAATGCCAGTGATCCCGTTTTGCATGCACCATGGGAGAATCTCTCTCTCTCTCTCTCTCTCTCTCTCTCTCTCTCTCTCTCTCTCTCTCTCTCTCTCTCTCTCTCTCTCTCTCATCGGCAGCGGGGCAAGCGCAAGAGTTCCCTTGCAAGCTCGGTGGCTCGTTGCACTCTTACAACAATTGTCTCTCGGCGCTATTTGTACTTTATTGAATAAACTCAGAAATAGAATGCATTTATAATCATCAGCTGCTGAGTGTTATTATGCTTGTGTAGGCATAAAACAAACCGGGTCTCCAAACACATAGGAGAACCAATTAACCAAATACTAAAGGACACTCTGCGCTAATCGATACTAGCAGGCTTGAAAAATTAGAGTGAATTCACGTGTATATAAAAAAGAAAACCATTTATTCAATGAATTGATCCTATAGACCTAAACATAGATACATACATGTACTTAATATTTAAAAACTGTATATATGCACAAATTACCACATATGTAACCTAATCAGATCTTTTTTCTATATAGCCGGCTATATGGTGGAAATCCGTATATAGGAGGATCGGATATTAAATATAGACTAGGTCCACAGTCTCTTATGTAGAGATTATCCTCATCACTGGTGTATTTATAGATGACCAAATATATTTCGCTTGTCAATTATACCCCTTTTCTCTAATGTCCTAAGTGGATGCTGGGGACTCCGTCAGGACCATGGGGAATAGCGGCTCCGCAGGAGACAGGGCACAAAAATAAAGCTTTAGGATTAGGTGGTGTGTACTGGCTCCTCCCCCTATGACCCTCCTCCAAGCCTCAGTTAGGTTTTTGTGCCCGTCCGAGCAGGGTGCAATCTAGGTGGCTCTCCTAAAAAGCTGCTTAGAAAAAGTTTTTAGGTTTTTTATTTTCAGTGAGTCCTGCTGGCAACAGGCTCACTGCATCGAGGGACTTAGGGGAGAGAATTTCAACTCACTTGCGTGCAGGATGGATTGGATTCTTAGGCTACTGGACACCATTAGCTCCAGAGGGAGTCGGAACACAGGTCTCGCCCTGGGGTTCGTCCCGGAGCCGCGCCGCCGACCCCCCTTACAGATGCTGAAGATTGAAGGTCCGGAAACAGGCGGCAGAAGGCTCTTCAGTCTTCATGAAGGTAGCGCACAGCACTGCAGCTGTGCGCCATTGTTGTCACACACTTCACACCAAGCGGTCACGGAGGGTGCAGGGCGCTGCTGGGGGCGCCCTGGGCAGCAATATTTAATACCTTTATGGCAAAAGAATACATCACATATAGCCATTGAGGCTATATGTATGTATTTAACCCATGCCAGATATCTAAAACTCCGGGAGAAAAGCCCGCCGAAATAGGGGGCGGGGCTTATTCTCCTCAGCACACAGCGCCATTTTCCTGCTCAGCTCCGCTGTGAGGAAGGCTCCCAGGACTCTCCCCTGCACTGCACTACAGAAACAGGGTAAAACAGAGAGGGGGGGCATTTTTTGGCGATATTTTGATATATTTAAGCTGCTATAAGGAACAACACTTATATAAGGTTGTTCCCATATATATTATAGCGCTTGGGTGTGTGCTGGCAAACTCTCCCTCTGTCTCCCCAAAGGGCTAGTGGGGTCCTGTCTTCGATAAGAGCATTCCCTGTGTGTCTGCTGTGTCGGTACGTGTGTGTCGACATGTATGAGGACGATGTTGGTGTGGAGGCAGAGCAATTGCCGATAATGGTGATGTCACCCCCCAGGGAGTCGACACCGGAATGGATGGCTTTGTTTATGGAATTACGTGATAATGTCAGCACATTACAAAAATCAGTTGACGACATGAGACGGCCGGCAAACCAGTTAGTACCTGCCCAGGCGTCTCAGACACCGTCAGGGGCTGTAAAGCGCCCTTTACCTCAGTCGGTCGACACAGACCCAGACACAGACACTGAATCTAGTGTCGACGGTGATGAAACAAACGTATTTTCAAGTAGGGCCACACGTTATATGATCACGGCAATGAAGGAGGCTTTGCATATCTCTGATACTGCAAGTACCACAAAAAGGGGTATTATGTGGGGGGTGAAAAAACTACCTGTAGTTTTTCCTGAATCAGAGGAATTAAATGATGTATGTGATGAAGCGTGGGTTAACCCAGATAGAAAAGTGCTAATTTCAAAAAAGTTATTAGCATTATACCCTTTCCCGCCAGAGGTTAGGGCGCGCTGGGAAACACCCCCTAAGGTGGATAAGGCGCTCACACGCTTATCAAAACAAGTGGCGTTACCGTCTCCTGATACGGCCGCCCAACAGAAAAAGACACCGTCTTTTCAGCCGCAGTCCTTTCGGTCCTATAAGAACAAGCGGACAAAAGGACAGTCATATCTGCCTCGGGGCAGAGGAAGAGGTAAGAGAGGGCAGCAAGCAGCCCCTGCCCAGGAACAGAAGCCCTCTCAGGGTTCTGCAAAGCCCTCAGCATGACGCTGGGGCCTTACAAGCGGACTCAGGAGCGGTGGGGGGTCGACTCAAGAATTTCAGCGCACAGTGGGCTTGCTCACAGGTGGACCCCTGTATCCTGCAGGTAGTATCTCAGGGTTACAGGTTGGAATTCGAGAAGTCTCCCCCTCGCAGGTTCCTAAAGTCTGCTTTGCCAACGTCTCCCTCAGACAGGGCGACGGTATTGGAAGCCATTCACAAGCTGTTTTCTCAGCAGGTGATAGTCAAGGTACCCCTCCTACAACAGGGAAAGGGGTATTACTCCACGCTATTTGTGGTACCGAAGCCGGACGGCTCGGTAAGACCTATTCTAAATCTGAAATCTTTGAACCTGTACATACAAAAATTCAAGTTCAAGATGGAGTCACTCAGAGCAGTGATAGCGAATCTGGAAGAAGGGGACTTTATGGTGTCCCTGGACATAAAGGATGCTTACCTGCATGTCCCAATTTGCCCTTCACATCAAGGGTACCTCAGGTTCGTGGTGCAAAACTGTCATTATCAGTTTCAGACGCTGCCGTTTGGATTGTCCACGGCACCTCGGGTCTTTACCAAGGTAATGGCCGAAATGATGATTCTTCTGCGAAGAAGAGGCGTATTAATTATCCCTTACTTGGACGATCTCCTGATAAGGGCAAGGTCCAGAGAACAGCTGGAGGACGGAGTAGCACTAACCCGACTAGTGCTGCAACAACACGGGTGGATTCTGAATTTTCCAAAATCTCAGTTGACCCCGACGACACGTCTGCTGTTCCTGGGAATGATTCTGGACACGGTTCAGAAAAAGGTGTTTCTTCCGGAGGAGAAAGCCAGGGAGTTATCCGAACTTGTCAGGAACCTCCTAAAACCAGGGAAAGTGTCTGTGCATCAATGCACAAGAGTCCTGGGAAAGATGGTGGCTTCTTATGAAGCGATTCCATTCGGCAGATTCCACGCACGAACTTTTCAGTGGGATCTGCTGGACAAATGGTCCGGATCACATCTGCAGATGCATCAGCGGATAACCTTATCGCCACGGACAAGGGTGTCTCTTCTGTGGTGGTTGCAGAGTGCTCATCTGTTAGAGGGCCGCAGATTCGGCATACAGGACTGGGTCCTGGTGACCACGGATGCCAGTCTGAGAGGCTGGGGAGCGGTCACACAGGGAAGAAACTTCCAGGGAGTATGGTCAAGCCTGGAGATGTCTCTTCACATAAATATACTGGAGCTAAGAGCGATTTACAATGCTCTAAGTCTGGCAAAACCCCTGCTTCAGGGTCAGCCGGTGTTGATCCAGTCGGACAACATCACGGCAGTCGCCCACGTAAACAGACAGGGCGGCACAAGAAGCAGGACAGCAATGGCAGAAGCTGCAAGGATTCTTCGCTGGGCGGAAGATCATGTGATAGCACTGTCAGCAGTATTCATTCTGGGAGTGGACAACTGGGAAGCAGACTTCCTCAGCAGACACGATCTACACCCGGGAGAGTGGGGACTTCATCCAGAAGTCTTCCACATGATTGTGAACCGTTGGGAAAAACCAATGGTGGATATGATGGCGTCCCGCCTCAACAAAAAACTGGACAGGTATTGCGCCAGGTCAAGAGACCCTCAGGCAATAGCTGTGGACGCTCTGGTAACACCGTGGGTGTTCCAGTCAGTGTATGTGTTCCCTCCTCTGCCTCTCATACCAAAAGTACTGAGAATTATACGGCAAAAGGGAGTAAGAACGATACTAGTGGCTCCGGATTGGCCAAGAAGAACTTGGTACCCGGAACTTCAAGAGATGCTCACGGGGGATCCGTGGCATCTACCTCTAAGACGGGACCTGCTTCAACAGGGACCGTGTCTATTCCAAGACTTACCGCGGCTGCGTTTGACGGCATGGCGGTTGAACGCCGAATTCTAAGGGAAAAAGGCATTCCGGAAGAGGTCATTCCTACACTGGTAAAAGCCAGGAAGGAGGTGACTGCACAACATTATCACCGCATTTGGAGAAAATGTTGCGTGGTGTGAGGCCAGGAAGGCCCCCACGGAGGAATTTCAACTGGGTCGATTCCTACATTTCCTGCAAACAGGATTGTCTATGGGCCTCAAATTGGGGTCCATTAAGGTTCAAATTTCGGCCCTGTCGATTTTTCTTCCAGAAAGAATTGGCTTCAGTTCCTGAAGTCCAGACTTTTGTAAAAGGAGTACTACATATACAGCCCCCGGTTGTGGCACCGTGGGATCTTAATGTAGTCTTGGATTTTCTCAAATCCCATTGGTTTGAGCCGCTCAAATCGGTGGAGTTGAAGTATCTTACATGGAAAGTAACCATGCTACTGGCCCTGGCTTCAGCCAGGAGAGTATCAGAATTGGCGGCTTTATCATATAAGAGCCCATATCTGATTTTCCATATGGACAGGGCAGAACTGCGGACGCGTCCTCATTTTCTGCCTAAGGTGGTGTCAGCGTTTCACCTGAACCAGCCTATTGTGGTGCCTGCGGCTACTAACGATTTGGAGGATTCCAAGTTGTTGGACGTGGTCCGGGCATTGAAAATATATATTTCAAGAACGGCGGGAGTCAGAAAGTCTGACTCACTGTTTATATTGTATGCACCCAACAAGATGGGTGCTCCTGCTTCTAAGCAGACGATTGCTCGTTGGATTTGTAGCACAATTCAACTTGCACATTCTGTGGCAGGCTTGCCACAACCTAAATCTGTCAAGGCCCATTCCACAAGGAAAGTGGGCTCATCCTGGGCGGCTGCCCGGGGGGTCTCGGCATTACAACTCTGCCGAGCTGCTACTTGGTCAGGGGCAAACACGTTTGCAAAATTCTACAAATTTGATACCCTGGCTGAGGAGGACCTTGAGTTCTCTCATTCGGTGCTGCAGAGTCATCCGCACTCTCCCGCCCGTTTGGGAGCTTTGGTATAATCCCCATGGTCCTGACTGAGTCCCCAGCATCCACTTAGGACGTTAGAGAAAATAAGAATTTACTTACCGATAATTCTATTTCTCGTAGTCCGTAGTGGATGCTGGGCGCCCATCCCAAGTGCGGATTGTCTGCAATACTTGTACGTAGTTATTGTTACAAACAAATTCGGGTTGTTATCGTTGTGAGCCGTCTGTTCAGAGGCTCCTACGTTTGTCATACTGTTAACTGGGTTCAGATCACAAGTTATACGGTGTGATTGGTGTGGCTGGTATGAGTCTTACCCGGGATTCAATATCCTTCCTTATTGTGTACGCTCGTCCGGGCACAGTATCCTAACTGAGGCTTGGAGGAGGGTCATAGGGGGAGGAGCCAGTACACACCACCTAATCCTAAAGCTTTATTTTTGTGCCCTGTCTCCTGCGGAGCCGCTATTCCCCATGGTCCTGACGGAGTCCCCAGCATCCACTACGGACTACGAGAAATAGAATTATCGGTAAGTAAATTCTTATTTTCCACCTACGAGCACGGGTCGCAGCCGGGTGCCTGACACGGGAGCTGCCCCCTGCTGCGACCCGTGCTCGGTCCCTTTCCCATCAGCAGTCACAACCCGGCATATGACGCGGCAGGGGCGGCGCAGGGAGATCACATGATCTCCCAGCGCCGCCCTTCCATACAGTGTAAACGGGAGCCGTGTCGCATCGACACTGCTCCCGTTTACACTACAACCCTACCCGGATCATTCCCGTGTCCTACCCAGGTAGATAGCCGGGTAGGATTCACGGGTCACTTGATCCGGGTTGACCCTTTTCCACTTGCAAAAAACACGGGTAAATGCGCGCCCCCGTGCATTTACCCGTGTTTTTTGAGCTAGTGGAAAAGGGTCTCTTTGAGGAAGCTCCAGGAATGAGCGAAACTCGTTAGAGAAATAACCGATGACAGTACCATCTACCTTGGATATCCGTGTGCAAGTGCCGGACACTAACGGTAATTTTACCAGCGAGATTCCTCGGGACTGCAGCGGCACAACACACGCTGGAGGTCGGAGACGTCCGGAGCCTCCTAGCCGCATCCCTACGGCGCACACAGTGAGTGTCCAGCTGGACCCGTCTTTTGAATCGAGGCGGAGGATGAGCACATTGCAGCTAGTCCATTTAGGCTATTTGGAGCCCGTTATCGATTACAAGGAGTTTGAGACTTTTTAAATAATATCAAGTGATGAACTTTTTATCCCAATGCATGGTCTCTTCTAATTGACAAGCAAAATATATTTGGTCATCTATAAATACACCAGTGATGAGGATAATCTCTACATAAGAGACTGTGGACCTAGTCTATATTTAATATCCGATCCTCCTATATACGGATTTCCACCATATAGCCAGCTATATAGAAAAAAGATCTGATTAGGTTACATATGTGGTAATTTGTGCATATGTACAGTTTTTTTTAAATATTAAGTACATGTATGTATCTATTTTTAGGTCTATAGGATCAATTCATTGAATAAATTGTTTTCTTTTTTATATACACGTGAATTCACTCTAATTTTTCAAGCCTGCTAGTATCGATTAGCACAGTGTGTCCTTTAGTATTTGGCTCGTTGCACTCGCCATGGTTTCTATTCCCACTCTATGGGAGTGGGAATATCCCTGTTGCGCCGGGATTCAGGAGTCTGTATCCTGAACGCCGGGTTCCCTACAGCCAGCAAACTCCCTCTCCTGTTCATTCATGACTTCTGGGTTACTTTAATCATGCGCAAGCGAATTGATCTATTTTACTGGGTTGGTAATTATCCAACTTGATTCAGAAATCCTGAAAACATGACCTGTTGTGGGTACTAGAGGACTGTAGTTGAGAACCACTATTTTATTGCGATCTTTGTGCAAGGGAAATTTTTTATAAAACCTTAACTCACTAAACTGAATATTTAAAATGAAATGTTTCTCATAAAACTTTTTTTTTTTTTTTTTTAATTTTGATAAATAACTCACTATGTGGTTCTGCAAAATAGTAGTACATACTGGCAGTTTGTGACCTGGTATCAATAATATTAGCGTACTTCTGAGAGTACACCATCATTAGTTTGACATATATAGGCAGCAGCTGATTTTGTCTTGTCTGTAGTATCTGCATGGTAATCCTTGCATGTCCTCCACTGCAGCCCCTTGTAACTGGATTTATGCCTTAGGGCACATGGTCTCAAACTCTGTCCTCAGCACCCCAAACAGTTCATGTTTTCCAGGTCTCCTCACAGAATTGTAAGTGAAATAATTGGTGCCACCTATGGATCTCTTAAAATGTATCAGTGAGTAATGACTACACCTGTGCAACTGCTGGATGATCTGGAAACGTGAACTGTGTGGGGTCCTGAGGACCGAGTTTGAGAACCACTGGTTTAGGTCTAGTAGTGCACAGGGGGTGGTATTCATGTCACCGGTGGTCAGGAGACCGCAGGTCACATGACCTCCCCCAACATCCCGCCCCCTCACTATCCCAACGGTCATCGGTGGGTGTCCGCCACAGAGTCTGCAAGGGGCTTGCTGCACTCTCCTTCCCCGCCAGGATCGTGGCGTCGGTATGCTGACCGCTGGTCTCCTGACCGTCTGTCAGCCATACCACACCTGTACACAGGCACTTCGTATGTCTCTGTTCTCTGGGCTTCTCTTATCATGGGATTCTGGTATGTGCATAGTCTTATCCACATGCACTGTGCTCCTCTTATGTGCATGGTCTATTTTTCTGTTACACCATTGTTGAGATGCTCTGACGATGCTGCTCAAAATGTCCATGTTTCAGATATGTCCACTAACGTCTGACCTTACATTGCGCCAAATGCCCTGTATGGTGTGCCACAGACTTTGCAATTTACATGCACCAAGCACCCCGCCAGGGACTATTTCACAAAATATGCTTATTTGCAGCACTAATGCAACAAAAGTAGAATGCTTGGGTACCCTGAATACCTGTGCTGGCATTTCATGTGGTTCTGTGTGCGAATCAGTCACTGAACTGGGAAAAAGAAGCAAGACAGGTGTGTGTGATAAGTAACCCATTCCATATATATATAGTTATGCTTAATCTGCAACTCTATACCAATTCATTTGAAACGACTTATACCCCTTTCACACCACAGCTATAACCTGGTAAATTGCCGGTTTTTAAGCCTTCCAAAACGGGTCTAGCTGCGGTCTGAAAGTACCACATTGAATTTACCGGTTACAGAATACTGGTATCTTAAAAAGGTTAAAAAGCAGGGTCCTACACGGTAAAGACCCGTTTCATTGTGCAATGTGAAAGGCTCAGAAATGGTATTTCCAAACCACAGAAGGTGACAGGCTGTCTCCATGCGTGATGTCACCAGGCAGAAGCAGGAAATAAACTGGAGGAAACACATGAGTGAAGAAACGTTTTATTGTACAGAATACAGTTTAAAATGGCAAATTGGAGTGATGAGGAGGTTAGGGAGATGCTTAGGATTAGAGGGGATGAAGAAATACAGTATGTAGACAAATCACTGGGACAGTGAAGGATGCAGTAATCTACAAAAACATGGTAAAGATGCTTGAAGCTGCTGGGTTCCATCGTACGACTAGCCAAATTATTAAAAATTAATTAATAATTATTAACAATGTTTGGGCCAGAAAAGTCCATTTAAAATGACAACCACTGTTTTCTATGGGTGAAACGGGTTCAGTGTGAAAGGTACCAAAACGGTAATGAAACGGTAATATACTGGTTACAATATGCGATATGAAGAGGGTTTAACTGCTCAGACCCGTTTTAAAAGCAGGGTTTGCAATGTGAAAGTGGTATCACTCTAAATACTGGGACACTAGAAGCAGATTTGCATGAGGCTATGATGCGAGTAAGATGAAAAATTCAGGGAAAAAAGTCTGAAAGTATAGGAATTGCTGTCCTTAGCAGAGCCTCTAATTCTCAGCATGCATCTTGCACCATATGGCGCAAAAAGGATAGGTGGTCATTCGTTTAGCTATTAAAGAACAATTAGATGCTTTCATTTTTATTTTTTTCTAACAATGCAAAACGTTTTTGTCAACTTGCCATCCAACCTATCTTTTATGTCTGTTCCACAGCGTGAAAGTATTTTGCACTGTGAAACTTAAACATGCTAACATATCTGTATCACATTATAGCCTGTTCTCTAGGGGAGCAGATTTATATCTTGTATAATGACATACATGGAGAGTATCAAACAAACAAAAAATGGTAAACAAGTAATAAAAAAAATAAAAGTAAAATAAAAAAAATAGTACTACTGGGTCATGAAGGGAGATTAACACGTAAATTAAGTTTTCTAATGGGGGAAGATATCCAATTGTATAGTATAGCTGGGGGAAACACTACAATTATCAGTGCTGAGTGGCTCGATAATCGCGTAGTGTGTATGCAAGAGCATTCACGATAAATGAAGATGGCAGGCAATGAGCTAAAACTTGTTCACTGTGTACATCGATCCGATAATGGCTCTCTGGTCAGATCGTTATCAGTTCTGCAGAGTTTATCTGCTAGTATGTGCCTGGCTTCAGTAATTCTCCAATGATTTGTTTCCTGTTAATGAATTATATCCCATAGACTACCTTTTACAGAGACCTTGAAGTCTGTTTTTATAACTTTATTTGTTCATTGGTAAAAATAGATGAGAAATTGGATAAATCTTTCCATGTAGAGACTTCTGGCGTTTTTGGGAGTCTTTAATTTAAGCTTTAATTTTTCTGCAGCCCTTGTTAGTTGCTATAAACAATTGTTGTATTTGCTACACTTCCTTATTAGTTCTGTTGTTGCAGATCTACCCTCTATTAGCGGCATTATTTTAAAGTGCTGGAGAAAATATGGCGGTATATAAATAAATGTGTCTGGGAAATAACACCAACCCTAGCTGGTGCAGGAGCCTATGAAATTACATACATGATTGCCCTTTAGTTATTAGCTGAAGGATTTATACAATGAAAATGAAAATATACTGTTAAAGTAAAGTATGTAACTGTATTAAAAAACAAAACAAAAAAACCCTCCAAATCCCTATTTGTCCCATCCAAGCTCTCCTGTATTGCACAACTTCCAGTTGTAGACCCATGTATTCCTCATCTAAGTCTATGGGGCGTATTCATTTGCTGTTGGAAAGGACCCGACGGCTCTCTGTTCAATGCCTGGCCAAACCAGACCGGTTTGGCCCGTTCCCGACAGTGTCAATCTTATTTTTTTTAAAGTTGGAATGACCTTGTTGGAAACGGGGCTGCAACCTGTCTGGTTTGATCCCGCTTCCAACAATACATGCGGCTTGGCTGCTGAAGCCACTGATCCGCGGGTATTCCAACAAGTCTGATTTCCCGACTTGTCATAAAAACTGAGCCCGGATTGAATAGGTCTGAACCCCTTCTGGCCTATTCCAGTCGGAAACTGCCGTCTTTCCGTCTCTAACTGAATACACTCCTATGTCTTACGGCTCCTTATAATTGCTATTTCTAATCACGTACTGTGTATGCCTTTGTGTTGCTGCTTCCTCCCTTCTCCAGTACTAGCTAGCAGTGGATTGTAAATGTTACTTTTGCTAAGGATTAATAAGACTACTGATCTATGCTCGTACTGTATGAATAAAACGCCTAACTGACAGTTGGTATACCATGTAAAGCACACTTCGCAATGTCTGTAATTAGAATTTTGCATTTAGTTTTGGAATGGTTGGCATTCTCTAAATCTCCGTTGCATGAACTGTATAATGTACAAAACTAGCTTCAGCCTCCAATAAGCTTTTGTTTAGTTTGTCATGTGTTAATTGCAATTCCATGCGCTGTGGTATTTAAGGAAATGCTACCACAAAATGTTCCTTTCTTATTTTTAACAATATTAATGCATGAGGAATGTGTATCATATTTTTATTTTTTCCCCCTATGATTTTCTTGAGTTTTTTTAGACTATGAAAGAAGTCATTCTCGAAACGTCGCAAAGTGGTGCAAACTACAACATTCAGAATAATGCAATTTACTATGCTATTGATGTATTTAATAAAAGGAAAAATGTGAAATTAGTGTGTAGAACATGTCTTTTCCACACGTTGGGTCATTCTTAAAACACTGAAGGCCTCCTATGAACTCAACGTCTCGCATTTATAGTTTATATATTAATAAATAAAATATATATATTACATACATACATACATACATACATACATACATACATACATACATACATACATCCTTTTTTTTTTCTTAGATTTGCTTGATAACCCTTATCAACCCTCACTTAGGGCCTGTTAAGTCGTTTTGTCAGAATATTTTACATGTTTCAGCTCTCCTCTATCTATAGCCACTTATGAAATGTTGTATTGCGGAAATCAGAGCTCCCTCCAATGCTATAATCATTACTGCTTGTAGCTAGGATCTTTGAAAAAGCAAATGTAACTCATCGGGAACTTGGCTATAAGCCAGATACTCTGTGAAGGATGTGTGGAATAGGAGATAAATATATATGAAGGTGTGTGTGTGTATATGTATAGTGTGTTCTATGACCATAGTGAAGGTAACATTTAAGCGGTGATTCAGTTGTTTAATAGTCGGCCATAATTGCATATTGCAGGGCACTTTAAACGGGGCGATATGCAATTGTTTGGGTGCCCATTGTGTGTGTGTGTGTGTGTGTGTGTTTTTTTTTTTTTTTTTTTTCACGTTTCTGCTCGCCACCTCAGGAGTCCAAGTAGAAATGATGTTAGTGCGCCCGTTGGCCAAAACAGTTGAACCCCTGGTTTGCATGAAATTATTGTATAAATACATTTAACTATAGGGAAAGCGTTGGGAACACCCGCCTGCAACTTATACTCAGAACAGTTGAATAGCTGTTGGTGGGCATGCACAGGTATTTTTGCAGTTATAGCAATTGAATGGCCCCCTTAGAATCTTGATAACTTCACGTAAGAGGTAAGCACTAATGGGAAGCAAAATAAGTTGGCATAGGCTCTAATGAGGGTGTATGTACTAAGCCTTGGAGAGTGAAAGAGTGAAGAGAGGTGAAGTACCAGCCAATCGGCTCCTAACGGCCATATTAAATGGCAGTTCGGAGCTGCTGATTTATCTTTCTCCTGCAGGGTCCACAGATTATCCACAGGATAAACATTGGGATATGAGGTAGCGGCAGCGGTTTGGCACCAACGATCAAATGCTTTCGGCCTCCCAGAATGCAACATACAAGTCCTCTATATCCCCGCCTCCTGGCTAAGGCAATTCATTTTTTATTTTTATTTTTGGTGCGGAAGGAGCCGGACCACTATCTTTGGGCTTCTGATTGTGGCAGCCATAAGCTTGTTGTTTAATTTATTTTTATAGTCTCAAGGGCTCCATACACTACCGCGACATGTCCGTCTGACCGGCTCCTGGGGGGCAGGATCGCCCAAGATACATTGTATGCAAAAGGACAGCATACAATGTATCTTGGGTGATCCCAGCCATCATGGGGGGTCGGACCAGATTGAATGTGCAGCACATTCAATCTGGAGGATCCGATCCGATGCTCACGGGAACATGGATCGGAAACTCCTCCAAATGCCCGATTTCATCCGATATATCGGGCATTATCGTCCAAGTGTATGGTGCACTTTTTTTTAATTTTTGAGCGAGTTTTCTAAAAAGCGTCTTACACGCACCTTGGAGTTGCTCCAACAACTCTCCGCCAGGTCGCGAGAACGCTTACCCATGTGTACAGTGCTGTATTGGTGGTAGTCTGTGTAGGATGTACTACAAAGTCCAGCTGACATTACCAGGCTATGGCCGGAGCATGGGGAAGAAGGTAAGGCGTCTGTTCCGCCTAGCGGGGGAGATGCAAGACACAGCTGCACTGTTTTTGGGAAGGAGACTACCGAACAGTAGCTGACGTGGCTGCCACCTCAGGTGCACCAGCGCTAGTCTTCAGGGATCATAGGCTCCAGGGATTAGTGTGAGGCCACGATCCCTGATGTCGGCAGTGGGGAGTAAGATGCTCCCCTGGTCACCCCTCCCCCCGGTTCATGACCAGTTTCCTCAGAGTTTCCCGCCATGAACTGATTTTTCGCTTCAGTCTTGAGACTCTGTATATCTAAAGGACCCAGTCACAGCGTAGGCGGCTCTGTGACTGGTGCGTCTGTGTTCACTTGGGCGTTTGGGTTCACTGGGCGTTTGTGTACACAATTGGCGCCTGGATCCATTCAGCGTTTACTAACGTATTGATCGATCCTGAAAGCAGTCTCCCTTTATCCCACTCTGCTGAGCCAGGTCATACAGCACTAAGTCTCTACCTACCATTAAGTACGAGTAGTTGGATAAGTGCCTGATGCATGAGTCTGTAAACTATTGCTGCTGTTTTCTCTTACGTCCTAGAGGATGCTGGGGACTCCAAAAGGACCATGGGGTATAGACTGGATCTGCAGGAGACATGGGCACACTATAAAACTTTGAATGGGTGTGAACTGGCTCCTCCCTCTATGCCCCTCCTCCAGACCTCAGTTAGATTCTGTGCCCAGAGAGACTGGACACACACTAGGGGAGCTCTGCTGAATTTCTCTGAAAAGACTGTTAGGTTTTTTATTTTCAGGGAGACCTGCTGGCTACAGGCTCCCTGCTTCGTGGGAGTGAGGGGAGAGAAGCAGACCTACTTCTGAGTTCAAAGGCTCTGCTTCTTAGGCTACTGGACACCATTAGCTCCAGAGGGTTCGATCACCTGGTGCACCTAGCTGCTTGTTCCCGGAGCCGCGCCGTCAACCCCCTCACAGAGCCAGAAGAATGAAGCCGGTTGAGTATAAAGAAGATCAGAAGACTTCAGTAATGATATACCACGCAGCGGTTGCGCTGCGCGCCATGCTCCTACACACACACTTCTGGCGGCACTTGCAGGGTGCAGTGGGGGCGCCCTGGGCAGCATGATTACTGGAGTTTTTAACAATGAATCTGGACAAAATATATATGTCAAAAGTGCCTGGGCACTAGATATAGCCCCCGCCAGTATAAATATTTAAAATTTGAGCAGGACTACAGCGCGCCGATGAGGGGGCGTGGCTTAGCCCTCACAGCTTACCAGAGCCATTTTTTTACTCTTCACAGGAGGCAGAGACGCTGGCCCGGACCTCCACTCTCCTGCACAAGTAACAGGGAGCAAAACGGGGGGGGGGGGGGGGGCACAGTAATTTGGTTCTATTAAACCATTAATAATAACAGCGCAGACAGGTCTGAGGCAGTGTGTATTTGCTCTCAGTACCGGGATAGGCGCTGGGGTGTGAGCTGGTAAACTCCCTCTGTGTTTCTCTAACAGGCTTTCCTGTGGGTCTGTACCCTATAGCCAGTGTGTTGGCATGTCTGAGGCTGAGTGCTCCTCCCCGGAGGAAGTTGCAGTGGGGGCAAATAAGACGCTGAGAGTGACTATGTTGGCACCGCCGACTGCTGATTGGGTGGATATGTTGAGTACATTGAATGCAAATGTGGCGTTATTGACTAAAAGGCTGGATAAATCTGATTCTCAGACACATGTGGAGAAAATCCATGGAGGACGCCTTGTCTCGGGTACAGGCCCCCTCAGGGTCCCAAAAGCGTTAATTTACCCAGATGGCGGATACTGATACAGACACGGACTCTGATTCCAGTGTCGACTATAGTGAGGCCAGTTTAAATCCAAAACTGGTTAAGAGTATTCAGTACATGATCGTGGCAATTAAAGACATTTTACATATTTCAGAAGTACCTACTGTTCCTGATACAAGGGTTTGTTTGTATAAGGGGAAAAAGCCTGAGGTGACTTCCCCCCCCCCCCCCCCCCCCCCCCCTCATGAGCTGAACACTCTTTGTAAAAAAGCTTGGGAATCTCCTGACAAAAGGTGGCTGATTCCCAAGAGAATTCTAATGGTATATCGTTTCCCCTCTTACGGCAGGGAAAAGTGGGAGTCCTCTCCCAATGTGGACAAGGCTCTATCACGAGAGCCAAAAAGGTGGCGCTTCCGTCTCCTGACACTGCTGCCCTAAAGGACCCTGCGGATCGTAAGCAGGAAAAGACCTTAAAATCCATTTATGTCACTACGGGTGCGCTACTCAGACCTGCCGTGGCGTCGGCATGGGTGAGTAGTGCTATTGGCAAGTGGGCAGATAATTTGGCATCTGACATGGATACCCTGGATAAGGATAGCATTCTTTTGACTCTAGGTTATATCAGTGATGCTGCAGCTTACCTAAAAGATGCACAAAGGGATATTGGCCTTTTGGGATCAAGGGCCAATGCCATGGCAGTCTCGGCCAGGATAGCGCTGTGGATTCATTAATGGAATGCTGATGTCGACTCTAAGAAAGCTATGGAAGCTCTCCCTTATAAAGGTAGGGTCTTGTTTGGTGACGGCCTCTCTGATCTGGTGTCTACTGCTACAGCGGGTAAGTCCATCATTTCTTCCTTATGTTCCTGCACAACAGAAAAAGACGCCGCATTATCAGATGCAGTCCATTCGGCCTAATAAATACAAAAAAGAAAGAGGGTCGTCCGTCCTTGCCTCAAAAGGTAGAGGACGGGGAAAAAGGTCTCCTGCAGTGCCAAGCTCCCAGGAGCAGAAGTCCTCCACGGCTTCTGCCAAGTCCACCGCATGACGCTGGGGCTCCTCTACGGGAGTCCGTACCGGTGGGGGCGCGTCTCCGGCTCTTCAGTCCGGTCTGGTTTCACTCGGGCCTGGATCCTTGGGTGTTAGACATAGTTTCCCAAGGGTACAAACTGGAGTTTCAGGAGGTGCCTCCCCCCCCCCCCCCCCCACCGATTTTTCAAATCAGCCTTGCCAGGTTCTATCCCAGAAAGGGAAGTAGTGCGTGCTGCGATACAAAAGCTGTGACAACAGCGTGTCATTGTCACTGTACCCCCGTCTCAACGGGGAGAGGGGTTTTATTCGAGCCTTCTTGTCGTACCAAAGCCGGATGGCTCGGTCAGACCGATCCTGAACCTAAAATCCCTCAATCCTGTATTTGGAAACTTTCAAGTTCAAGATGGAATCTCTTCGGGCAGTGATCTCCAGTCTGGAAGGGGGGGATTTTATGGCGTCAGTCGACATAAAAGATGCCTACTTACATGTCCCAATATATCCTCCACATCAAGCTTTCCTGAGGTTTGTGGTTCAGGATTGTCATTGCCAATTTTAGACGTTGCCGTTTGGTGAAGATCCTCGGGACCGTGGAAAGACCAAAGTAATGGCGGAAATGATGGTGCTCCTACGAAAGCAGGGTGTCACAATTATCCCGTACTTGGACGATCTCCTGATAAAGGTGAGATCAAAGGAGCAGTTGCCAAGAAGCGTAACACTCTTCCTGACAGTTCTGCAACAACATGGTTAGATTCTAAATTTGCCAAAGTCACAGTTGATTCCGACAACTCGGCTGTCTTTCTTGGGCATGATCCTGGACACGGAACTGCAGAGTGTTTCTCCCAGCGGAAAAAGCTCTGGAAATCCAGACCATGGTCAAGGAGATTCTGAAACCGGCAAGAGTGTCGATCCATCAATGCACTCGGGTGCTGGGGAAGATGGTTGCAGCTTACGAAGCCATTCCGTTTGGCAGGTTTCATGCCCAAGTATTTCAGTGGGACCTTTTGGACAAGTGGTCCGGGTCTCACCTGCACATGCACCGGAAAATAAGGCTATCTTCCAGGACCAGAATATCTCTCCTGTGGTGGCTTCAAAGTTCTCACCTCCTAGAGGGATCCAGGATTGGGTCCTGGTGACCACGGATGCAAGTCTCTGAGGCTGGGGAGCAGTCACACAGGGACAAAATTTCCAGGGAAAATGGTCAAGCCAGGAAGCTTGTCTGCACATAAACGTTCTGGAGTTAAGAGCCATCTACAACTGCCTTCTGTAAGCGGAACATTTTCTTCAAGGTCTACCTGTCTTGATTCAGTCAGACAACGTAACGGCGGTAGCGCACATAAACCGCCAGGGCGGAACAAAGAGCAGAGCGGTGATGGCGGAGGCCAAAAAAAGTTCTCCGCTGGGCAGAAAGACATGTAAGCGCTCTGTCAGCGGTCTTCCTTCCGGGCGTGGACAACTGGGAAGCAGATTTCCTCAGCAGACACTATCTCCATCCAGGAGAGTGGGGTCTTCATCAATAGGTGTTTGCAGAAGTGACAAGTCATTGGGGAATTCCTCAAATAAACATGATGGCGTCTCGCCTCCACAAGAAACTTCAGAGATATTGTTCCAGATCAAGGGACCCTCAAGCCAGTGCAGTGGACGCCCTGGTGACTCCGTGGGTGTTTCAGTCGGTATATGTGTTCCCTCCACTTCCACTCATTCCAAAAGTGATAAGAATCATAAGAAGAACTAGGGTTCAGGCGGTACTCATTGTTCCAGATTGGCCACGGAGGACCTGGTATCCGGATGTTCAGGAATTGCTCATAGAAGATCCCTGGCCTCTTCCTCTCAGAGAGGATCTGTTACTGCAGGGGCCGTGCGTCTTCCAGGACTTACCGCGGTTGCGTTTGACGACGTGGAGGTTGAACGCCAAATCCTAGCTCGAAAGGGTATTCCCGGGGAAGTCATCCCCACTCTCCTTTAGGCTGGAAAGGAGGTCACGGCGAAGCATTATCACCATATTTGGAGAAAGTATGTGTCTTGGTGTGAAGCCAAGAAGGCTCCTACGGAGGAGTTTCAGCTGGGTCGTTTCCTCCATTTTTTTGCAGGCAGGTGTGGATGCAGGCCTGAAATTAGGTTCCATTAAAGTGCAGATTTCGGCTTGATCTATATTTTCTTTCAAAAAGAATTGGCCGCCCTTCCAGAGGTTCAGACTTTCGTGAAGGGAGTACTGCACATACATCCTCCGTTTGTGGCACCGTGGGATCTTGACGTGGTGTTGCAATTTCTTATGTCTCACTGGTTTGAACCTTTTGCGAAAGGTTAGGTTGAATTTTCTCACTTGGAAGGTGGTCATGCTTTTGGCCTTGGCATCCGGAAGACGGGTGTCGGAATTGGCGGCTTTGTCTCACGAGCCCCTATTTGATTTTCCATGAGGATAGAGCGGAATTGAGAACTCGTCAACAATTTCTGCCGAAGGTGGTTTCTTCGTTTCACATAAACAAAGCTATTGTGGTACGTGTGGCTACGAATACCTTGGCTGTTTCAAAATCTCTCAATGTAGTCAGAGCTTTGAAAATTTGTCGCCAGAACGGCTCAAATTAGGAAATCGGAGGCTCTGTTTGTCCTATATGCTCCTAACAAAATTGGGGCTCCTGCTTCCAAGCAGACTATTGCCCACTGGATCTGTAATACGATTTGGCATGCTCATTCTACGGCTGGATTGCCGTTGCCGAAGTCGGTGAGAGCCCATTCTACTAGGAAGTTGGGCTCATCTTGGGCGGCTGCCCGAGGAGTCTCGGCGCTTCAACTTTGCTGAGCGGCTAAGTGGTCGGGTTCAAACACTTTTGCTAAGTTCTACAAGTTTGTTACCCTGGCTGATGAGGACCTCATGTTTGCTCAATCGGTGCTGCAGAGTCGCCCGCACTCTCTCGCCCGGTCTGGAGCTTTGGTATAGACCCCATGGTCCTTTTTGGAGTCCCCAGCATCCTCTAGGACATAAGAGAAAATAGGATTTTAATACCTACCGGTAAATCCTTTTCTCTAACGTCCTAGTGGATGCTGGGGACTCCGAAAGGACCATGGGGAATAGCGGCTCCGCTGGAGACTGGGCACAAAAGTAAAAAGCTTTAGGACTACCTGGTGTGCACTGGCTCCTCCCCCCATGACCCTCCTCCAAGCCTCAGTTAGATTTTTGTGCCCGAACGAGACGGGTGCAGGCTAAGGGGCTCTCCTGAGCTGCTTAGTGTAAAAGTTTAAAGTAGGTTTTTTATTTTCAGTGAGACCTGCTGGCAACAGGCTCACTGCACCGAGGGACTAAGGGGAGAAGAAGCGAACTCACCTGCGTGCAGAGTGGATTGGGCTTCTTAGGCTACTGGACATTAGCTCCAGAGGGACGATCACAGGCCCAGCCATGGATGGGTCCCAGAGCCGCGCCGCCGGCCCCCTTACAGAGCCAGAAGACTGAAGAGGTCCGGAAAATCGGCTGCAGAAGTCCTGTCTTCAATAAGGTAGCGCACAGCACCGCAGCTGTGCGCCATTGCTCTCGGCACACTTCACACTCCGGTCACTGAGGGTGCAGGGCGCTGGGGGGGGGCGCCCTGAGACTCAATAAAAACACCTTTTTTGGCAAAAAATACATCACATATAGCTCCTGGGCTATATGGATGCATTTAACCCCTGCCAATTTTTCCATAAAAAAGCGGGAGAAAGGCTCCGCCCCCTTCTCGGCGGCCTATCTCCTCAGCACACTGGCGCCATTTTTTCCTCACAGCTCCGTTGGAGGAAGGCTCCCTGACTCTCCCCTGCAGTCCTGCACTACAGAAACAGGGTAAAACAAGAGAGGGGGGGCACTAAATTGCCATATAAATATATACAGCAGCTATATTCGGGAAAAACACTTATATAAGGTTATCCCTGTATGTGTATGTGTGTATATATGTATATATATAATATATAGCGCTCTGGTGTGTGCTGGCAAACTCTCCCTCTGTCTCCCCAAAGGGCTAGTGGGGTCCTGTCCTCTATCAGAGCATTCCCTGTGTGTGTGCGCTGTGTCGGTACGTTGTGTCGACATGTATGAGGAGGAAAATGGTGTGGAGGCGGAGCAATTGCCTGTGTTAGTGATGTCACCCCCTAGGGAGTCGACACCTGACTGGATGGTCTTATGGAAAGAATTACGTGATAGTGTCAGCACTTTACAAAAGACTGTTGACGACATGAGACAGCCGGCAAATCAGTTAATACCTGTACAGGCGTCTCAAACACCGTCAGGGGCTCTAAAGCGCCCGTTACCTCAGGTCGATACAGACACTGACTCCAGTGTCGACGGTGAGGAAACAAACGTATTTTCCAGTAGGGCCACATGTTACATGATCACGGCAATGAAGGAGGTTTTGAACATTTCTGATACTACAAGTACCACAAAAAAGGGTATTATGTGGGGTGTGAAAAAACTACCAGTAGTTTTTCCTGAATCAGATGAATTAAATGAGGTGTGTGATGAAGCGTGGGTTTCCCCCGATAAAAAACTAATTTCTAAAAAATTATTGGCATTATACCCTTTCCCGCCAGAGGTTAGGGCACGTTGGGAAACACCCCCTAGGGTAGATAAGGCGCTCACACGCTTATCAAAACAAGTGGCGTTACCGTCTCCTGATACGGCCGCCCTCAAGGAACCAGCTGATAGGAAGCTGGAAAATATCCTAAAAAGTATATACACACATACTGGTATTATACTGCGACCAGCAATCGCCTCAGCCTGGATGTGCAGTGCTGGGGTGGCTTGGTCGGATTCCCTGACTGAAAATATTGATACCCTGGACAGGGACAGTATTTTATTGACTATAGAGCATTTAAAGGATGCATTTCTATATATGCGAGATGCACAGAGGGATATTTGCACTCTGGCATCAAGAGTAAGTGCGATGTCCATTTCTGCCAGAAGAGGATTATGGACGCGACAGTGGTCAGGGGATGCGGATTCCAAACGGCATATGGAAGTATTGCCGTATAAAGGGGAGGAGTTATTTGGGGTCGGTCTATCGGACCTGGTGGCCACGGCAACGGCTGGAAAATCCACCTTTTTACCCCAAGTCACCTCGCAGCAGAAAAAGATACCGTCTTTTCAGGCTCAGTCCTTTCGTCCCCATAAGGGCAAGCGGGCAAAAGGCCACTCATATCTGCCCCGGGGCAGAGGAAGGGGAAAAAGACTGCAGCAGACAGCCTCTTCCCACGAACAGAAGCCCTCCCCCGCTTCTGCCAAGTCCTCAGCATGACGCTGGGGCCTTACAAGCGGACTCAGGCACGGTGGGGGCCCGTCTCAAGAATTTCAGCGCGCAGTGGGCTCACTCGCAAGTGGACCCCTGGATCCTGCAGGTAGTATCTCAGGGGTACAAATTGGAATTCGAGACGTCTCCCCCTCGCCGGTTCCTGAAGTCTGCTTTACCAACGTCTCCCCCCGACAGGGAGGCGGTATTAGAAGCCATTCACAAGCTGTATTCCCAGCAGGTGATAATCAAGGTACCCCTCCTACAACAGGGAAAGGGGTATTATTCCACGCTGTTTGTGGTACCGAAGCCGGACGGCTCGGTGAGACCCATTTTAAATCTGAAATCCTTGAACACTTACATAAGAAGGTTCAAGTTCAAGATGGAGTCACTCAGAGCAGTGATAGCGAACCTGGAAGAAGGGGACTATATGGTGTCTCTGGACATCAAGGATGCTTACCTCCATGTCCCAATTTGCCCTTCTCAGGCAAGGCCTCTGCTTCAGGGTCAGCCGGTGTTGATCCAGTCGGACAACATCACGGCAGTCGCCCACGTAAACAGACAGGGCGGCACAAGAAGCAGGAGGGCAATGACGGAAGTGGCAAGGATTCTTCGCTGGGCGGAAAATCATGTGATAGCACTGTCAGCAGTGTTCATTCCGGGAGTGGAGACACGATCTTCACCCGGGGGAGTGGGGACTTCACCCAGTAGTCTTCCACATGATTGTGAACCGTTGGGAAAAACCAAAGGTGGACATGATGGCGTCCCGCCTCAACAAAAAACTGGACAGATATTGCGCCAGGTCAAGGGACCCTCAGGCAATAGCTGTGGACGCTCTGGTAACACCGTGGGTGTACCAGTCAGTGTATGTGTTCCCTCCTCTTCCTCTCATACAATAAGTACTGAGAATCATAAGAAGGAGAGGAGTAAAGACTATACTCGTGGCTCCGGATTGGCCAAGAAGGACTTGGTACCCGGAAATTCAAGAGATGCTCACGGAAGACCCGTGGCCTCTACCTCTAAGAAAGGACCTGCTCCAGCAGGGACCATGTCTGTTCCAAGACTTACCGCGGCTGCGTTTGACGGCATGGCGGTTGAACGCCGGATCCTGAAGGAAAAAGGCATTCCGGATGAAGTCATCCCTACCCTGATCAAAGCCAGGAAGGATGTAACCGTACAACATTATCACCGTATTTGGCGTAAATATGTTGCGTGGTGCGAGGCCAGGAAGGCCCCTACAGAGGAATTTCAACTGGGTCGATTCCTGCATTTCCTGCAAACAGGACTGTCTATGGGCCTCAAATTAGGGTCCATTAAGGTTCAAATTTCGGCCCTGTCAATATTCTTCCAAAAAGAACTAGCTTCTGTTCCTGAAGTTCAGACGTTTGTCAAGGGAGTACTGCATATACAGCCTCCTTTTGTGCCTCCAGTGGCACCTTGGGATCTCAATGTAGTTTTGGGATTCCTAAAATCACATTGGTTTGAACCACTCACCACTGTGGACTTAAAATATCTCACATGGAAAGTGGTAATGCTGTTAGCCCTGGCTTCAGCCAGGCGTGTATCAGAATTGGCGGCTTTATCCTATAAAAGCCCTTACCTAATTTTTCATACGGACAGGGCAGAATTGAGGACTCGTCCTCAATTTCTCCCTAAGGTGGTTTCAGCATTTCACTTAAACCAGCCTATTGTGGTGCCTGCGGCTACTAGGGACTTGGAGGATTCCAAGTTGCTGGACGTAGTCAGGGCCCTGAAAATATGTTTCCAGGACGGCTTGAGTCAGAAAATCTGACTCGCTGTTTATCCTGTATGCACCCAACAAGCTGGGTGCTCCTGCTTCTAAGCAGACGATTGCTCGTTGGATTTGTAGTACAATTCAGCTTGCACATTCTGTGGCAGGCCTGCCACAGCCAAAATCTGTAAAAGCCCATTCCACACGGAAAGTGGGCTCATCTTGGGCGGCTGCCCGAGGGGTCTCGGCTTTACAACTTTGCCGAGCAGCTACTTGGTCAGGGGCAAACACGTTTGCTAAATTCTACAAATTTGATACCCTGGCTGAGGAGGACCTGGAGTTCTCTCATTCGGTGCTGCAGAGTCATCCGCACTCTCCCGCCCGTTTGGGAGCTTTGGTATAATCCCCATGGTCCTTTCGGAGTCCCCAGCATCCACTAGGACGTTAGAGAAAATAAGAATTTACTTACCGATAATTCTATTTCTCATAGTCCGTAGTGGATGCTGGGCGCCCATCCCAAGTGCGGATTGTCTGCATTACTTGTACATAGTTATTGTTACAAAAATCGGGTTGTTGTTGTTGTGAGCCATCTTTTCAGAGGCTCCTTCTGTTTATCATGCTGTTAACTGGGTTCAGATCACAAGTTGTACGGTGTGATTTGGTGTGGCTGGTATGAGTCTTACCCGGGATTCAAAATCCTTCCTTATTGTGTACGCTCGTCCGGGCACAGTATCCTAACTGAGGCTTGGAGGAGGGTCATGGGGGGAGGAGCCAGTGCACACCAGGTAGTCCTAAAGCTTTTTACTTTTGTGCCCAGTCTCCTGCGGAGCCGCTATTCCCCATGGTCCTTTCGGAGTCCCCAGCATCCACTACGGACTATGAGAAATAGAATTATCGGTAAGTAAATTCTTATTTTCTCCTAGTCCATAGAGATTGCAGGGCGCCCGTTCCTGTGCGGACTGTTTTTGCAGTAGTATTGATAGTTATTGCTTCTGTTACACAGAGGTTGTGTATCGGTTATGTTCAGCTTGTTGCTGTTTTTAGTTCATGCTGTTAACTGGTATTGCTTTAAAAGCCATGTTGTACGGTACGGTGTGGTGTGGGCTGGTGTGTTTCTCACCCTTGGTTAACAAAAATCCTTTTCCTCTGTCGGTCTCCCTGGGCACAGTTCTTATAACTGAGGTCTGGAGGAGGGGCATAGAGGGAGGAGCCAGTTCACACCCATTCAAAGTCTTATAGTGTGCCCATGTCTCCTGCGGATCCCGTCTATACCCCATGGTCCTTTTGGAGTCCCCAGCATCCTCTACGGACTAGGAGAAAAGGATTTACTGGTAGGTATTAAAATCCTATTTTCTTTCGCTGGGTGAATGAATACGTTTAAATTCCTATATAAGGTAATGTAGTAATGTTTCTCCTACATACTCATCTGTAGTTGATTATGCGCTCATGTTACTTATTATACTAATGTATAACTTGTGATTGATTGCTAGTGTGATTGCTGACTTTACTATTCCTGTCAGTTTCTGTGTATATACCGATCCTCAATGCTGGTGCAAGGCAGGGAGGGATTGGATTGTATGTCACTTTTAACAAGTTTTAAAGTGATCAGTCACAAATTGTGTAGGTAACACTGTACAGGTGTGTGTGATTTATCATGTCTAAAGCTAGGTACACACTATACAATTATCTGCCAGATCTAGCTGGTTGAAATGGAAATCTGGTAATGGATGAGAGCAAATGACAATCGACCATTTTCTCCCCAACACTGCAAAATGGACAAAAACAGTTGTTCATGCAAATTGGTTAAATTTGCGTTTAACCAATTTGACTGACCGTCGGGTTTTGTTTGTTTGTTTTCAAATGTTTGGGAGCTAATGGTCGATTGTCATTTTGCTCTCGTCCATTACCAGATTATCATTACAACCAGCCAGATCTGGCAGATTATCTGACAGATAATTTAGAGTGTACATAGCTTTAGAGAGGCAAGGGTGAGGAGAATACACTCCACAGCAGCAACAACAATGCTTTCATGTTTGTCTTGCAAAGCTGGGTTAACCTCTCAGGATCTGGTTCAAAATGGATTATGTGCAAATTGTTTTAGCTTTCACCAAAGCCTCCTGAATAATCCAAGGCAAGCACAGGTTCAAGTTGAATCCCCATGGGCTTCTTTTGCACAAATATTATCCAATATAGCTGATCGGATAATGCCAGCTCCTATACCAGGAATAGGTTACCCTGTTAACTTTTACATACAACATTCTCCTTGGGGGTTATTACATCCAGTTCAGGAATCTGCAGCCTTTCAACAGTCTGAAAGGTCTGTGGAAAGTAACCCACACAGACATGAAACATCTTCAGACTACACATGTTTCAGATAGGGACTCTTTGGAGGATGAGGACTTGGTCTGCATACAAAGATGAGGATGAAGGTCTCGGCTCAGTGGATATACCTGAGCTAATTAGTGCAATGAAAACCATTCTATCCTTGGAGGCAGCAGAGCCTTTGTTAAAATCCAAAGCACCTGTGTTTAAACATCCCAAAGCAGTCAGGACTGAAAATTTCTGGGGTCAGAACAGCTGACTGAGCTTATTCAAGAGGCTTGGGTAACACCCAGTAAGAAGTTTAGAATTCAAAAGAAATGGAATTCCCATTATCCTCTTCCGGCTGGGGACTGTTTAAAAAGGGAATCGATTGGTGCGAAAATCTACATTGCCTCTGCCTTCAACATTAGATGTTACGGATAGGAAAATAGATTGTGTGGTGGTTTGTTTTGTTTTTTTTTACTATTTTCTCCTTGTCTGGGGCAATTGTAAGACAAGCCATAGCTTCAGCCTGGATGGCAAAAGCAGTGGCAACCTGTGCTGATGCAATGGAGGATGATCTTTCATTGGCATCTAGAGAGCAAAAATCCCATATTGAACAGGCGGCTATTTTTATGGAAAAAGCAGCCTTGGATATGGGTACTATTGCCTTTCAAGCATCAGCCTCAGCAGTAGCAGCTCGCAGAGCTGTTTGGATACGTACATGGAAGGCTGACTCGGGTTTGTTATCCTCCAGCAACACTTTGTTTCAGGCCCTACCATTTGTACTGGCCACAGTTCCCTGAGTATTCACCAAAATTATGGTGGTAATGGTGGCTTATTTCCGTTAACGGGGGAATAGGATTTTTTTCATACCTCGATAATTTATTAATCCTGGCGCAATCTCAGAAATTGGTTTAGTGTCATCTGCAACAGACAATAGCTTGTTTGCAGAGACACGGTTGGCTCATAAATTGGGCAAAGTCATCCCTGGTTCCGTCACAACGGATGACTCGCTTGGAGGCTGTATCTGATTCTGGTCTTCAGAGTGTAATTTTACCTCTGAACAAAATATCCACAATACAGTCGAGGATTCAGAAGCTGCTACACTGGCAAAGGACATCCATTCATGCAGCGATGCGTGTGATGGAATCTATGGTGCCTACATTCGGCACTGGAGTATGCTCAATTCCATTGGAAGCCTCTACAACGTCTGATTGTTTCCAATTGGAATGGGCTACATCAGACAATAACAACTACTATGGTCCTTCCTCTGGAAGCAAGGAGGAAATTAGCCTGGTTGCTCAGATTGGGAGGTTCTGACAACGGATGAGTCTTCAGGGCTGGGGAGCAGTGTCGGGAAGAAATTGCTTCCAAGGGCAGTGGACCAAGGAAGAAAGTTGCCTGCCAATAAATATATTGGAACTTCGGGCCATATATTTGGCACTCATTCCAGCAAAGGACATTCTTCAGGGGAAACCAGTTCAAATTCGCTCGGACAATGCAACGGCAGTAGCGTACCTCAATCATCAGGGAGGAACTCTTGGCCAAAAAGCAATGGAGGTAAGCCGCATGTTAAGGTTGGCAGAACTTCATCATCCAGCCTTGTCCGCAGTGTTCATTCTGGGAGATCTAATTGGGGAAGCGTATTTTCTCAGTCAACACGCCATTCATGCAAACGAATGGGCTTTACACCCCGAGGTCTTCCAGACTCTGGTAGACAAGTGGGGGTTACCGGAGATTGATATCATGGCTTCCCGTCAAAACAACAAAGTTCCTGCATACTGGTAAAGGACAAAGGATCCCAAAGCGACCTTTGTGGATTCCCTGTTAGTAAGTGGACTCCCTGTTAGTAAGATGGGACTTTCGTCTGGCCTATGTTTCCACCGATCGCCCTGTTGCCCAGGGTGATGCGAAAGGTAAAACAGGGAAAGAAGACATTGGTACACAGACCTGCAGAGGCTGTCTGTGGATACACCGTTCCTACTCCCTCAACGTCCAGATCTACTGTCTGTGTCCTTGTTACAAGCGCCTGGATCGGCTGTCTTTGACGGCATGGCTCTTAAAACTTCAATCCTGAAAGCAAATTGATTCTCACAACAGGTAATTCAAACAATGCTTTGAGCAAGGTAACCATCCTCTGCTTGCATTTATTATTGAATATGGCAGGGCTATATTCAGCGGTGCAGTGACCGGAAACTGTGGACTTATGCGAAATGGTTATCGATGGTAAGTCTACCATAACTACGTATTTCTCCACTCTCACTCCCTAAAGGTGTGTACACACTGTGAGATTGCCTATGCCTGATTTTGACTGTGATTTCCCTCGAACTCCTCCAGAGGCCAGAAGCACCGATTTTGACTACGTGTCAGTTTTGACTATACTTGGTACTAGATAGTCTTTCAAGCATTGCTATACCGACCCGGGATCGCAAGGTGGCGAACACCTTGCGATTTGCACTAACTTTCCTTGCGATTTTACTAGATAGTCCAAATCGAAAGGAGAAATCTAAGGCTTTTAGGCTTAGTACATCTGCCTCATGAACAGGTAAAAAGAAAACGCACAAAAATTACTAACTAGTGTGGTTTGGTTCATTATAAGTCACAATACCAAAAAAAAACATAAGTAGAGAACAAGTGCATTGAAATCAATAGGAACAGATCCTCTGCATTGCGTCCTAGAGTATAAGTGTGTACACACGGTGAGCTAAATCTGTAGGATTTTGACTACATAGTCAAAATCTTAAGGAAAGTTAGTGCACATCTCAAGGTGTTAAGCAGTTTGCGATACCGATTCAATCCCAATGCGTGCTCCCATGGGGTCGGTATCATATGGCTAGATAGACTGTGCAGGCAAGTCAATCTTGACTATCTAGAGTACTATGGTGTACAAAGTATAGTCAAATTGGCACTTAGTCAAAATCGTACATAGACAAAATCTCAAGTACAGATAGTCAAAATCTGGGCTCTGGGGGAGTTCAAGGGAAATCGCATAGTCAAAATTGGGCATAGCAAGGATCTCACCATGTGTACACACCTTATGATGGATATATTTTCTTTTTATTTTATTTTTTTTCACAGCACCCCTAGGCCAAAACATACTTTTTTGTGAAATTCATAAACATTATATTAAGTGAATTTTGTTTGTCATCCTTGGATTCAGTTATGTAGGGAGGGACAGGATTCACTTCTGTTTGTCCACATACTGTATTTTATGATTGAAAGCCACAGGCGCTAATTTTCTTGCCTATAACATTGTCCCTCCGTCCCAGCGGGGGGAGGGGTTCTACTCGAGCCTCTCTGTGGTACCGAAACCGGACGGTTCGGTCACACCAATTCTAAATCTAAAATCCCTCAATCCATACTTGAAAGTCTTCAAGTTCAAGATGGAATCCCTTCGAGCGGTGATTGCCAGCCTGGAGGGGGGGGGGGATTTTATGGCGTCAGTCGACATAAAGGATGCCTACTTACATGTGCCGATATATCCTCCACATAAGGCTTTCCTCAGGTTTGCGATACACGATTCTCATTACCAATTTCAGACGTTGCCGTTTGGGCTTTCCACGACTCTGAGGATTTTCACCAAGGGCATGGCAGAAATGATGGTTCTTCTTCGCAAACAAGGGGTTTCAATTAATAGGCAAGAAAACTAGCGCCATAAATGTGTATTGGTCCTGTGCCAGCAACACTGGCCTATTACAAAGATTCAAAAGAGAATAAGGAAACATAAAAAAATCAAAAATTAAAGGGGGGAGGAGGAGGGCAATGCCTAGTGTAGATAGGAAACAAAATTCACTCGCTTGACCATGGCAGTGGGGTATCCATAAACTGGAGCCGTGGACCCCATATCTCATGAAATTTTAAGGATCATAATATTCTGGATACTAGTAACTTCGTGTACTTGTAAATGTGTGGTTTTTTTTTTTATGTTTTTTTTTTTAATTGGTTTGTGAAATAGAGGCAATTAGGTTGGCTAAGTAGGGGGGAGGGGGTTAAAGTCCAGTCCTTTTTAATTCCTTTTCTGTCAGGTTGCTTTACTGGTCTTTAGTGAGCATATAAGCAACCAGGACCAGTAAGAGGGAATGCAATACAACTTCAGTCTAAATCGGAAGCTCCCGCTCTTATGGTGCTCAGGCAGTACATGCTGTCATATGTGAGGCCATTTAGGAAGTTTTAGACATAATGTTCAGAATGACTGTGACTGAAAATACCAGCAATTGCTGTCTAATGTTATGCAATAGCGAGCCATCACCTATCCGTATGGACAGATGGTTGAAGCTGTCGGATAACTGCACCTTGCTATACCTGTATATGCTTTCATCATCCCACTATGCTAATGGAGCATTCGGCTGTTTTCCCACCCCACGATCAAAAGATTCCACAATAAACCTGCTTGAGGTGGTTGAAAAAGGCTATAAACAAAGACACAGATTGCATGCAGTGAATGTTCCGCTCATTAATAGCCAGTACTCGGTGACAATGGGACTGATTCTGAGGTGGAAGTAAAGCCAGAAGAGCAAGTAACAGTGTACCTTGCCAAAACCATGTTGCACTGTAGGTGGAGCAGATCAAAAATGTGCAGAGAGAGATGTGACAGGAGTGTGTCTAAAATCCAGTCTAAATTGCTGTGTAAAAATAAAGCTGTAGCTGAGTTGCGTACAATTCTGAGACGAGTAAAAAGTTTGGGTCCATTCATTACCAGCAGCATATTTTGTTTAGTATCACAGTAATTTCTTTCAACATCACTTATCTTTGTGACATCCTCCATGCTACATGCGGGATGGCCGGTCTGCGCATTACACTGTTACTCAGTGGTAACTTGGCAGTGCCTGGAAGGCTTCACTGAAGCTGGAACAACTGTTGCTGTGTCCCCAATGTCAGCATTGGGGAATTTATTGCTGGCGCCATCTGTAGATGGCGTAAACGGTACAGTGCCAAACAGAAGTCAACTATAAACTTACTGCTGTTTAAGTACTGTAAGGAGGACATAACCTTTAGCAAGTGCTCTAGGGGTTATATGAAGCCCTCTTTTAAAAAAAAATATATATCTATCGAAATAAGAGCAGCACTATGGGAGAGATCTCTGTTGACAAATCTCAATTACATACAAATTGAAACACAAATCCCAAGTGCGCTATATTCATAGTTACAAAAGTTCTTCCAAGGAAACCAGAGTGGATGTACACTATGCACTGGAGAATATTATTTCCTGGGGTCCTTTTTCAGGGTGTGAGCTCAAAAGGGAGTATCTTCACAAACTGGGTTAATAGCTCATGACTGACAGACCCAACGCGTTTTGTCTACACGACTATATCGTTACCCCTGATGAAAAGGTGGGACCGAATAAGTACTAAAAGGTCTGTGTATATAGAATCCTGAGAGAGAATAAATTAATCTCCTGTATGGCTCCTTTAGCTTGTATTACAACTCATCTGGAAAGTGATGACAACCATATACCGTTGTCCTTCAAACCACCTGAATATGTTATACTGCTTTTATATTCATAAATGATCTGACTCAAACTTTCGCAAAAGGATGTGTATATCAAAATGGTATAGCTGATTTTACAGACACAAGGATATAAACACTGAAACTTCCCCAGTAAGGTTCACAAACAGATCCAAATAGTTTTGGCAGCACCCATATGTGTGGAAGATAGAGATAGAGATATATAATCAAACGGCACTCTGGGTCTTGTAGAGAAGTACAATGTATTTAAAACATCAACGTTTCGGGGAGTTTAAACCCCTTTGTCAAGATGTGAAGAGTATGTGTATGTATATATATATATATATATGTATATATATATGTATGTATGTATATATATATATATATATATATATATATATATATATATATATATATATATATATATATATATATATATATATTTATTAGTCCATAGCAGCCGGCACTCTGTGTTTAAATAAGTAATGCGTCCCGTGCCTGTGTAAAAACCGCATACACTCCTTCTCCAAACACGGCACTGGAGACCAATTTCATATGCAAAAACGCTTGTATTAATGGTAGACGCACGTTTCAGAGCAGACGCTCCTTCCTCAGTACCATACAAGAACAAACAATAAATGACAATACACACATTTAAATACCTGTGGAGGTCCCGTCCAGCACCGCCGCCGTCCCCCTGGTTCCCGTTCATCACCGCTGCGCTCACTTCCGTCTCCGGTTCATGACCTCATGTTGCTAGGCGACACTTAGCTTGCGTGTCACCAGCCCCACAGTCTATAGAACAGGACGTTACTGGTACTGCAGCTCCGCAACAAGTACACCCGGGATCGGCAGCACAAGCCTGACAGGGACCACAACAACAAATGATAAGCACACATATAACAGACATTAAGGAGAGAAAAAAAAGGTTAAACAAATCATATAAACATTAAACATATATATCTAAGCTAAAATGTAAGAAACCCCTAATACACAAAGGATCAAATGAGGATACCTGGGGAACTAGAGACATTATATCATGGTACTGCTAGCTAATATCTCCCTCACTCAGAACCCCACGGACCAGAATATTATACCTGCAGAGCATGTGACCTTTAAATCCTGAAGTACTGTACTCACACTACATCACGTTCCAATTTATCTTATCATTCAGGCCAAAAGGAGTGAATGTGTTAAGTCTCAGAATCCATCTTGATTCCTTTTCCAACAACCATTTAGCCCTATCTCCACCCGGTAAAGTAAGTGGAACATGGTCTATGCCAAAATAGCTGAGGTCGCTTAGTTTGTGGCCTGCTTGTTTAAAATGACGCGCCACAGGCTGGTCTACTACCTTGCCCTCCAGTGTAAGCTTGATGGCAGACCTGTGGGCTGCCATCCTCTCGCTAAGTTTACGTACTGTTTGGCCTATGTAATATAGACCACAGGGACAAACTATAATATATATCACAAACGAAGTACTACATGTAATGACGTATCTGATGTCATACTTTTTGTCATTAATGTGTGGGTGCTTAAACTCTTTGCACACCGTCATATAGCGACATGTCGTACACTTGGGGCATCTGTAACACCCAGGAGCCTTGCGATAGACGTTGGGTGCAACCCCCATGCCTGTGATGTCAGTATGTACCAATCGGTCCCTTAAGTTTCGCCCTCTCCTGAACGCTGCAACTGGTCTAATTTCCCTGAAACTGGGGAGTTCCGGGTCTGATGCTACAATAGGCCAAAGAGCCTTGGAGGCCCTATGGATAATGGGGCTGGCTACAGAGTAATCACTACTCCAAGGCAGAATGGTACTAGCCTGTTTTTTATTGGATATGAGTAAGTCCTTACGGGACATACCCAATACTTTCTGTTTTTGTGTCTGCAGCAGGTGTTTATCATACCCTCGGTGCTCAAATTTAGAAACCATTTCATCCAAGAGATGAGGTACTTTACTCTGGTCACTAGTGATGCGTGCCACTCGCATCATTTGCGATATTGGTAAACCCCTCTTTAAGGCTGGAGGATGGTGGCTAGAGGCGATCAGCAAAGTGTTGCGATCCGTGGGTTTGGAATATATCTCTGATTGTAAAACCCCGTCTTCAAGCATCACTTTCACATCTAGAAAATTGGCTATCTTGTTGTGACATGCATATGTGAATTTAATTGGAGATGATGCATTATTAATCTCCAACATCAGAGCCTCAAAGGATAGCCGATCACCCCCCCACACTAAGAACACATCATCAATGTATCGGGTATACATAAGTATCTTACTTCGTACCGCAGGGTTGTTAAAAAACAATTTCTGTTCCTGGTCGAACATATACACATTAGCATACGAGGGTGCTACCGATGATCCCATCGCGCACCCTCGCAGCTGTAAATAAAATTCACCATCGAACAAGAAATAGTTGCGGTATAGCGTCAGCTCAAGGAGGGTCAAAAATAGGTCATGATTGAATACATTAGGAGCCAGGTTCCTGTTAAGGAATGCCTGCATGGCCCGCATTCCCTCATGATGAGGGATAGACGTATATAAGCTCTTAACATCTAGACAACATAGCCAAGCATTGGGGGGAATGTCCCGTAGTGTCTCCAATTTGAGTAGGAATGAGGTCGTGTCTTTCAAGAACGTCTCTTCAAGTTGTAATAATGGTTGCAAGATACTATCCAGCAGTTGTGCCACTGGTTGGTACAATGAATCCCTTGCAGAAATTGTCGGTCTGCCAGGCGGGAGGGTGTCATGTTTGTGTAGTTTGGGCAGTGTGTACAGCACCGGATTTTTAGGGTGTTTGATACATAATGCTTCATGGACTTTGCCTGGAAGTAGACCGTCCTCCTTTGCTTTTAAGAGGATGTCCATCAGCTCTTTCTGGTATTCCTGAACCGGGTTCTTTCTGAGTTTCTGATAAACTCCAGCTTCCGACAATTGTGCTTGTATCTCATTTTTATAGTAGTCCAAGTCCAGAATCACTATAGCCCCGCCTTTGTCGGCGGGCCTAATCACAATATCCTGATAAGAAGATAGTTGATTAACTGCTTCACGTTCTGCTCTAGACAGGTTGAATTTAATTCTAGCAGGTGCTGCTAGATATCTATTCACAGAATTATCCATCAAACGGCTAAATGTTCTAATAGAAGCGTTGTGAGATGGAGGGTCAAACCTAGACCTGGACCTACTACACAGAAAAGAATCGAAGATAGAGTTCGCTGTTGTAGATGTTGAGTTCTGAAAATATTCTTTAAGCCGCAGTTTACGTGAGAAATTGTATAGATCACGTGACCAATTAAACGGATCGTGATTATTGGTTGGTACAAAACTGAGTCCTTTATTGAGCACTTGAACTTCTATGGCGGACAGGGATCGTTTGGAGAGATTAAATATTAAGTGTTCTTCTTGAGAGTGACTGCTCGTATGCCTTTTGTTCTGGCCACCCCTGCGGGTGGCAGATTTCCTGAGCCTCTGGCCCCATCCTGGGCTTGTTGTCCTAAAGGGGCCCCACTATATGTGGGAGTGTCTTCTGATTCTGAAAAGGCGAATTCACTATCACTACTCGAAATTCCGCTCTTTTCCCCTTTGCGTCTCGGGTTCTGCCAAGGGCGTCGTCTCATAGAAGACCTGGAGTTCCTGTCAGGCTCTGCACCAGTCAGCCACCTATACACCTTATTCTCCTCGTAATCCTGGTCAACCATTGCCTTCTTGTTTCTTTTAAACTTCAAGAGCTCACGTCGGTATTGGTCACATTGTTTATCAATTTTTGATATCCAATCCTGTGAACTGTCTTTTTCTAATACTTTCTTGTTCTCACGTTCCAGGTTGTTGATTTTGGTGCGTGTTACTTCTAGTTCTCTATTCGCCTCTTCAATCACAAGGATCATTAGGTCAAAACTAACCTTTTTTTTCTCTCCTTAATGTCTGTTATATGTGTGCTTATCATTTGTTGTTGTGGTCCCTGTCAGGCTTGTGCTGCCGATCCCGGGTGTACTTGTTGCGGAGCTGCAGTACCAGTAACGTCCTGTTCTATAGACTGTGGGGCTGGTGACACGCAAGCTAAGTGTCGCCTAGCAACATGAGGTCATGAACCTGAGACGGAAGTGAGCGCAGCGGTGATGAACGGGAACCAGGGGGACGGCGGCGGTGCTGGACGGGACCTCCACAGGTATTTAAATGTGTGTATTGTCATTTATTGTTTGTTCTTGTATGGTACTGAGGAAGGAGCGTCTGCTCTGAAACGTGCGTCTACCATTAATACAAGCGTTTTTGCATATGAAATTGGTCTCCAGTGCCGTGTTTGGAGAAGGAGTGTATGTATGTATGTATGTATGTATGTATGTATGTATGTATGTATGTATGTATGTATATACATTTTTTTTTTTTTTTTGTGTGTGTGTGTTTGAGATCCCGTTAATTTTGTAAATATGGATTTGAAAATAGTTTTTCTAGGCCTGGGTTACCTACCAGAAGAATATTCCTTTAGGGGTCATACAACTCTGCTCACCAAAATAAGGCAGCCAGAATAGATTTATTTTAGTGCAGCAATCCATCCCTATTCTAAACTTGAATCGACGTGCATTTACTACAAATAAAATTGTCCGGCAGCCAGAATGCTCATTACACGTGGAGGTATGACTGTATGTTATATAAATGCTAATCAAGTAAACCAGAAGATGCATAGCCTGATTAAACCAAAACGCTATAAAACCAAGGACAGGCTATCCTCAGCAGGTAACCACAATGTATTATTTTTAATACTCTGTGGCTCTGACAGCTGAATTTAAAACTGCACTAGCCATAAAAGCAAAACCAAGCCTGATTCAGCATTTGTACTAGTGTGGTTTTAAATTCAGCATCAAAGCTAATTGCTAGCTTTGAATTATTACCCCTAGGGCGAGATTCAAATGTCCGGCTGCTGGCAGCTATTCAAATGTTGCTACCGACAGGTGTGACATCAGCATTTCAACGCTCTGCCCCCAGGTGTGGCGAGCTGAAATGTGTGGAAAGTGACCCATTTAGGCACACAAACAGGACTTATTATTTTTTTTTTTTTTTTTTTTGAATCGCGATCAATAGTTTAGTCTGGTGTAGCCGCTTTTATATGACTAAACCTGACTGCTATGGGTGCGATCAGCACGAAAACAGGGGACATTTGTATATTGCCCCCTACGATCTCGCGTCACTTTAGATGGGAGATAGGGGGTGATAACAACATTTGAATCTTGCCCTAGTATCTTTGTCAAGGGGATAAATCTGTAATTAAAGCAAGAAACCATCTTCTACAGAAACAATGACCCATAAGGCATCGGATAGTTGGTGTAATGTATGAAAAGTATGTGACATGATATGTTTTGTAATAAGTATTAGGAGTTGGAAAATGAAAGGGATACAAGTATGTAAATATATTTGACAGAACATTTCCCTCTTGTTGGCTGGGAGTTCTATCTGTGAGGCCCATCTAGTACCAGTAAAACACTGAGATCTATGCAGGTGCTCTGTCAGCATACTTCAGTCATTTCATTTGTGCATTTTGTAGTCAATCCGTTTTATCTGGCCTTTCAGTGCTGACACTGCGCATTATCTGCAGTCATAGGTAGTTGTGGTTAGGTCGTAGGACATTTAAATGTCACTGGGCAACAGACCTGCTTGGTTCATCCACTCTCTCATACCATGATGGTGGTGGTCTCTGCCTTCTATTAGGGAATGTTTCAGCTTAAAATATTGTATGTACTTGTGACTTTAACAGCCATGAATATTTGACCAATGTGAGAGTTGATTATGATGGCGAGGAAATATGAACAGGAGCAGTAACGTATGCTTTTTATAAGACTATAATGTACTGTGTTCTGCTTTAGTCAATTGGTGGCAACTTTCATTTTCAATGAATACTACAACAAGTAAATAAAAGCGATTTATATGCTGGTGATCTCCATCATCGAGTAGTAGCCAATTGTACCAGATGTCCATCAAGCAGAAACTGTGAATATTGAGGCTACGGCAGTGGTTCCCAAACTTTGTGCCACAGGGCACTTGCGGGGGTGCCCTGGGCTGGTGTTCCAGGACTATTTCTAAATATTTATTGTCCATGTAATAGGCAAAACTAGTGCTTCTACTAGGATCCTCTACGGCTCCTTCATACCTGCAGCAGCGTCTGTGTAGGACTCCGCCCGGTGTAAGCTTTGCACTCTCCCTCCCAGTGACAGCTACGTGGTGGGCAACGCAGGATAATCTAACCGAGGACGCTCGGTTAGAAACCAGCCCACGGGAGAGGTAATTTTGACTTTATCTGACATCGGAGCGTTTCTACATAAAGGAGCTCCATTAATAGATTCATGGGACTGCAGTTACCAGTTTAAAACTTATGAATTACTCCACATTCTAACAATTCATTCATATCCAGGATACGATACGGTTTCTACTTGTTTGATACAAATGTTGCATATTGTTACTGCTCACATCAAGCGCTTGTTTTATCTGATATCCAGTACAGGGTATTTTACCATTTTCCCTATAAGGTTTAAGTCCAGACTATATGTTTTATTGTATGAAATTTATTTTGTCATATTAACTTTTCTTTATAATTTATCTCAGCATACGTCAGCTTTTGTTTGTTTCCAATTTCATTGCGCAGCTGAGTTCTTTTTTCAATTTAGCAGTTTTATGCAGCTAAAACCGAACTGTTTGGGTGCAACATGCAGGTGAGTCTTTTCGTATGGGCTCTTGCCCAAGGGCCCCAGGAGTATAAGGGTCCTAGGCTGATAGCTGAGGGTCCCCTCTTTCCAGGGGTACCAGATTTTTGAAAACTGGCTTGGGGGAACCGGAGATATTCAATTTGAAAGCCGTAGTCCCCATCCAAGCCTGTTGCTCTCCCCAGCCAGATATTTCACTTAAAGGTTTTCTGAGGATGTACTCCAAAAGCTAGGACTCTCCCCTTTTGGTGGACACTGGCAGCTTGTCTCTACTATGCCCAGAACCAGAGATATCAGCCTTCAAGCAGCAGGTCCCTGCTCCAGCCCCACACGCCTAATATGCAGTTTTAGATTTTCATTGGTGAATTGCTGTCTCCTGAACTCTGCTCCCCAAGTCCCCAGTATCTCCTGAAAGGTGGGACTCTAGTGTTTAATTGAATTCAAAGCCAAGGAATATATTTTCAGGAACTTGAGATATCTGCAGTCAAACAAGCTGCTCTCCCACCTGAAAATGATAAATATTAAGCCCTCACCTACGTATTAAACACCCACTGCTACCCTGGAAGTTATGTACCAGGGCTTCTTCATTCAGCCCAATGCCCCCTTCTACAGTTTATCCCCATCTGTGCAGTAAAGGAGTAATTAGCAGAAATTACTGCTCCAGGTCCTACATGCTGAGTGGAAGATAGAACACCCCCTACAGCCCACGGGACAAAGCTGCCGCTGATGGCACCCCCCACTCCTACCGCTGGAGGATATGTAGGGGGCCCAGTGCACTGCTGTGCCCAGGGGCCTACACTGCTGTTAAGATGGCCCTGGCAACATGCGCTATGTCGGTGATCAAACACAATTGAATTGTGACTATTTTTTTGGCATTTAAATAGTCCAGTTTGCATAGTCTCTTTTTTTTTAAGGCTACCAAAGCAATTGCATAGGCCCAAATAAAGGAAAAGGGAGCAGGGACAAAAAATAGGGCTACAAAATGCCCTTGACAGTTCTCTAAAACTTGCCAATTGACCCCCTCAACTAGAATTTTAGCCCACCCTGAGCGAGAAGCACTGCCTGGCATCCTTCATTGTCAATTGATACGTTGCATTTCATCCATATCGGTTAAGCCTACGCAATAGCAGCATCCCTTCTGTAACCGACAGGTTCATCATGGCAATAGTTAAGAAGTTCGTTGTGTTCTGAGCAAATGCTGTCCACTTACAAAAAAAAAAAAACGACTTTGGAAAGTTAGTTTTCATTGTTTGGTAGCATTAAATGAATTACTGAACTGTGTTCCCCTCAGGTGTAGTAGATTGCATCTGGTCATCCTTTTGGGAGACACACTGTGGAAGAACAAAATATGAAATGTGTCCTTTAGCCTTGAGCAGAACCTTTTAATCAGTTTTTAGAATCGACTTGTCTTTATGATGGCTTTTTCAGAGCAGCCTACAGTTTGAGATTAAATAAAATAAATAACCTTTTTTGTGTAGTTGGTTTAAATAACCATTTCAGATTGCGTTTAAATAGAATTGTACTTTACATCTTTCCCCCTATTTAGTAAAGCAGACAGTTCATATCAAGGTAAATGCTTTCTGGTACAGTGCGGTGTGAGATGACAAACGATCGTACCATTGAAAAGTAATCGTGTTTTTTATTTTTTAATGTTATTTGTTTAATTGTAGTAAATACACAGCATCTATTCAGTGTGGGAAGAAATTGGGGGAAGCCCAGTACGCCAGCATGCCCCCAAGAGTGACACCAGCAGGTTTGCTATCCTGATTATCTTCTATCATCCAAACAAAATGGGTCTGATTCAGTTGTTTTAGGTGTCTTATACCCCTTTCACACTGCACAAATAACCTGGTATCGACCCGGCATATTGCCGGGCCGGCATGCGGTGTGAAAGGGGAATAGCCGAAATCGCGGGTCAGTGTTATACCCGGGTTGAATACCGGGTCAGTGGCTGCGTAAACGGGCTCCCGGGTCGATGGGACCCGTTTACTACAGCAGGGAGAAGCGGCGTGGAGATGATCTCTCGGCGCCGGCTCCGCCTCCCGCTGCTATGGCAACCCGCCCGGCATATTGCCTGGTCGGGGAGGCCTGCAGCAGCAGCCAATGCCGGATCCAACCCGGGAAGGACCCGTTTCCAATTCCCGGGTGGGATCCAGCATTGGCGGCGTAAAAAGGGTAGAATTTTCCAGTCCAAACGGAATCGTTTAGATGCCCAAATAGTTGTCACAAGTCAATTGTTTGGGCACATATGCACACTGCGCATGTTGTGTCAAAACAAGATTTAGCTGCATAAAACGCCTTACCCTGGCTGAATTCTTGCTTTGGTAGTCAAAACTCCCATTTTGACACCCAAAGTACCGATTTAGCGCACATTTCCTCTCACACATAAGGAGACTGAGAGAAGAAATGTCATCCACCCGGCTATAGAGCATCTAACCAGGAAACTACAAATTGCTTTGTTTTGCGCCACCTAGTGGTAGCAGCAGGGTAAAACAATTAAATCTGCACCAATGTGTTTTTCTTTTTCCTTAAGGATCATTCTATGGTAACAAACGTTACATTTTGAAATATATTTAATGTGAAATATATTTTGAGTATGTGTTTTGATTCTTTTGTGCAAAGTAAATGTTTGTGTGGTACATGATATGATTTTAATGCAAAGCTTGTCATGAAAACTGGTAACATATGTAACCTACAAAGACCCTAGAGGCCTTAGATTATTCATATTGGGGCTAATGCAGTTTTTTTTGCTAGGTTTTGTGATTTTGATATTTTCTCTAGTCTTTCTGTTTTTTTTGTTGTTGCATTTCTTTTATGTGAGTGTTACCAGAATAGAATTTGTCGGCAAATAAGAACCACTTGGCCCATCTAGTCTGCCCCCTTTTTTTTTTTTTTTTTTTTAATATTATTTTTATCTCTAACCTTATTTGATCCTTATTTCTTTGTAAGGATATCCTTATGTCTATCCCATGCATGTTTAAATTGCTCTACTGTCTTAGCCTCTACCACCTCTGATGGGAGGCTATTCCACTTGTCCACTACCCTTTCTGTGAATTTTTTTTTCGCAAATTTCCCCTGCACCTCCCCCACTCCAGTCTCAGTGCATGTCCTCGTGTCCTATTGCTTCTCTTCATTTGGAGAATGTTTCCCTCCTGGACTTTGTTAAAACCCTTGATATATTTGAAAGTTTCTATCATGTCTCCCCTTTCCCTTCTCTGCTCCAAACTATACATATTGAGATTTCTCTAACGTCCTAAGTGGATGCTGGGGACTCCGTAAGGACCATGGGGGAATTAGCGGCTCCGCAGGAGACTGGGCACAACTAAAGAAAGCTTTAGGACTACCTGGTGTGCACTGGCTCCTCCCACTAAGACCCTCCAGACCTCCGTTAGATTCTTGTGCCCGGCCGAGCTGGATGCACACTAGGGGCTCTCCTGAGCTCCTAGAAAGAGTTTATTTTAGGTTTTTTATTTTACAGTGAGACCTGCTGGCAACAGGCTCACTGCATCGAGGGACTAAGGGGAGAAGAAGCGAACCTACCTGCTTGCAGCTAGCTTGGGCTTCTTAGGCTACTGGACACCATTAGCTCCAGAGGGATCGACCGCATGGAACTGGCCTTGGTGTTCGTTCCTGGAGCCGCGCCGCCGTCCCCCTTACAGAGCCAGAAGCAAGAAGAGGTCCGGAAAATCGGCGGCAGAAGACATCAGTCTTCACCAAGGTAGCGCACAGCACTGCAGCTGTGCGCCATTGCTCCTCATACACACTTCACACTCCGGTCACTGAGGGTGCAGGGCGCTGGGGGGGGGGCGCCCTGAGCAGCAATAAAAACACCTTGGCTGGCAAATATATCACAATATATAACCCCAGGGGCTATATATGTGATAATTACCCCTGCCAGAATCCATAAAAAAGCGGGAGAAAAGTCAGCGAAAAAGGGGCGGAGCTATCTCCCTCAGCACACTGGCGCCATTTTCTCTTCACAGTGCAGCTGGAAGACAGCTCCCCAGGCTCTCCCCTGTAGTTTGCAGGCTCAAAGGGTTAAAAAGAGGGGGGGCACTAAAATTAGGCGCAATATTGTATATACAAGCAGCTATTGGGAAAAATTCACTCAATATAGTGTTAATCCCTAAATTATATAGCGCTCTGGTGTGTGCTGGCATACTCTCTCTCGGTCTCCCCAAAGGACTTTGTGGGGTCCTGTCCTCAGTCAGAGCATTCCCTGTGTGTGTGCGGTGTGTCGGTACGGCTGTGTCGACATTTTGGATGAGGAAGGTTACGTGGAGGCGGAGCAGAGGCCGATAAATGGGATGTCGCCCCCTGTGGGGCCGACACCAGAGTGGATGGATATGTGGAAGGTATTAACCGACAGTGTCAACTACTTACATAAAAGGCTGGATGACGTAACAGCTGTGGGACAGCCGGCTTCTCAGCCCGCGCCTGCCCAGGCGTCTCAAGGGCCATCAGGGGCTCAAACAACGCCCGTTACCTCAGATGGCAGACACAGATGTCGACACAGAGTCTGACTCCAGTGTCGACGAGGTTGAGACATATACACAATCCACTAGGAACATCCGTTACATGATCTCGGCAATGAAAAATGTGTTACGCATTTTCTGACATGAACCCAAGTATCACATAAAAGGGGTTTTATTTTTGGGGAGAAAAAGCAGCCAGTGTTTTGTTCCCCCATCAGATGAATGAATGAAGTGTGTAAAGAAGCGTGGTTTCCCCCGATAAGAAACTGGTAATTTCTAAAAAGTTACTGATGACGTACCCTTTCCCGCCAGAGGATAGGTCACGTTGGGAGATATCCCTTAGGGGTGGATAAGGCGCTCACACGTTTGTCAAAAGGTGGTACTGCCGTCTTAGGATACGGCCACCTTGAAGGAACCTGCTGATAAAAAGTTCCCAGGATCAAATATCTTCCCTTGCTTCCTCTGAGTCCACCGCATGACGCTGGGGCCCCACAGGTGGAGACAGGTGCGGTGGGGGCACGTCTCGGGAACTGCAGGGACCAGTGGGCTTGCCCACAGGTGGATCCCTAGGTTCTGCAAGTAGTATCACAGGGATACAGGCTGGAGTTCGAGACGACTCCCCCTCGCCGTTGCCTCACATCAGCCTTGCCTGCTGCCCTCGGAGAAAGGTAGTACTGGCGGCAATTCACAAGCTGTACTTCCAGCAGGTGAAATCAAGGTACCCCTCCTTCAACAAGGCCGGGGTTACTATTCCAAAATGATTGTGGTACCGAAACCAGACGGTTCGGTGAGACCCATTCTAAAATTGAAATCCTTGAACACTTATATACGAAGGTTCAAGTTCAAAATGGAATCGCTCAGGGCGATTATTGCAAGCCTGGAAAATTTCAGGGTATCACTGGACATCAAGGATACTTACCTGCATGTCCCTATTTACCCTCTTCACCAGGTGTACCTCAAAATTGTGGTACAGGATTGTCATTACCAATTCCAGACGTTGCCGTTGGTCTGTCCCCGGCACCGAGGGTATTTACCAAGGTAATGGCCGAAGTACTTATCCCGTACTTGGACGATCTCCTTATAAAGGCGAGGTCCAGGGAGCAGTTGTTCGTCGGAGTAGCACTATCTCGGGAAGTGCTACAACAGCACGGCTGGATTCTGAATATTCCAAAGTCGCAGCTGGTTCCTACGACGCGTCTACTGTTCCTGGGTATGGTTCTGGACACAGAACAGGATAAAAACAGTTTCTCCCGGAGGAGAAGTCCATGGAGTTGGCGTCTCTAGACGGAGACCTCCTAATACAAATACAGGTATCGGTGCATCAATGCACGCGAGCCTTGGGAAAGATGGTAGCTTCTTACGAAGAATTTCCATTCGCCAAGTCCCATGCAAGGATCTTCCAGTGGGATCTGTTGGACAAATGGTCCGGGTCGCATCCTCAGATGCATCGGCGGATAACCCTGTCTCCAAGGGCCAGGGTGTCGCTGTGGTGGTGACTGCAGAGTGCTCATCTTCTAGGGGGCCGCAGATTCGGCATACAGGACTGGGTCCTGGTGACCACGGATGCCAGCCTTCAAGGCTGGGGGGCAGTCACACAGGGAAGAAACTTCCAAGGACTATGGTAAAGTCGGACTTCCCTACACATAAATGTTCTGGAACTATGGGCCATTTACAATGCCCTAAGTCAGGCTAGACCCCTGCTTCAACACCGGCCGGTGCTGATCCAGTCAGACAACATCACGGCGGTCGCTCATGTAAACCGACAGGGCGGCACAAGAAGCAGGATGGCGATGGCAGAAGCCACAAGGATTCTCCGATGGGCGGAAAATCATGTGTTAGCACTGTCAGCAGTGTTCATTCCCGGAGTGGACAACTGAGAAGCAGACTTTCTCAGCAGACACGACCTCCACCCGGGAGAGTGGGGACTTCATCCAGAAGTCTTCCAAATGATTGTACACCGTGGGGAAAGGCCACAGGTGGACAGGATGGCGTCCCGCCTCAACAAAAAGCTACAAAGATATTACGCCAGGTCAAGGGACCCTCAGGCGATAGCTGTGGTTGCTCTGGTAACACCGTGGGTGTACCAGTCGGTGTATGTGTTCCCTTCTCTGCCTCTCATACCCAGGGTAATGAGAATAATAAGAAGGAGAGGAGTAAGAACTATACTCCTTGTTTCGGGTGGCCAAGAAGAGCTTGGTACCCAGAACTCCAAGAAATGATCTCAGAGGACCCATGGCCTCTGCCGCTCAGACAGGACCTGCTGCAGCAGGGGCCCTGTCTGTTCCAAGATTTACCGCGGCTGCGTTTGACGGCATGGCGGTTGAACGCCGGATCCTGAAGGAAAAGGGCATTCCGGAGGAAGTTATCCCTACGCTATTTAAAGCTAGGAAAGAAGTGAACGCAAACCATTATCACCGCATATGGCGGAAATATGTTGCGTGCTGTGAGGCCAGGAAGGCCCCAAAAGGAGGAATTTCAGCTAGGTCGATTTCTGCACTTCCTACAAGTCAGAGGTGACTATGGGCCTAAAATTGGGTTCCATTAAGGTCCAGATTTCGGCTCTATCGATTTTCTTCCAAAATAGAACTGGCTTCACTGCCTGAAGTTCAGACTTTTGTTAAGGGAGTGCTGCATAGTCAGCCCCCGTTTGTGCCTCCAGTGGCACCGTGGGATCTCAACGTAGTGTTGGATTTCCTGAAGTCGCATTGGGTTGAGCCACTTAAATCTGTGGAGCTACAATACCTCACGTGGAAAGTGGTCATGCTGTGGGCCTTGGCGTCGGCCAGGCGTGTATCAGAATTGGCGGCTTTGTCAAAAGCCCTTATCTGTATTTTATATGGATAAGGCGGAATTGAGGACTCGTTCCCAATTCCTTCCTAAGGTGGTATCAGTTTTTCATGTGAACCAACCTATTGTGGTGCCTGCGGCTGCTTGGGACTTGGAGGATTCCAAGTTTCTGGACGTAGTCAGGGCCCTGAAAAGTATATGTTTCCAGGACGGCTGGAGTCGGGAAAACTGACTCGCTATTTATCCTGTATGCACCCAACAAGCTGGGTGCTCCTGCTTCTAAGCAGACTATTGCTCGCTGGATCTGTAGCACGATTCCACCTGCACATTCTGCGGCTGGACTGCCGCACCCTAAATCTGTGAAAGCCCATTCCACGAGGAAAGTGGGCTCTTCTTGGGCGGCTGCCCGAGAGGTCTCGGCTTTACAAATTTGCCGAGCTGTTACTTGGTCGGGTTCAAACACTCTTGCAAGAGTCTACAAGTTTGATACCCTGGCTGAGGAGGACCTAGAGTTTGCTCATTCGGTGCTGCAGAGTCATCCGCACTCTCCCGCCCGTTTGGGAGCTTTGGTATAATCCCCATGGTCCTTACGGAGTCCCCAGCATCCACTTAGGACGTTAGAGAAAATAAGATTTTACTCACCGGTAAATCTATCTCTCGTAGTCCGTAGTGGATGCTGGGCGCCCATCCCAAGTGCGGATTGTCTGCAATACTTGTATATAGTTATTGCCTAACTAAAGGGTTATTGTTGAGCCATCTGTTGAGAGGCTCAGTTGTTATCATACTGTTAACTGGGTATAGTATCACGAGTTATACGGTGTGGCTGGTATGAGTCTTACCCGGGATTCAAAATCCTTCCTTATTGTGTCAGCTCTTCCGGGCACAGTATCCTAACTGAGGTCTGGAGGAGGGTCTTAATGGGAGGAGCCAGTGCACACCAGGTAGTCCTAAAGCTTTCTTTAGTTGTGCCCAGTCTCCTGCGGAGCCGCTAATTCCCCCATGGTCCTTACGGTGTCCCCAGCATCCACTACGGACTACGAGAAATAGATTTACCGGTGAGTAAAATCTCATTTTCTTAGTCTTTCTGGGTATGTTTTGTGATGTAGGCCATGCACCATTTTAGTTGCCCTCCTTTGTACAGTTTCTAATGTATTAATATCCTTTTGAAGATATGGCCTCCAGAACTGAATACAGTATTCTAGATGAGGCCGTACCAATGACCTATACAGTGGCATTATTACTTCTTTCTGCTGCTGATTCCTCTCCCAATGCAGCCAAGCATCTGACTAGCCTTCCTCATTGCCTTGTTACATTGCTTACCTGCCTTTAAGTCATCTGAAATAGTGACTCCTAGATCCCTTTCCTCCTCAGTAGTTTCCAGTATAGTGCCATTAATACTGTATTTAGCTTTAGGATTTTTGAGACCCAAGTGCATGATTTTGCATTTTTTGGCATTAAACTATAATTGCCAGACTCTTGACCATTCCTCTAGTCTAACTAGATCCTCAATCATTTGTTTTACCCCACCTGGTGTGTCTACCCTGTTGCATACCTTTGTGTCATCTGCAAAAAGGCATACTTTCCCTTTAATGCCATTTGCAGTGTCACCAATAAAGATATTAAAAAGCACTGGTCCAAGTACAGATCCCTGGGGTACTCCACTGGTAACATTTCCCTACTGTGAATGCACTCCATTTACCACAACTCTGTTTTCTATCCTTCAACCAAGATCTTATCCATTCAATTATCCTAATATCAAATCCCAAACTTTCAAGTTTATTTAGCAGTCTGCGATGTGGAACTGTGTCAAAAGCCTTACTAAAGTCTAGATAAGCTATATCCATGGCTCCACCTTTTATCCATCACTTTAGTCACACAATCAAAAAAGTCAATAAGATTTGTTTGACATGATCTCCCCCCCAGTGAATCCATGCTGTTTGGGATCCAGTAAATTGCCGGATTTGAGATAATCTACAACTCTTTCTTTTAAGAGTGTTTCCATCAATTTCCCTACTACTGATGTAAGACTCACTGGTCTGTAGTTGTTTGCCTCTTCCTTGCTTCCACTTTTGTGCAGTGGGACTACGTTTGCTCTTTTCCAGTCCCCTGGAATTACTCCTGTAGCTAATGACTGGTTGAATAATTCTGTCAATGGTGCTACCAGCACCTCTTTAAGTTCTTTTAGTATCCTTGGATGTATCCCATCTGGCCCCATAGATTTGTCCACTTTCAGCTTTGAGAGTTCTGTTAGGACCTTCTCCTCTGTAAATGTACTTGTTTCATTTTCCTGAATATCCCTGCAACTTAACTGGCCCCTTCCCCTCTCTTTCAGTAGTAAATACTGAGCAAAAATAATCATTAAGATGATCTGCTATTAAATGGTCTCCTTCAACAAGACTCCCAGTGTCCGTCTTTAGTTTTATAATTCCGCCTTTTGCTTTTCTCCTTTCGCTTATATACCTAAAAAAAAGTGTTGCCTCCTTTACCCACTGACTGGGCCATTTTCTCCTCAGCTTGTGCCTTTGCACATCTGATTACCTTCTTTGTCTCCTTCTGTCTAACAAGATATATCTTTTTGTCTTCATTATTTTGTGTCTGCTTATATTTCCTAAAAGCCATCTTTTTTGCTCTCACAATATTTGCTACTTCTTTTGCAAACCACACTGGCTTCCTTTTCCTTGTGTTTTTCCTAACAGTTTTGATACAAAGGTCTGTTGCCTTCAATATTGCACATTTTAATGTTTCCCACCTCTCCTGCACTGTTTCCAAGTTCCTCCACTCTGCCAAAGAATGGCTTACACATTTTCCCATCCCTACAAAATCAGCCTTCCTAAAATGCAACACCTTTGTTTTTGTGTGGGACGAGTCAGTCTCTGTCTTAATGCTGAACCATACTGCTTCATCACTGGATCCCAGGTTTTCACCCACTTTTACGTCCGATAATCTGTCCATTTGTAAGTATTAAGTCTAATATTGCATCTTTCCAAGTGGGCTCCCTCACCAATTGGTGGAGAGATGCTCCCTGAAGGGAATTTAAAATGTTCCTACTTCTAGTGGAACTAGCAACAGACACCTCCCAGTTTACATCAGGAAGATTAAAGTCTCCCATGATTATTACCTCTCCTTTTTAATGCCATTTTAGTTATGTCCTGCAATAGGTTCTTGTCAAGTTCCTCTTCCTGACCTGGTGGCCTGTATATCACGCCAATACGAATAATCAACTTTTCCCCTGTTTCTATGGTCACCCAAAGGGCATCAGTTTTTTCTTCAATACTTTGTATTAATGTAGTATTTATGGCATTTTTTACATACATTGCTACCCCTCCTCCGATTTTTCCAATTCTGTCCTTCCTAAATAAAGTATATCCCGAATACACATGTTGCAGCCAGCTAGCTGTGCTGGCATAATCATGCAGTTTGTCAAGGTTGTGTAGCAACATGCTTTCATTTGTTTGTAATTTGGAAAGATGAATTGCAGATTAGAGGCATTCTGGAGTTAGAAGGTTCAGCCATTATTTGTATATAAACTTTTCTGTAACTGCATGCACTGCTCCCAGATGTACCTTCAGCCAGACATTCCCGCAGTTAAATACGTGATCCAAGTTGAATGTTCTATGGTATGCTAGTCTGGAGGGTATTCTCCGCGTGCTGTACATCTTAAACAATTTAAAAGTGTTTCTTTGTTTTCAATTAAGGTATTGAGTAGCTTAATTCATGCTTCCGCTCAGCCTGGGAGGCCTACGTAATTAACACAGTAGTGAAATACACAAAAATTAGAGAAGATTTCTTTAACGTGGTTCCTTTTTAGATTTATCTATTAATCTTATGTCCTAGAGGATCCTGGGGTCCATATTAGTACCATGGGGTGTAGATGGGTCCACCAGGAGCCATTGGCACTTTAAGAGTTTAGCAGTGTGGGATGGCTTCTCCCTCTATGCCGCTCCTACCAGACTCTGTTTAGAAAATGTGCCCGGAGGAGCCAGTCACAGCTAAAGGAGCTCTACAGAGCTTTAGAAAAAAAAAAAAAAAAAGAAGAAAAATAAATATAAATATATATATATATATATAAATATATATATATATATATATATATATATATATATATATATATATATATATATATATATATATATATATATATATATATATATATATATATATATATATATATATATATATATATAGAAACAGGTAAGGCACTCCATATAATCAGATACACCGCCGGTGCCGACGTAAAATCAAATAGATATATCCAAGCAAGGACGTGGCACTCGTGCATAACAAAATCACATAATCATATGTAATATGTAACGTTTCAGTGGACTCGCCACTGTCGTCAGACTTTATTGTCTGACGACAGTGGCGAGTCCACTGAAACGTTACATATTACATATGATTATGTGATTTTGTTATGCACGAGTGCCACGTCCTTGCTTGGATATAGGAGGAGGGGCGCCCAAGATGGCTGCCTCACCTTTTGTATGCTCCTGATCATCTCCATAAAACAGCTTAAATTCACCACAACTGACCTATGAATCATCATAAATATCCAAGGACTTACCTTTAACTTGTACTACTCTACGCGGGCATCTCATCAAAACCAACGGATTGCATTCCTGCGCTGAGATACACACTGGATTGAATCCTGGACTGAATCCTCTGCAAACCTCCACTGAGAAATCCTTCAGTTTAGCAGCTGCTGCACTCTGCATTGGACATTGCCCAGATAAGGTACTGTGGATTACAACCTATCTTTGGCTACATCTAGCCCCTCACTTAGACATCATCCACCTCTGTTCTCTGAGCAACTAATAACTGACTTATTGCATTAATCTACTAATATCAGTATATTCAGGCTCTGAATTGCTGAAGGCTCACTGTTTCAACTCAGGATCCATTTCCCAGGACATGTTATCACTTCCCCCCACACACAAGAAACCTACTTCAAAGGCCTCTCACACTGAGACTTTTCACACCTACACAGTAGGAATTGGCTTCTAACACCTTCCCAAAAGTCTGCCTATGCTAGGATAATTGATTAAATCAGCAGCTATTTTATTTATCACTTGCTTCAAATATACCCAATAGGTTATAGCAATAACTTTGTTCATAAACCCATTAGAATTTTGGATCAAATACCGATTGGGGGAAAACAAAACACAAAAAGGAAGAAAAAAAAACAAAAACAAAAAAACACTGCGTTCTCTCCCTCTCTCATCATCATATGCAGCTCAAACTCATAGTAATCTGTCATTGATGACCAAATGTATACATATTGCTCCAGCTTCATTCTTTCACTCCGCCCACCACGTTCTGCAGTTCCTATCACACCATCACAGGCTTCTATTCTCCAATCCCTTGGCATTTTAAAAAGAAAACACAGGCGCATTCGTGGGAAGCGAGCAGGCAGGAAACTTATTTCCCCCGGTAACCATCTACGTCCTTTGCCCACCTGCTCACCCCCATACACAAAGAACAATCAAATAGAAGTAATACCCAAAAGACGGCCCTATGTTTGGAAGGACAGAACTGTCAACTCTCGCTTTGTGACCCCCCATACCCAGAGCTCCTGCACTTAACATAAAGAAAACTGAAGGCCCTCTGGTATGCCCAATCAGGTCAGTCCTTTGTAATGCCAGATCTATAAGAAACAAGACGGGTCTGATCATGCTCCGGTGACCCTAACCTTGACCCTCCCTCACGGCTCTCACAAACAATGGACCTGGAGACTCAATGAGTCCCTCCTATATGACACACTCTGTAAAGAAGCCCTAGACAAAACTCTAGATGACTATATTGCCGCGAATGTCACGGATGATGTCTCCCATCTCACCGTGTGGGAGGCGCATAAATGTGTCCTTCGCGGCAAGCTGATACAACTGGGCACCCACAAAAAGAAACAGAGACGGTCCCTGATCACAGGTCTTTTACATAAAATTCACACCCTCGAGACATCTCACAAAGTATCTCTGTCAGATGTGACCCTAGTAGAACTGTCAGAAGCCCGCTCCCAGCTGAATAAGCTCCTCTCTGACAACATAACCCACTCCATCCGTAAATGTAAACAGAAATACTACCAGTGGGGCAATAAGCCTGGCCGAGTCCTAGCTCAGGCTATACGGGCCCAACACTCGGCCTCATTTATTAGCTCGGTGAAAGACGCCGGAGGGACTCCCAAATTTAAATCACCTGAGATTGGGGCCTGTTTCGCACACTTCTACACCTTGCTCTATAATCTAGAGAACACATCCCCTGATGCAGATCCCCACCTTCTACACCAAAAAATAAGGGACTATCTGAAGTCCATCGATTACCCTATTCTTCCACCTTCGGAGCTTAATACATTAGAAGCCCCCTTCACCACTCAAGAGATAGATCGGGCCATCTCCTCTATGGCGTCGGGGAAAAGTCCTGGCCCCGACGGCTTCACTATCGCATACTATAAGGTGTTTAAAAATAGACTACTCCCTCTCCTGCTCCGTGCATTTAACTCAATTTCATCTGGCTCCCACTTTTCCCGTGATTCACTTGAGGCCCACGTATCGGTGATACCGAAACAGGGCAAAGACCCTTCGGCCTGCTCTAGCTACAGACCCATCTCCCTCCTCAACGTAGATCTGAAAATCTATGCGAAGATTTTGGCAAACAGACTTAACGGGCTGATCCCTTTCCTGGTCCATAGTGACCAGGTGGGTTTTGTGATGGGTCGAGAGGCCAAAGACAACACCACCAAAATCCTTAACCTTATCCACCTAGCATCCCACAGTTCTATCCCCACCATTCTACTCTCTACTGACGCCGAAAAGGCATTTGATAGGGTCAGTTGGAAATTTATGGAAACCATCTTGGAGCACATAGGCTTAGGTCCCAAAGCACTCTCAAGGATAATGGCCCTATATGACTCCCCAACGGCAAGGGTTCGCGTAAACGGCACCCTGTCGGATCCATTCACCATAACCAATGGCACCAGGCAGGGCTGCCCACTATCTCCTTTGATTTTCGTGCTATGTATCGAGGCATTGGCCAGGTCCATTCGGGCTAACCAGGCTATCAAAGGTTTCACCGTAGGTGATGGGGAATATAAACTAGCCTTATTTGCCGACGACCTCTTGGCCATAATATCACACCCTACTGACTCCCTCCCGCACCTAATGAAAGAACTAGACCTATTTGGATACCTCTCCAACTTTAAAATTAATTATAATAAATCTAGTGCTCTTAACATCTCCGCTCCTGCAGACTCCGTTACAACCCTTAAACGCTCCTTCCCTTTCTCATGGCAACCTTCCCATATAACATACTTAGGTGTTAAGTTGAGCGCTAACGGATCCCAGTTATTCTCACTGAACTATTTACCCCTATTGCAAACAATTCGAAATGACTACTCCAGATGGAATATGAAACTCTTATCCTGGTTCGGGAGGATAAACGTAGTTAAGATGAACACCCTCCCTAAATTATTATATGTAATGCAGACCCTCCCGATCCATATCCCGGAGACCTGGTTTCGATCTATTTCATTCTTGATTCAACAATTTGTTTGGCAACGGAGGAGACCTAGGATTAGTCGCTCCCAATTGACAAAACCGATTGTAAGGGGAGGCCTTCAGCTTCCCGATATAAAACATTACTACCATGCCATCCTTTTGAATAGAATTATAGATTGGACGAGATACCGAGAGCTTAAACAATGGGTGAAGTTGGAGGGCCTGTACGTACAACAATTTCCAGAAATATTCCCTTGGCTCCCCTCCCCCCCCAAATTGCCCAACCCCCACCCTACCATTACTCCTACACTTGCTACGTGGAAATCACTGCGCATATTACCCTACATCTCTTCTAAATTCAGCCCCCTGACGTCCTTCCTGGCCAACCCTGAATTTGCTCCGGGAATCAATCCAGCCCACTTTTCACACTGGGCATCAACAGGTTTGTTCAGGGTCGGCCAGATGGTGTCATCAACTGGAGTAAAGCAATTCTCAGACCTTAGGGCAAGATGGGACATCCCCCAACAGGACTTTTGGAAATTCCTGCAAATAAGACACTTCTTGGTGTCTAGCTTTAGACTCCAGGAAGCCGCCAGAGAGATGACCCTTTTTGAGAAACTTTGCGTCGCCGTCCATGACCCGACTCATACTATCTCCACGCTTTATAAGATCGTCTGCCATACCCAACCTACCGATACTCCATCCTTTGCTGAGGCATGGGAAAGAGACCTAGGCATCTCTCTATCTTGTAGGGACTGGGAAAAAATTTGCTTAAAAACCCATACAAGCTCTGTTTGTATCCAAGTAAGAGAGACTCAATATAAAGTCATGACAAGATGGTATAGGCACCCCTCCCTTCTCCATGCTATGTACCCCTCTTCATCAGCACTCTGCTGGCGCTGCTCCTCCTCCTCTGGCACCCTTCTACATATTTGGTGGACATGTCCACTAATACGACCCTTCTGGAAGGAAGTTATACACATTTCCCGGATCATCCTTAAGACCCAAGTCCCACACGACCCAGCATTCTGGCTTATCAATCATTCAACAATTCCAATCTCTCAACACAAACACTCCCTACTAAGACACTTAAGCAATGCAGCACGGGCTGTGATCCCAGCCAGGTGGAGATCCCAAACACCTCCCACGAGTCGTACATGGTTCACGAAATTGAATCATTTCATGAGAATGGAGGACCTGTTCCTCTCATCGATAGGCAAATCAAGTGAATTCGATACTACTTGGGCCCCCTGGTTGGAATACAAGACCTCCCAGGCTTACCTGGCCACTCCCTTGGATGGTAACTGAAATTCTCTCTTCTCTACATCCCATAACCTTTTTAAGTGGTAACCCCCCCCTCCCCTCCCCCCTCTACATTCCCAACCCCCTCTGCCATTCTCCTACCCTCTTCCTTTCTTACCCTACACATCTCTTTACTTCTATCTTTTCGCCCTCGGGCGCCCCTATTCTTTTACTCTTTTATTCTATTACTCTACATATTCATGAAGTGAGGGAGCGCCTTCACAGGTGCAGGACAAACTTATTTCCTACACCACTTAGTAAACGCTACCCCTAACACACCTATTCGTTCACACAGGGTTGTTTACTCTTCCCTTTGACATCTGTACAACTCGACTTGTATTTAAATACTATGCACTGTTGGTGTTGATGTTTCTCTACCTGTATTTGTGTGGGGGTTTTCCCTCTTTTTGTCGATGCATTTAAAACCTTTAATAAAAACTGATTAAACAAAAAAAAAAGAAACAAGACTGCAACAATTGCTGACCTTTATTGAATCTGCAGATCTAGCCTGTATTACAGAGACCTGGCTAGACGAAAATGCAGCACCTATATTGGAGGCTGCGGTACCAACAAACTACTCTGTCATCCACAACCCAAGACTGGACCGCAGGGGTGGCGGGGTGGCTATCTGCTTCAAAAAAGAACTTAAACTTAGGGTCCACCCTATTGAAATTACTCGCTCATTTGAGTGCATTGCTGCCCAGAGTTCGACAGGATTAGGTTTCAGAGTACTTCTCATCTACCGGCCACCTGGAGATGGAAAGATATTTCTACAAGAAATTGCAGACACTGTTGCTGGCCTGGTTCTGGAACATCAAAGATGGCTCATCCTCGGGGATTTCAATGCATGGGTGGATGATGAGCTCTCACGCCTTGGCCAAGACCTTCTGTGCACAATGAATGGTCTGGGCTTCACACAGATAATTCCCTCTGCCACACATAAAAGTGGTCACACTCTTGATCTTGTCTTTCAGATTGGATTAGAAGTCACTGACCTAAAAATAAACCCAGTCATCTGGTCAGACCACTACTCCCTCTGGTTCTCAGTTGCAACCCCTCAAATAAGATCTCTGCCCGTGGAGTTGACCAGGTACCGTCCAAGGAGGGGTATGACTCCCCAGGCTCTTGCAGCAAATATGGATCTCTCTGCTATACTGGGTGCCTGTGAAGATCCCTGTTCCCTAGTCCGTTATTATAATAGGGATGTTAAGGCTGCAATTGATATTATCGCCCCTGTGCGTATAAGACCTCGTAAACCACATCGTCAAGCTCCATGGTACGACAACAGTGTTAGTGAGCTCAAGAAAAGGGGGCGTAGACTGGAAAGACGATGGAGGAAGACTAACCTAGTGGATGACAAAATAAAACTAATAAAGCATAACGAAGAATATCAATCGACAATCACTCGCAAGAAATCACAGTTCCTGTCAAATGAGATCACAGCAGCAAACAATAGGCCAGCTCAACTTTTCCGCACAGTGGAGATGCTTTGCAAGCCAGCATGCCTGCAGACTGATGAGACCCTTTCCCAAGCAAGATGCAACGAGTTTGCAAACTTCTTTGCAGATAAAATATCCACCATCCGGGCTGGAATATCCACAGTGCCATCAAAGGAGAGCCAAACTACAAAGCCTGCCAATATAAGCTACCTGCCTTCATGGACCAGCTTTGACCCAGTGGATGTAAAGGACACTGCTGAAATTGCTTGGATTTTGCGTCCCACCACCTGTGGCCTGGACCCAGCCTCAACCAAGCTTCTAATAGGTTGTACGGATATAATCGGTCCTGTCTTTACAAAAATTGTTCAATGCTCTTTGCAGACAGGCATTTTTCCTGGACCCCTAAAGGAAGCAATTGTTAGACCACTTCTTAAAAAACCTAATTTAGATCCCGACTGCATGTCCAACTACAGACCGGTATCAAACCTTCCTTTCCTAGGAAAGGTTATTGAGAAAGTGGTTGCAAATCAACTGGAAACTCGCCTGACAACCCATGATATTTATGATCCATTTCAGTCAGGATTCAGGAGAAGACATAGCACTGAAACAGCCCTGGTGTGTGTGTTAAATGATCTTCTGATGGCAAAAGACAGAGGTGACTGTTCAATATTAATCCTTCTGGATCTCTCGGCAGCATTTGATACCGTGGACCACGGGCTTCTGATTGAGCGACTGATACACTTCTGTGGTCTGGATGGCACAGTCCTAAACTGGTTCAAATCATTTCTCACAGGCAGGTCACAGAGAGTATCATCTGGATTATACTCATCACCACCAGTGCCATTGCCATGTGGTGTCCCACAAGGTTCTATACTATCCCCCATGCTTTTTGCAGTATACATGCTCCCATTGGGCGAAATAATCAGGCGCCATGGCCTGGTCTACCACTGCTATGCAGATGATACACAACTGTACTTGTCCTTTGCTCCGGGCACTGATAACCCAGTAGCAACCCTGAATGGCTGTCTAGCTGAACTACAGGAGTGGATGAGCGCCAGTTGGCTGCGACTGAACCCGGATAAAACAGAGGTCCTTATAATACGACCGCAACATCAAAGGACAAGACTGCAGCATAGCCAACCAACTGGACTTACACTCGGGGATTCAGAATTACAGACCAGTGATCATGTGCGGAATCTTGGCGTTGTCCTGGATGATGGCTTGACACTTAAACATCAGATATCAGCCACAATCAAATCCTCATTCTTTCACCTGAGGAACATAGCCAGAATCAAGCACCTAATTCCCTCAGATGATATGCCAAAAGTCATACATGCATTTGTATCATCTCGATTAGACTACTGTAATGCCCTCTACCTTGGTCTACCAGCAAAAGAATTGCAACGCTTACAGCTGGTGCAAAACACAGCTGCCAGGCTGTTAACCAACCAGCCCCGTTCCAGCCACATAACACCCATCCTCTACTCCCTTCACTGGCTGCCTGTAAGATGGCGAATCCTCTTCAAGATTGGCTTACTGAGTTTCAAAGCATTACATGACCAAGGCCCAAGGTACCTGAAACAGCTTCTGATCCCATACTGCCCCACTCGATTACTGCGATCTGTAGATGAAGGACTTTTAGCAGTACCTAGAATCTACCGTAATTCATCTGGGGGTCGAGCTTTTAGTCATGCGGCTCCGACTCTATGGAACTCACTTCCCAGCACAGTGCGAGAGGCCCCAACTATAGAATCCTTCAAAAGTAGACTCAAGACTTTCCTGTTTACTCAAGCATTTCCATAGTGTCTCTTTTAGTATCTTCATGCTTCTGTATTTTATGAAAAATGTACTTCATTATTTTTCTGTACTATATTATGCTGTGTATCTGTTAAGCGCCTTGAGTCCTATTGGAGAAAGAGCGCTATATAAATAAAATTATTATTATTATTATTATTATTATTATTTTATATATATATATATATATATATATATATATATATATATATATATATATATATATATATATATATATATATATTTATTTAGAGTTTATTTTTTACAGGGAGGCTCCTGGCAACAACAGCCCCCCTGCGGCGAGGGACTAAGAGGGGGGGGGGGGGAAGAGTGTCTGCCCTGCGGAGTCTGTGCCACTGTCTCTGCTGACAGGACACTGAGCTCCAGAGGGGAGGGGAGCTCCATCGGCTCCCTGAGCTGGCAAGCAGCGAGCCGATGTGAAGATGGCTGCTACAGGGTAGGGAGCGCAGTACTGACTGCGCTCTGAGGGCTCAGTGGTACATGGTGCGGCACAGTACATTTTACAAACAGATGAAGTGGTAGTGCTTCATTTGTGATTTGGTAATGGTGGTGTGCCGTGGGAACACTTGTAACAGCAGAACATTGCTGACACTGCATTACTTATGTTACCTTTTGTCGAATCTATATGGGCGTACCCGGCTCAAAAAGGAGTTAAGTATTTCAGAATACCAGTGACGTCTCTGCTACGCATTATAATATAGAGAACACACACACACACACACACACGTGGTCTTCTGGATATATTCTAACTGTTAATGGACCGAGTCGAGCCTTATAGAACAGCTTTCATTAGCGTTATTTATAGAACGCTCGTCATTAACATACAATATCAATATGATTATTAACTTTAAACACTGTATATAATTGTCGCTGGAGGGCAGCATTACACTACATAAAAGTATTGAAAAATATGTCTCTTCTAAGGTATGTGGTAATTGAATGTTTGACATACAGTAATCTGACATCCTACACTCCCATGATGTTCTCAGTCTATCAATTTATCTGAAACATTAGTATCAATTGATGTTCCTTAAGACAAAGACTGGTTCATAGCAGTGAAACCATTATAAATTAATAGTCTGCTTATCTGTTGTTGAGATTTCTTTACTGGATAACTTCCTCATCTGGCTGAGACTTGTGCTTATGAATAAAACACAAACATGGCTACCATTGAAACATTATGGTTGTTTAAAAAACTAATTTATCACCTTACATCCCCATAAGGGGTTTCCCAGGTAAACTGTGTGGTGTTTTTTTTTTTTTTTGTTTTTTTTTAATTCTTGGACTTTATTCATCCCCTATACAAATGAGGGTATTATACAGCAGACACCCTTGGAAAAGTACCTGTTGCTCAAAGTGACACCAGCTTTACTCCTAATGATGTCTGTTAGAAAATCATTTATAAGGTTTACGAATGATCCTCGATTTAGAAGATTTGATCTATTAGTGTAGTGATTTTCAACCATTTTCAATTCGTGGCACACCGGCCAAGATTTTAAAATTGCCAAGGCACACCATCAGTAACCCCAAACACATTGGCCCCCACAGTAATAAAACAAATGCTTTGACCCCCCCCCCCAAGTAATTACACACACTGCCTGCCCCCCACCCACTGTAATTTCAGATTCATATTCATACCTATATAAAGGGAACCTGGAATATTTCCCCCCTCAGTGGGAAGAGGTGAGGAGCTCTGGCAGCAGTGGACGGGCAGACATAAATCCGACTTGCGGTGCGTGACCAGGCCTGGAAGTGCAGCGCTATGCTAACTGTGCTGGTTACTAATGGCGGCAGCTGGGCAGGCATCTCTGGCTGGCGGGAGCATACATACATACATACATACATACATACATACATCTCAAAAAAATAAAGGGAACACTTAAACAACAGTGTAACTCCAAGTCAATCACACTTCTGTGAAATCAAACTGTCCACTTAGGAAGCAACACTGATTGACAATCAATTTCACATGCTGTTGTGCAAATGGAATAGACAACAGGTGGAAATTATAGGCCATTAGCAAGACACCCCCAATAAAGGAGTTGTTCTGCAGGTGGCGACCACAGACCACTTCTCAGCTCCTATGCTTTCTGGCTGATGTTTTGGGCACTTTTGAAAGCTGGCGGTGCTTTCACTGTAGTGGTAGCATGAGACAGAGTCTACAACCCACACAAGTGGCTCAGGTAGTGCAGCTCATCCAGGATGGCAGATCAATGCGAGCTGTGGCAAGGAGGTTTGCTGTGTCTGTCAGCGTAGTGTCCAGAGCATGGAGGCGCTACCAGGAGACAGGCCAGTACATCAGGAGACGTGGAGGAGGCCGTAGGAGGGCAACAGCCCAGCAGCAGGACCGCTACCTCCGCCTTTGTACAAGGAGGAACAGGAGGAGCACTGCCAGAGCCCTGCAAAATTACCTCCAGCAAGCCACAAATGTGCATGTGTCTACTCAAATGATCAGAAACAGACTCCATAAGGGTGGTATGTGGGCCCGACACCCACAGGTGGGGGTTGTGCTTACAGCCCAACACCGTGCAGGACGTTTGGCATTTGCCAGAGAACACCAAGATTGGCAAATTCGCCACTGGTGCCCTGTGCTCTTCACAGATGAAAGCCGGTTCTCGCTGAGCACATGTAACAGATGTGACCGAGTCTGGAGACGCCAAGGAGAACGTTCTGCTGCCTGCAACATCCTCCAGCATGACCGGTTTGGCAGTGGGTCAGTAACGGTGTGGGGTGGCATTTCTTTGGGGGGCCGCACAGCCCTCCATGTGCTCGCCAGAGGTAGTCTGACTGCCATTAGGTACCGAGATGAGATCCTCGGACCCCTTGTGAGACCATATGCTGGTACGGTTGGCCCTGGGTTCCTCCTAATGCAAGACAATGCTAGACCTCATGTGGCTGGAGAGTGTCAGCAGTTCCTGCAAGACGAAGGCATTGATGCTATGGACTGGCCCGCCCGTTCCCCAGACCTGAATCCAATTGAGCACATCTGGGACGTCATGTCTCGCTCCATCCACCAACGCCACGTTGCACCACAGACTGTCCAGGAGTTGGCGGATGCTTTAGTCCAGGTCTGGGAGGAGATCCCTCAGGAGACCATCCGCCACCTCATCAGGAGCATGCCCAGGTGTTGTAGGGAGGTCATACAGGCACGTGGAGGCCACACACACACACACACACACACACACACACACACACTTCTGAGCCTCATTTTGACTTGTTTTAAGGACATTACATCAAAGTTGGATTAGCCTGTAGTGTTTTTCCACTTTAATTTTGAGTGTGACTCCAAATCCAGACCTCCATGGGTTAATAAATTTTATTTCCATTGATAATTTTTGTGTGATTTTTGTTGTCCGCACATTCAACTATGTAAAGAACAAAGTATTTAATAAGAATATTTCATTCAGGTCTAGGATGTGTTTATCTTAGTGTTCCCTTTATTTATTTTTGAGCAGTATGTGTATATGTATGTGTATATATAGATATATAGCTTGTATGTATATTATAATTTTATTCTACACAGTATATACTGTTTGGTTTGTGTTTTTTTTACTGTGTATTTCAGTCACCTCATACCGCTTTGATTCTCTGTCCTGCAGTTACTGTCACCTAAATCAGAGGGTTATTTGCTGGTGTTTGTCTGGCTATATTGTACTGTTAAGCTTTAAGGCTAGATTCCCTATAATGTCCGCCACACAGGGTGGGAAATCTGTGGACGCCTCTGCATCATGCAGTGCTTGCACTACGGCGTTACCGGAGGGGGAAGTTTTAGCTGATGGTTCAGTTACTGGGTGCCATACATCTCCCAGTCAGCCCGCAGTACCTGTAGCTAATCAGCAACCACCTTGGGCAGCATTCTCAAGTATACTGAATATGGCTGTGACACATCTTACACCTCCTGTGCCATTGCAGCCACATATTGTCCCTGTGGTTTATCCGCCCTGGGAGGACACTCTGTCTACCCAGATACAACAATTAAATCAAGCTTTGGTTAGACAAAAGTCTACCCCACGCCCCTCTGTGGTCAAGGAGTCATCTAAGTGGACTGCTTCCTCCTCACAATCCACTAATATTTCTGATTTAATTCTGGTGAGGATGGGGAATATACTGATCCGTCAGACACTGATACAGTTGCTTCTGACGAGGAAACTACAACTCAGGTTGATGTTCCTGACCTGGTGAAGGCTATTAAGCTGATTCTAGACATTGATGAGGTAGATCCCACTACTGCGTCTAAGAAACCTGATAAGTTTAAACGTCAAAAGGTTACTAAAGTAGTCTTACCACATTCTGATCCTTTAATTGACATACGTCAGGAATCCTGGTCTTCTCCAGGAAAGAAATTATCCCAGTCTAAAAAGATGCTAGCTCGTTATCCTATCCCTGCAGAGTTGAGTAACAAGTGGGCAACTCCACCGCCGGTAGACTCTCTCATGTATCCCGTCTTGTGGTGTCATCTACTCTGCCTGTCACATGGTCGCCTCACTGAAGTAATTGACGGATAAGCGTGTGGAGGGATGCCTGAAGTCTATTGACTCCCTTACCGATGCTGTACATAAACCCATCATAGCAGCCCCCTGGGCCGCAAAAGGAATTGAAGCATGGGTTCAGGCATTAGAGGATGAGCACTGACACTGCCAGACAATATCTCTCATATTACCACCGCCTCCCACTATATTCAGATGGCGGCCAAGACGTCTACTAAGTCTATACTGGCTCTCTGAATTCTGTGGTTGAGGTCCTGGAAGGTAGACCTAGACTCCAAAAAGACCTTGGAGGTGCTCCCTTTTAAGGGAGACAGCCTATTCGTGGAGTATCTGAATAAGATTGTGACTGACTTGGCAACTAAGGCTACATTTCTCCCAAGTACTAATCCTTCTGCACCGAAGGCAAAGAGTACCACTTTTCGTTCCTTTCAGCCTCCAGGGACAGCAAAGGGTCAGGCATACCCGAGACAGGCTCATGCTTCCAAAACCACGAAGTCCAAACATAAACAATCCTGGGCCACCCGTCAGCCTGCTTCCAAAGAAGACTAGCCTGCTGCATGACAGGGTGTGCCTTCCCCCGGGGGATCCCAGGGTGGGAGGCCGACTTCTGCAGTTCGCCCAGACCACTTTGGATGCCTGGGTGCAGGAAGTTGTCTCTCATGGGTACGCAATCTTTCAAGAGACGTCCCCCTCGCCAGTTCTGCTCGACTGTTAACCCCTCGGATCTGTTGAAAGCGCAAGCTCTAAACTTGGTTGTGCGGTACCTCTGTCCCAGAGAGGCAGGGGATATTATTCGACCCTGTTTCTAGTTCTGAAACCCAATGGGTCATTTCGCCCTATACTCAACTTCAAATCCTTAAACAAATTTGTGAGTGTCCAAATTCCGTATGGAAACTCTGTGCTCTATTGTACTGGCCATGGAACCCGAAGACCTATATGGTATTCCTGGACATACAGGATGCTTACCTGCGATATGGCAATAGGTATATGCATCAGCAATATCTGCGGTTTGCTATTGGCAATTTACATCATCAATTCTAGGCTCTGCCATTTGGACTGGCCATGGCCCCTCGAATCTTCACCAAGGTCATGGTCGTGATGACGGCCCTTCGCCGCCGTCAGGAAATCTGGATCCTGCCATATCTGGACGACTTGTTGATATTTGCGAACTCCCAAGATGTGTCTGTCTCCAGAGAAAGCCCTGAAACTTCAGGACCGGATCAGATGCTTCCTTTCTCGCCCAAGAGTGTCGATACACTCGCCGGTGCAAGTACTAGGCCTCATGGTGTTGGCTTTCAACATGGTAGAGTATGCTTAATTTCATTCCCGCCCTCTGCAGAGGTTAATTCTTTCCAAATGGGACGGCCTGCCTCCATCGGATCAGGTCTCAAATGATCTCCTTGACTCTGGAGGTTCGTCAGCCACTGAGCTGGTGGCTACAGGACCAACAGTTGAGCAGGGGCTGACCCTTCTGGGTCCCCAACTGGGTCCTACCGACTACAGACGCCATTCTGCGGGGTTGGGGTGAGGTGCTTGTTCTCAGACTTGCAGGGTCTATCGATCGAGCGTCCTCTTCTACTTCCTCAATGCCCAGATCTCCTCATTCAGGGCCTTTGTGTCTATCCAGACTTGGCCAGGCTGGCTTTGAGGGCGTGGCTCTTGAAGCTTCACTCCTGAGAGCCAAAGGATTCTCCGAGGCGGTTATCCAAACTATGCTGAAGGCCCGCAAACCGGCTTCTGCACAGGTTTATTACAGGGTCTGGAATTCTTACTTCACCTGGTGTGCTGCTAAGAATTACAAGATATATGGGTACCAATGCGCTACTCACAAATGTTCATATAGAAGTCCAAATATCTTACATCAAAAGATGTTTCAGAAGTATTTAGTCTCTGTTCCAAACTTCCTCCCAGAATAGCCGGTGCACCGTGTGGAAAAGGACCATGAATAGGGATATATCCTCTTGTCCTTTACATATGTGGCCTCACCACAGAGATAGATGTCACAATTAATCCTGTATAAAATTCTGAACAGGAACTCGAATGCTCCAGACTTCTAATAAAGCCACTACACATTCACAGGACCAAGGATGTTATGAGGCCGGGCTCCTCCCTATTCATGGTCCTTTTCCACACGGTGCACCGGCTATTCTGGGAGGAAGTTTGGAACAGAGACTAAATACTTCTGATACATCTTTTGATGTAAGATATTTGGACTTTTATATGCACATTTGTGAGTAGCGCATTGGTACCCATATATATCTTGTTCTGTCTACTATTTGGGGACCTGTGAGGAGTCCTTCTTTGGTGTACTAAAGCAGCTGTTCACGGTTGGCGCTATATACAGATAATATATTTTTTAGAGTTAATTATTTCTGCTAAGAATTACGACGCATACAATTTCAGACCTTCCAGACACTTGTCTTTTCTGCAACAAGGCCTGGACTTAGGCCTTCGCCTGGCCTCCCTCAAGATTCATATTTCAGCCTTGTCGGTGTGGTTTCAGAGGAAGATTGCGTCTATTCCGGACGTTCACACTTTCACTCAAGGCGTTTTACGGATCCAGCCTCCCTATGTCCCTCCTGTGACTCCATGGGATCTGTCTGTTGTCTTGAATGCCCTACAAGAGTCTCCATTTGAACCTCTTGAATCTGTGGACCTTAAATATCTTACGCTTAAGGTCGTGTTTCTGCTGGCTATTGCCCCTGCTAGGAGGGTGTCGGACTTAGGAGCTTTGTCCTGTCTTCCACCCTTTCTGATTTTTCACCGTGACTGGGCAGTTCTTATAACTCGACCTTGTTATTTGCCTAAGGTGGTGTCCTTTTTAACCAAGAGATCATGGTTCCGGCTTTTCTCTTCTGGTCTGTCCTCCAGAGAGCGGTCTTTTGATGTGGTACAGGCTCTCTGTTTTTACGTGGAGAGGACTGCCTCTTTCAGGAGGTCCAATACCCTTTTTGTTCTTTTTTTGGTTTTCAAAAACGTGGCTGTCCTGCAAATAAGCAAACTTGGCCAGATGGATTAAAATGGTGATTGCACAAGCTTATGCACAGGCTGGTCTTCCAGCTCCTGCTGCTATCAAGGCCCATTCTACTCGGTCTTTTGGACCTTTTTTGGGTGGCCCACCGAGGTGCATCCGCTGAACCATTGTGCAAGGCGACTACGTGGTCCTCGATGAACATGTTCATTAGGTTTCATGCCTTTTTATACTTCCGCCTCCCAGGATGCTTCCTTTGGATGCCGGGTTCTTGTGCCTGCTACAGTGCGTCCCCTCCCATGAGGAACTGCTTTAGGACATCTCCGATGTATTCCCTGTGGAACACAGTGTACCCAGCTGCAGAAAAGGAGATTTATGGCAGACTTATCATAGTTAAATCTTTCTGCGAGGTACACTGGGTTCCACAGGGCGCCCACCCTGACTCACTTAGCTTCTTTTAGGTTTGTATGGCATTTGCCGCTGGTCTCTTCTCCATCCTGGGAACAGTCAAAGCTTTAGCTTGTTGGTGCTTCTGGATCAAGATCCAGTTCTACACCCTGATGTACTCCCTGTGGATCCCAGTGTACCTCGCAGAAAGACTTAACTATGGTAAGTCTACCATAAATCTCCTTTTTTAACCTGCTGTGTTTTGCGGCTTGCCGATGATCGATGCCAGTTGATCGGCAGAATAGGGAGTCTTGGCTCAAATGTGTGGCATGTTTATGGTTTAGAGATGCCCACACAGCCCATCGTGTAACCAAACTACAGTTTTGGACTTTGGAGTTATCTGGATTATACAGCCATCTGCCGGAGAAGGCAGCAAACCTATTCTAATTTCAATAAGCTAATGGCCTGCCTGCAGCCTGTGTCCTTATTGTAATGTGAATGCTGGTCCTGAAGACTTGGACAGGTTTTGGTGTTTTTTGCTCTGTGTTATATGCAGCACAATAATTTCTAGCACTGTTTGCATGCTTTTAGAGCAGCTCACCTGTTGGTGTTGGATTTTGGTGTTGTAAAGTGGGTCCTTATTTTTCTTAGGGTGTGTACATATGGTGAGATCCTTGCTATGCCCAATGTTCACTTGCGATTTCCCTTGAACTCCCCGGAGCCCAGCACCACCGATTTTGACTCCCTTTTCTTGAGATATGGACTGTGTGCTTACGATTTTGGCTTATCTGAGATTTTGGCTTATGTGAGATGTCATTGACATGTGAATTGAACTAGATAGTACACCGATCTAGCAAGGATTGACTTGCCTGCACAGTATCTTTTCTTGCGATGCCGACCTGGCAGGGCCGTGCATCGGGATCGCAAGGTGACTTTCACCTTGCGATCTGCACTAACTTTTCTTGTGATTTTGACTATATAGTCAAAATCGAAAGACAATATCTCGCTGTGTGTACACACCCTAAGTCCAAAGTAAATATTGTACAGTTGTCTGTAATGGTAGACGATACCAATATAGTCCTGTGTATGGACAACCATAGATGGTTTTATACAAATACCACTAAAGCAGAGAGATAAGCAGTTATGACATTCTCCCTATCTACAGTATTTAAAAATAATTTTGATAACTGCAATACAGGTTGAGTATCCCATATCCATATATTCCGAAATACGGAATATTCCGAAATACGGACGTTTTTGAGTGAGAGTGAGATAGTGAAACCTTTGTTTTTTGATGTCTCAATGTACACAAACTTTGTTTAATACACAAAGTTATTAAAAATATTGTATTAAATGACCTTCAGGCTGTGTGTATAAGGTGTATATGAAACATAAATGAATTGTGTGAATGTAGACGCACTTTGTTTAATGCACAAAGTTATAAAAAATATTGGCTAAAATGACCTTCAGGCTGTGTATATAAGGTGTATATGAAACATAAATGCATTCTGTGCTTAGATTTAGGTCCCATCGCAATGATATCTCATTATGGTATGCAATTATTCCAAAATACGGAAAAATCCGATATCCAAAATACCTCTGGTCCCAAGCATTTTGGATAAGGGAGACTCAACCTGTAAAACTATTGAGCAAAGCTGTTCCAGCAGGCACAGGGCGCTCCGCCAGTAATCAATGCACATTACGTTCTAGAGTATGAGCGCTTGGTTACACCTTGAGCACCACATGAAACTGCTGTTGTGGGAGGTGGCTAAGTGCCCTTTGCACCTTTTTGATATGTACTTTTTTACTGCAGCTACCTGTAGAAGGATTGCTCAATAGACGTGCCGCTACTGCTTTTCTTTCGGTAATAAAATCACATACTTGTTTTATAGCTTTCAAAATTCTGATGTTACTAATCTTGTTGTGAACATTATCTGCATCTGTCCTTTACCCATATCTGATCTCCTACTGGATGTCTGATCAGAGCATAAGTAGTAATTGTGGTGCTTCAGGAATACTCTTGTGCCATATATGCGTGTATAAATGGAGTGATATGTAAAAAGGACTGCCACAGCCTCTGAAACAGTAACCCTCCTTGTAGTTCAATGCCTGTAGCTAGAATACATAAAAAAACACTTGTGTGGGCAGCTGTTTGTGATTGGCATACAAAACACTCCCTCCCCCCCCCCCCCCCCCCTCCTGCACTCCCTTCGCTCATCCCTAGACTTTTACATATTTTAACAAATCCGCTTTGCATGCCTCTAAACCTGAAGTACAGGATAATCCAGCAGGAAAGCGGGGAAAGACTGTTTTTAGCTTTTACAAATCTATCTCTGAAGGTTCTGGTGCCCTGACTGAACTTTCATCAGTATGGTTAGACATATCAGGCTTCTGTCGTTACAGATGATACTTGATTTACTGCATGAAATAGATACCAATTTCACCCATTTTGCCAGCAAGGTGTCAAATTTAGCTATGTTTTTCTAATTGAATCTGAATAATATGTATAAATTGCAGCCTATTTATACTAATATATTGAGCACCATTAATTCAGAAAGTCCATTGCTATACAATTAAAAATAGACTATTCTGAATAAAATAGTTTTGAATGATTCCTCTGACACAAGCACCCACACACGTTTCCCACGGGTTCAGTATGCTGGCAGCGGGGCAAGCGCAAGGAGTCCCCTTGCAAGTTCGATAGCTCGCTGCACTCGCCACTGGTTCTATTCTCACTCTATGGAAGTGGGAATATCCCTGTTGTGCCGGGATTCCGGAGTCTGTATCCTGAATGCCGGGATCCCGACAGCCAGCAAACTAAATCTCTCTCTCCTCCCTCTCCCCCCCCCCTTTACATATGTCTTGTTGAAACATGTACAGAACTTGAATATATAATGTACCCAGTACAAAGGGAGTAAAACTCTGAGCACTGCTGGCAGTGACAACAATAGCGCTTGGTGGTGGGACATGGGCTGAATATTCTCCCTGGGTGTCACTCTGTCTTTGTTTCTAAAATTAGAGCAAATGCCCTCTGTAAAACAATCCCAGCTTAAATTGTAATTACTTTTCAATATTGGAATAAAAATATGAATGACATTTCTGATCGGTTTCCAAGCTCTGAATGATACTTATGTGTGCATACTTTCATTGGTAGATGAATCAATACATTTTATTGATCTAACTGCAAACAAAAAAAGTGAATTTTTAGATCTGAAGACTGCTTTTTGCAAACATAATAAACTCTTTTATTTGAATAATTAAAATGCAATTATAGATGCTGCACATTAAAAGGAAATCGCAAACCGTGTACTACTTTCTTCTGAGCGGCAATATGAATAAACCATAGTTGTTGCTCTCTTATAGTCGTGTGTGTGTGTGTGTGTGTGTGTGTGTTGTCACAACTAGTTAAACTCTCAAGAAAACCATCCGAAATGATTTCTCTCTAGATAATGGTTATCCTGGCCAACAAAGAGCAGAGTCGGAAGGTATGTACTGGTAAATATGCTGGGGGAGGAACACTCCTGTGGTGTGAGCTGTTTGGGCACCAGCCCACTTATCTAAGCAACAATCCAGAAATGGTTTCATGGGTAACGTTCAGGAGGGTAGTGTTGGCTCAGTTATGCTACAAGACACAGACCCGTGATCTGCTTAGTAAACTGTTGAATAGCTTTGAATGCAACACAAAGTCCCTATTTTACAGTTGTGTAACTTTAATATCTCCGAAATAGATCACACCCACAATGAATTGCCTGCTGGATGCTAGGCAAGGACATGTTCTTCCCCATAAATTATTTAGAAGAATGCATGAAAAAAATGTTCAAAGCCTGCAAACAGGTATAAGTGATGCAAGCAGAAAGACGTAAATTACATCTTGCGTGAATCATCATCAATTCATGTGCTGCAGTGTTTGAACATTTTAATTTATTTTATGACTTGTAGCTGTGTGATCGCATCTATGCAAACAGCCATATATTGGCAAAACTATTAGTCCTCTAAAGGCTGGAGTGACTGCAGTACTTCATGTACATGTTCTGTCTAAACCTCCTTAGCAGTTAGTCTTATAAAACCTTTTATCAAGACAGGATAATATTTTGGCAGACAGTAGAAACAGAAAATGATTCACAATGTCTTTTTTTTTTTGCCACATTATATGTAATATTGAGATACAAAACTATGCAACTTTATTGTGATTGTACACACGTCTGAAGTACAATTTGTGGGTAGTCATTCACATTGGCAGTCTCGCTCTCGCTCTCTCTCTCTCGCCTATGGCATCTATTTACTAAACCTTGGACGGAGATAAGGTACCTGCCAGTCGGCTTCTGACTGCCATGTAACAAGCTGGGTTTGTAATGATTGTCTGGTACTTTTATTTCTGTCCACTTTCTCTCCAAGGCTTAGGGGTTTATTTATGAAGCCTTGGATGGAGATAAAGTGGACAGCGTTAAAGTACCTGCCAACCAGTTCCTAAAGCGGGTACACACTTGAGTGATGTTGGCACGATATGCCATTTTGTAATAACATATCCCCTACATCGCTCAGTGTGTATGGGGGATTGCTCATTCCGGCGGTCGCTAGCGTCGGACGCTTGGTTTGATATACTGCATATCAAACCCAGCGATATCACTAGTGTCCTGTAGTATGTTAATGAAGAACAGAACATGGTCGTTCTGTCCTTCATTAAAGTCTCTACAGTCAGTCTGGGCTGACATTGCTCCATTGTCTTTCCAGCTTTACTGTAACTTTTTCATCCACTAGGGATCACTGGAGTACTCTTGGGATATGGGCTGTGCGTTAGCAGGGATAAGCACATTTTAAATATTTAAATTAGTAACCCTCTTCCCCCTCCATACTACCAAGATGCCTCAGTGTGTTTTTTGTGCCTACCAGGGAATGCACATTCTGGAATCTGCTCCAGACTTTACTTTGAAACTCTTTTATTTCTCTAACGTCCTAGAGGATGCTGGGACTCCGTAAGGACCATGGGGATAGATGGGCTCCGCAGGAGACATGGGCACTTTAAGAAAGACTTTGACTGTGGGTGTGCTCTGGCTCCTCCCTCTATGCCCCTCCTCCAGACCTCAGTTTGATACTGTTCCCAGTTTCCTGTAAGAAAGCATTTTTGTTAGGTTTTTTATTTTCAGGGAGCCTGCTGGCAACAGACTCCCTGCATCGAGGGACTGAGGAGAGAGGAACAGACCCACTTCTCTGAGTTCAGGGCTCTGTTTCTTAGGCTACTGGACACCATTAGCTCCAGAGGGATCGGTACGCAGGTCTCACCCTCGCCGTCTGTCCCAGAGCCGCGCCGCCGCCGTCCTCGCAGAGCCGGAAGAAAGAAGCTGGGTGAGTATGTGCGGAAAAGACCCATCTGAGGCGGCAGAAGACACTTGAATCTTCACTGAGGTAACGCACTGCAGCTGTGCGCTATTGCTCCCCTTCACCTCACACACTCCGGTCACTGAAAGGGTGCGGGGGGGGGGGGGGGTGCCCTGGGCAGCAATATAAACCTCTCTTATGGCATAGAGATATATATATATATATATATATATATATATATATATATATATATATATATATATATATATATATATATACATACATACATACATACATACATACATACATACATACACACATACACACATACACACATACACACACACTGTACATGTACAAAAAGAGCCCCCGCCGTGTATTAAAAAAAAATGAGCGGGACAGAAGCCTGCTGCCGAGGGGGCTGGGCTTCTCCCTCAGCACTCACCAGCGCCATTTTTTTCTCCACAGCACCGCTGAGAGGAAGCTCCCCGGACTCTCCCCTGCTTGACACACGGTGACAGAGGGTTTTAAAGTAAAGGGGGGGGGGGGGGGGCACATAATTGGTGCAGATACATAAAACAGTGCTGCTGGGTAAACCTTAATTACTGTGTTATTCCTGGGTCATATAGCGCTGGGGTGTGAGCTGGCATACTCTCTCTCTGTCTCTCCAAAGGGAACCGGTCTTCAGAAAAGAGCTTCCCTGTGTATGTGTGGTGTGTCGGTACGTGTGTGTCGACATGTCTGAGGTTGAGGGCTCGCCTAAGGAGGAGGGGGAGTTTATAAATGTTAAGTCTCCGTCGGCGGTGCCGACGCCGGACTGGATGGATATGTGGAATGTTTTTAAGTGCAAATGTTAATTTATTGCACAAAAGGCTAGCCGAAGCTGGGGCACAGTCAGGGAGTTAACCCATGCCTGTCCCTATGTCGCCGGGACCTTCGGGGTCTCAGAAGCGCCCACTATCCCAAATAGTTGACACAGATACCGACACGGATTCAGACTCCAGTGTCGATTACGATGATACAAAATTGCAGCCAAAGGTGGCTAAAGGTATTCGATATGATTATCGCAATAAAAGATGTGTTGCATATCACTGAGGAACCCCCTGTCCTTGACACGAGGGTACACATGTATAAAGGAAAGAAACCTGAGGTCTCCTTTCCCTCCTCACATGAGCTGAACGAAGTATGTGAAAAAGCGGCATAACACAGTTAGTTCCCAGGAACAGAAGTCCTCCCCGGCCTCTGCAAAATCCACCGCATGACGCTGGGGCTCCCCTGAGGGAGGCGGCTCCTGTGGGGGCACGTCTTCGACTGTTCAGCCATGTCTGGGTCCACTCACAGGTGGATCCATGGGCAATAGAAATAGTTTCCCAGGGTTACAAGCTGGAATTCGAAGAAGTGCCTCCTCGCCGGTTTTTCAAATCGGCCCTACCGAAACAACCCCTGGAAAGGGAGATAGTGTTACATGCGATTCACAAATTGTGTCTTCAACAAGTGGTGGTAGAGGTTCCCTTGCTTCAAAGAGGGCAGGGGTACTACTCAACTCTGTTTGTGGTTCCGAAACCGGACGGTTCGCTGAGACCCATTTTAAATTTAAAATCCCTGAACCTTTACTTAAAACGGTTCAAGTTCAAGATGGAATCGCTCAGGGCGGCCATCGCCAGCCTAGAAGGGGGAGATTTTTTGGTATCTCTGGACATAAAGGATGCATACCTGCATGTCCCCATATAGCCTCCTCATCAGGCGTACCTGAGATTTGCGGTACAGGATTGTCATTACCAATTTCAGACGTTGCCGTTTGGGCTTTCCACGGCCCCGGGAATTTTCACCAAGGTAATGGCGGAAATGATGGTGCTCCTGCGCAAGCAGGGTGTCACGATTATCCCGTACTTGGACGATCTCCTCATAAAAGCGAGATCACAGTAGAAGTTGCTGAACAGCGTATCACTTTCACTGAATGTGTTACAGCGACACGGCTGGATTCTCAATATTCCAAAGTCGCAGCTGAATCCTACAACTCGTCTGCCCTTCTTGGGCATGATTCTGGACACAGACCAGAAAAGGGTTTTTCTTTCGACTGAAAAAGCGCAGGAACTCATGACTCTAGTCATGAACCTGTTTAAACCAAAACAGGTGTCAGTACATCATTGCACTCAAGTTCTGGGAAAGATGGTGGCAACATACGAAGCCATTCCATACAGCAGATTCCATGCAAGGACCTTCCAATGGGACCTATTGGACAAATGGTCCGGGTTGCATCTGCAATTGCATCGGCGGATCACCCTGTCCCCCAGGGCCAGAGTATCTCTCCTGTGGTGGCTAAACAGTGCTCACCTTCTAGAGGGCCGCAGGTTCGGCATTCAGGACTGGATCCTGGTGACCACGGACGCGAGCCTCCGAGGTTGGGGAGCAGTCACACAGGGAAGAAATTTCCAAGGACTTTGGTCCAGTCAAGAGACTTGACTTCACATCAACATCCTGAAACTAAGGGCCATATACAACGCCCTACGTCAAGCGGAGATCTTACTTCGCAATCGACCAGTTCTGATCCAGTCAGACAACATCACCGCAGTAGCTCATGTAAACCGCCAAGGCGGCACAAGGAGCAGAGTTGCAATGGCGGAAGCCACCCGAATTCTTCGCTGGGTGGAGAATCATGTAAGCGCTCTGTCAGCAGTGTTCATTCCGGGAGTGGACAACTGGGAAGCAGACTTCCTCAGCAGACACTATCTGCATCTGGGAGAGTGGGGACTTAATCAAGAAGTCTTCACGCAGATTGCAAGTCGGTGGGGCCTACCCCAAATAGACATGATGGTATCCCGTCTCAACAAAAAGCTACAAAGGTATTGCGCCAGGTCAAGAGACCCTCAGGCGGTAGCTGTGGACGCCCTAGTGACACCGTGGGTGTTCCAGTCGGTATATGTGTTTCCTCCTCTTCCTCTCATACCCAAGGTGTTGAGGATAATAAGAAAAAGAGGAGTGAGAACAATTCTCATTGTTCCAGATTGGCCACGAAGGACCTGGTATCCAGACCTGCAAGAAATGCTCACAGAAGATCCGTGGCCTCTTCCTCTAAGGCAAGACCTGTTACAACAAGGTCCCTGTCTGTTCCAAGACTTACCGCGGCTGCGTTTGATGGCATGGTGGTTGAACGCTGGATCCTAGCGGAAAAATGTATTCCGGATGAGGTCATTCCTACGCTAATAAAGGCTAGGAAGGACGTAACGTCTAAACATTATCACTGAATATGGCGAAAATGTTTCTTGGTGTGAGGCCAGGAATGCTCCTACGGAAGAATTCCATCTAGGCCATTTTCTTCACTTCCTACAAACTGGAGTGAATTTGGGCCTAAAATTAGGCTCCATTAAGGTTCAGATTTCGGCCTTATCCATTTTTTTTCAAAAGGGATTGGCCTCTCTACCGGAAGTACAGACTTTTGTGAAGGGAGTACTGCATATTCAGCCTCCTTTTGTACCCTCCGGTGGCGCCTTGGGACCTTAACGTGGTGGTCAGTTTCCTTGAGTCACATTGGTTTGAATCACTTAAAACAGTGGAGTTGAAATATCTCACTTGGAAGGTGGTCATGTTGTTAGCCTTGGCTTCGGCTAGGCGAGTTTCGGAATTGACTGCTTTATCACATAAAAGCCCCTATCTGGTTTTCCATATGGATAGAGCGGAGTTGCGGACCCGTCCTCAATTCCTACCTAAGGTGGTCTCATCCTTTTCATATGAACCAACCTATTGTCGTGCCTGTGGCTACTCGTGACTTGGAGGATTCCGAGTCCCTTGATGTGGTCAGCGCTTTGAAAATTTACGTGGCCAGAACGGCTAGGATCAGAAAAACAGAAGCACTGTTTGTCCTGTATGCAGCCAACAAGGTTGGCGGCCCTGCTTCAAAGCGGACTATTGCTCGCTGGATCTGTAACACGATTCAGCAGGCGCATTCTACGGCAGGATTGCCGTTACCGAAATCGGTTAAGGCCCATTCCACTAGGAAGGTGGGCTCGTCTTGGGCGGCTGCCCGAGGGGTCTCGGCACTACAGCTGTGCCGAGCTGCTACTTGGTCGGGGTCAAACACCTTTGCAAAGTTCTATAAGTTTGATACCCTGGCTGAGGAGGACCTCCTGTTTGCTCAATAGGTGCTGCAGAGTCATCCGCACTCTCCCGCCCGTTTGGGAGCTTTTGGTATAATCCCCATGGTCCTTGCGGAGTCCCAGCATCCTCTAGGACGTTAGAGAAAATAAGATTTTAAACCTACCGGTGAATCTTTTTCTCGTAGTCCGTAGAGGATGCTGGGCGCCCGTCCCAAGTGCGGACTACTTCTGCAAGACTTGTATATAGTTATTGCTTACATAAGGGTTTTGTTATAGTTTCATCGATTTTGGGCCGATGATATGTTGTTCTTCATACTGTTAACTAGATGATAATATATCACAAGTTATATGGTGTGATTGGTGTGGCTGGTATGAATCTTGCCCTTGGATTACAAAAATCCTTTCCGTGTACTGTCCGTCTCCTCTGGGCACAGTTTCTCTAACTGAGGTCTGGAGGAGGGGCATAGAGGGAGGAGCCAGTGCACACCCAGAGTCAAAGTCTTTCTTAAAGTGCCCATGTCTCCTGCGGAGCCAGTCTATAACCCATGATCCTTACGGAGTCCCAGCATCCTCTACGGACTACGAGAAAAAGATTTACCGGTAGGTTTAAAATCTTATTTTTGCAAGGTACAGCCCTCCCCAGCTTACTGAGAAGCTTGGGTCCGGGACTGTGTGTGCTGTTACAACCAACAAAAGGCTTATTGGTGCTTAGTGGAGAATCCCCGCCATAGACCTTAATCAGCATTAGCTGCAAGAGCAGGTCGGTGCTTATTGAGAAGCCCCATCAGAGCCTCCAGACCCCAGCAGAAGGTGAGCGGGCGGTTGCCTCACGCAGCCGCCACTCCGTGTGGCCATTTTTACAGGGGGGTGAGATGGGCAGCCTGTAGCACCTACCACCGCTCTGTGTATAGATGTGATTGCCGGGGAGGTAGGTGACCGTAACG